>NC_135656.1:79280953-79584472 GCF_964188315.1 Podarcis muralis
ATCTACTTGTACTTTGATCTGCTTTCGAACTGCTAGGTTGGCAGGAGCTGGGACCGAGCAACGGGAGCTCACCCCGTCGCGGGGATTCGAACCGCCGACCTTCTGATTGGCAAGTCCTAGGCTCTGTGGTTTAACCCACAGCGCCACCTGCTTCCACTTTAAGCGATGTAAAGGTAAAGGTACCCCTGCCCGTACGGGCCAGTCGTGTCCGACTCTAGGGTTGTGCGCCCATCTCACTTAAGAGGCCAGGGGCCAGCACTGTCCACAGACACTTCCGGGTCACGTGGTCAGCGTGACAAGCTGCATCTGGCGAGCCAGCGCAGCACACGGAAACACGGTTTACCTTCCTGCTAGTAAGCGGTCCCTATTTATCTACTTGCACACGGGGGTGCTTTCGAACTGCTAGGTTGGCAGGCGCTGGGACCGAGCAATGGGAGCGCACCCCACCGCGGGGATTCGAACCGCCGACCTGACGATCGGCAAGTCCTAGGCGCTGAGGTTTTACCCACAGCGCCACCCGCGTCCCTTAAGCGATGTACAAGACACTTAATAGAATAAAAATAAAGATGAGTTAAAACTATAAAATTGGAATTCACTTAAAATACCTGCTGGAATGAAAAAGTATTTAATATTTAGTAAGCAGAAATGGTTCAACAGGGAAGGGGCCTGTCTTGACTTCAACTGAAAGGGAGGTCTGTAAAATTGGATCCACGATAATGAACACGTAACGCCTGGTGGATCTGCATCATCCAGTTTGAGGAAGGGTGACAGGTTGCTTCTGGAATTTTATTTAATTTTATTTATATTGGACAAGGTGGGATGTGTGCAGAGGAGGGCTACCAAGATGATAAAGGGTTTGGAAACCAAGCTGTATGAGGAATGGTTGAGGGAGCTACCTTCCAAGGGAATCCGTGGTGAAGGGCTAGATTTCCCTGTCCAAGATCTTTGCAAATGCAGACTTTTTTTTTACCTTCACAGACTCTAAATGTAGTTCAGTAAGTAGGACACCTGATTCTTCATTATATGTACAGGTTGCTTGAATTTGAACCAGTCAGATGTTATAGGGAGCTCAGATAAATGTGAAGTTGATAGCATTCCCCTGTTGTTTGGTCAATACATGGTGGCTCTATGGTTAATAGTGTAAGTCAGGCATAGGCAAACTCGACCCTCCAGATGTCTTGGGACTACAACTCCCATCATCCCTGACCACTGGTCCTGTTAGCTAGGGATCATGGGAGTTGTAGTCCCCAAACATTTGGAGGGCCGAGTTTGCCTATGCCTGGTATAAGTGAAACTTTCTATGCAGTGGTTGGAGGAATTTGTCTTTCTGTCATGGTGTTTGATACATGAACTCCTCCCACCCACCAATCTGCCACCGTGGTGTAGCTGTTACTAGTGTTGGACTATTTAAACATGATTTGGACTGGACAGTCCTTCAGACAGAGGACCCCTTAAAATAGAGGCTTGCCCTTTGTAAAGTAGGACACATGGCTACTCAACATGAGAATAGTGACAAAGTGGCAATCAAGCATTGTCCAAAGACAAATCTGTCAACTGTCTAATGGCTAAGGCACACATCACCAAATATATTATAGTCTGCTTTTAAGAAACCTACCGTGTATTAGACAAAACATGAGAATTATCAGACAAAACAGCGGGACAAAACTTACATTTCCTTGGCACAATATCTGCTTTCATTGTTGATCTTAGACTGACAACTTCTTTTAGTTTGCTGCCTGAAAAATGAAGATTATTTCTCTCAGCACTGAAGCCAGAATATGGCGCTTCAGTAAATCAAATCAGTCGCAACACGCACAGCTCTGCACTACAGTTTGATAACATCAAGCCATTCAGTCTTCAAAATACCTGCTAGCAAGTCAGCAACAGGAAGCTGTTGAACCGTTGCATGAAAGACTGATAGAATCACAGCATGCTGCTCATAAAAAGCATAATAAATTATTATTTCTCTTACACGACTCTTTTCTAAGTGGTATTTCACTACCCAAAGAAATAATAGAAGAAACCTTTGTTTCGAAACTGGAACAAGGTGCTTAAATCATTCTTAAATTATAGCTTGAATTTGAAATGCTTTAAGTCATAGTACTGCGGAAGCCTTCAACAATAGAGTCGCTAGCTTAGAAAAGGGAGCCTTTAATGTGCTTGCCAGTGTACAATTATTTTAAGCAAAAATAACAATAGCACATGATACCCTCATGCTGACTGTTCTGAACTTCTAACCATGCTGAAGATGTTCTGAGTTATTGCCAAAACCTTTCTGCAACCTGTTAAGTATATGCTGTTATTTACTGTGCTGCTATATGCAATTTTGCAAGGGGATTTAGCTTAGATTAGCCATTATGAAAGCAGTTCATTCAATAGGCCCTGTATAAAATGTTCTGTATGGACTAGGCTCAGCCTACACTGTAAAGAAACTATTACAAAGGTTTGGCTGTTTTCCTTTTCAGAATGGTGAAAGACGGCCCCCAGCAAGCGAGGCAAAAGACAATACAGCTACAAAAGCCGTTGGGCTAGGCTCCCTGACCACCATGTTGGCGCTGGCCCCATTGCTTTCAAAATCAACCCATAGATAGAGAAAAGGAATTAAAACCTAGGCATTTTAAAAATTACTCTGTTCCAAGGTGAAATATACTTGGAGTCCTGCAGTGATTTCATGCTCTTTATTGCAGCTTATAAAACAGTGATTGAATTCCCCCCAAACCTCAGGCCTTTATGTACATTATTTACACAATGAGTCCCATCTGATTGGCTGATTCTGCTTCCCTCCTGGAGCCTGATTGGTCTTCTCTTGCAAGCCAATCATTTGTTGCATTCTAGGATCCTACCTGCCTATTGTTCTAGGATCCAAGCTTAGTACATAACACAAGTGCTTAATGCAAAATGTCCAAATGGGCAGAGGCGTAGCTGGGGGGGGACGGACTGGGCACCACACCATGGGCGATGGCACTTACCATGGGGCCTGCAGCGCGCCTGAGCCACATTTCTCTCCTGGGAGTGATGCAGCGGCTCGGACACCTGCAGGCTCCATGCTGCCGTGCATGAGGCTTACTTCTGCCTGCCTCCTCCCCTTCAGACACCCTACAGCTGTGGGGCAGGCAGTGGGTGGACTCCCTGAAGGCTCTGTGCTGCTCAAAAAAGCAACTCGGGCCTGTAGGGTGCCGGAGTGGAGCGTGGCTCAGGCACTGGGATTCTGGCGCGCCCTGACCCGTCCTGCCCTGCGGGTGCCCAGATGTCAGGGAGTGCCAATATGCTCATGCCCTGCTTGTGAGCATCACACAGGCACCTGGTTGTCTGCTGTGAGACTAGGACACTGGACTTAGATGGGCCCTTGGCCTGAGCTAGCAGGGATCTCGCATTATTTCCCAGGACAAATCATGCTGGGCAATTGTAAAATCTGACACAGATGATGCGCTAATAGTTTGAGAATTCCATTTACTTGATCACATCTTTCTAGTCTGTTAGGAATCATTCAGGCATAGCAGTTTCTTTAATTTATTTGGTAACATTGTGATGCTTGAAGCTCCTCCGGAATGTCATTCCGGGGCTTTCTGTCAACCCTTCTTGAAAAGTTTAAGGACACGCTGGTATCTGTTACCTTTTCAGTTTGTGGGGGGCTTGGAATAGCTCCCTTAAGTAACATGCTAGAAACTGGCGCATATCTGAGTTAATAAGCAGCCTTATTAAGCCTTTTAACAACAGGTTTCTTTCACTGCTCTGGCATGTCAGTGATTATTCTAATGCTGATGCTTGATGTGGAGGACTGAATAATGACAGCAGGTACCCGCTGGAGGCAATGGTTTTCTTTAAACTGGCCTCCAATTAATTATGCTCAGCAGGGTCAAAGGTCAAAAGCATGGACTTCTGTGATTGGGCACCTTGCATAGAGTGCGTGGTCCTCGGAGGAGCAGTTGACATATTTGATTTTTCCCACACACAAACTGTTGGTACAAGATGTAATCTACAGAATGAAAGGACTGGGCAGGGTGATTGGGACAGTTCCTCCCAGAGGGTTAGAACTGCTACCCTAATCGTAATGTTCACTTTCCTTGGCCCCAGGACAGGTGAGGTGTCAAGCTACAAAGAGGCACACATGGAAATGAATAAGGATTAAGCCACCTTGATTACGAATATATCACTGTGACAACGATAGTGTAGTTGAGTGGGGGTTGGGGGAAGAGAGGGAGGAAATCAGAGTTAGTGTTAAACTAAATAGGAAAAAAAATCCATTTATTTCTCTCTCTTTTGAGAATGTGGCCTCATTTTCTTTCTGGGCTACATGGTTCATTTCTAAAAGTATTGCTTGATCTTAAGCCCAATTGAATCAATGGCACAATCTATTCAGGCACCACAGTTAGAATATTCTGTTCCTTATTTCAAATGCAGTTCGAATCTTCAATGCAAACTATGTAAAGACTGGAATATTAAAAGATTGGAATACCAGTTTGCTAAATTTCAGTTTTCCTCTGATGTTAGGGTTGAAAATCCGGAAACAAAGGTTGTTGAGCTGTTTTAAGTTTAGCCCAAAGCTGTTCAGCTTTTTTTGCAAGATCTCAAAAGAAGAAGTTTTTTTAGTTATTTTTAAGGAAATTTGCCAAAATCTACTTCCAAAATGGGTTGCCATACATCCAGATTTCCCCAGACATTTAACCCTATCTGTTGTTATTATTTTAGCAACAACACATAAAAAATGCTTTTTAAAGAAATTGTTTCAGTGGCAAAAATTTACACAGACTTCTGTCAGCCAATGGCTGTATTGGGGCATCATGATAAACCATGGTTTATTATGTGAGAAGTGAGCATGCCTAGCCTCCCCCTGCAGTTCATACTTTCTCCCCCCTCTCTCCCCTTGCTGTGGCCTTGAGGAGGAAATTGGAAGGTTTTACTTCCAATCCAGTTATCCACAATTTAGCATTACATGCGAACCCTAAACTGTGGTTAATCTTAACTATGGTTGAATAAAGTCAGCTTCATAAACTATGGTTTGAAATTGTCTTGTTTTAAAAAAACACCACAGTTTAAATTAAACACAGTTTGTCAGATTTAGATAACATGGCGAAACACAGTAAATTAAAAACAGTAGTGAAATCTTCTGAACCTCTCATTCTGGCTGCACTGGAAGAAAGAAGGAAGCATGAGAATTGGGGGGGGGGGGCTCAGGTGCTTGGCTTGTTTCCCTCATGATACACCATGATAAACATCTTCCATTCTGGTTCTGGATTATAACCTACTATTGCTAACTGACAGTGTGAACAGAGCATTACTCAAATAGTCAGGTACTGAATATTCACCTGGAATCTATTTAACTGGCCCCCAGTTCCCCTGATATCTTAAGCGTTGTGCTAGATGAAACCGGTATAGAACTTTTCAGTCTGTTTTTAATCTCTCTCACATATATATATATATATATATATATATATAAATTTTAAAGGCCCAGTATTTTGATAAATTGCCACCAGTGTCCTTTATGTGTCTGGCTTGCCAACTGGGAAGGAGGAAAAAAAGAGAGCGGGATTTCTGAAAATATAAATTGATCATTATTCATATAGCTAGTCAATCTGAACTAAAACCTTCTGGTTGAAAACAAAAGAATTTTTAGGGAAGTCAGTCTGGATCTCTAACCAGATTTGCCTCAGATTTTAAATTACATCATTATCCAGGCACCATCTCTGTAAATCAAGGGCTTTATTTCAAATTTGAAGAAAATGGCCTATTTGCGGTATAGACAGTGACGGATCCTAAATACTCAAATGCTAACCATAACAACATCAGGGGTTTCAGCCACATCTGAAATCACCCCTAGCAAAATAAAAAGTAAGGCAAATTACATTTCCAGCACACACACATACAACTAGCAATGTGGCCTATAGTAAACTAGCAAGTGTTTATACTACAATTGCTTGTGCATTAATATTTACACTGCCATTCAATCTCATCAGGACTACTAACAGTTTTCTAAAATTTAGCAATCATTCAAACTGGATTTTGTTTTGTTTTGGCTGAATTACATGTCAAGATTTCTAACTAGAAATGTGTTTGTTTTGACATTGGCTTCATAATATGTCCAGTGATAATGCCCCTCATATTTGGATATTTTATTTTTTATTTTATTTTTAAAGAAACGCTTAATTTTCCCCTCTCTTGAAGTGTTAAATTAATTCTCTCAAACAATTAAATGTAACAGATGAGCAAAGGCCAGGACTCACAGTGGAAGAATTTACAGTGTTGATACACAAGTGTGGCTCAAGGACCATAGATTATTGACAGAGTGCAGATTTTGCATGAAAAGGTCCCAGGTTCAATCCAGGTCTCTCAAAGTAACCTGTGTCCAAAACCCAGGAGAGACGCTGCTAGTTTGTGTAGGCAGTGCTAAGCTTGACCAATGGACCAGTGGTCTGGCTGGGTATAAGGCAGCTTTAGATGGTCCTTCCTAAGTACCATGGCCAAATACAACACATTATTATTATTACTATTATTATTTAAAGGTAAGGTAAAGGACCCCTGGACGGTCAAGTCCAGTCAAAGGCAACTATGGGGTGTGGCTCTCATCTTGCTTTCAGGCCAAGGGAGCCAGTGTTTGTCCACAGACAGCTTTCCAGGTCATGTGGTCAGCATGACTAAACTGTTTCTGGCACAACAGAACACTGTGACAGAAGCCAGAGCACGCAAAAATGCTGTTTACCTTCCCACCGCAGCAGTACCTATTTATCTACTTGCACTCGCATGCTTTCGAATTGCTAGGTTGGCAGGAGCTGGGACCGAGCAACGGGAGCTCACCCCGTCGCGGGGATGTAAACTGCCGACCTGATCGGCAAGCCCAAGAGGCTCAGTGGTTTAGACCACAGCGCCACCCGTGTCCCATATTACTGTGCACAAGCACATGGGTGTTAATCCCCCTTTTAACCATGATTGCTCCTGTAGGTTCTCCACTGTGATGTCAAAAGGATCCTCCCCGCAATGTTTCAATTACAAAATTAAATGTGGCAGTGGCAGTTCATGTGGCCTTCCTCTCTTCAAAAAAGTCCTTTATATAAAATATGAAAATTAAAGTTTTAAACTAAATGTAATAAATATTTTCATTAATATAGACAGGCAAATAGGGAAGTCCTTTGGAGGGCAGCCTGGAGTTCTTCATGTCCGTGTTGACAATTTGACTATGCTCATGTTGACATGCAGTTCTTGAAGGGTTGACTATAGGTCAGTTGTTGGCCTTACAAAATTAGCCAGCCCTGCTCTAATGGATACATATGCAGCACAGTGCACCAACCGTTACCCAGCATGGAGGGCCTGCCTAAACCCCTCTGAGAATTCATCAAGGGAACATATATTTTTATACAAATAAAGCAAAGGCAGTTGGAACACGTTCATCTAACACCTCTTGATGGTGGTGGTCAAAAATAGTCTGAGCCTCAACTGGCAGATTTCACTTCCACATCTTTGGGTGGCCTTCAGGGATTAGCAGATTCAAGCGGCCTTGGTTTAAACATACTTCTAAATGAACCTTGGAGTCTCAGATGGTTTTCAAATGCCTTTTTCAAAGGGATGACAGAAGAACACATTCTGCTTGCCTTCATTTGTGTGTAAAGATGTATCTCGTTGGAAGGAGTTGCCCTTATTTCTTTATTTAGAGAATGTATAGCATATACCACACATTATTGGGGAATGGGGGAGGTCCTAGGTTAAAAGGTAAAGGGTAAAGGGACCCCTGACAGTTAAGTCCAGTCGCAGACGACTCTGGGGTTGTGGTGTTCATCTCACTTTACAGGCCAAGGGAGCTGGCGTTTGTCCGCTCCGCAGGCAGTTTTTTTGGGTCATGTGGCCAGCATGACTAAGCTGCTTCTGGCGCAACGGAACACTGAAACCAGAGCAGTGCACAGAAACGCC
The DNA here is from genome assembly GCF_964188315.1 of Podarcis muralis. Classification (NCBI taxonomy): domain Eukaryota; kingdom Metazoa; phylum Chordata; class Lepidosauria; order Squamata; family Lacertidae; genus Podarcis; species Podarcis muralis. The sequence continues at coordinate 79,288,853 of NC_135656.1, forward strand.
GTTTGCCTTCCTGCCAGAGCTGTACCTATTAATCTACTTGCACTTTTGGGCATGCTTTCGAACTGCTAGGTTGGCAGGAGCTGGGACTGAGCACCAGGAGCTCACCCCATAGTGGAGATTTGAACCACCGACCTTTTGATCAGCAATCCCAAGGCTCAGTGGTTTAGACCACGGCGCCACCCGCGGCCCGGTCCTAGGTTGGTTTACATTTTTAAAAATGCAATACAGTCATACCTCGTGTTGCGTTCTGCTCTTGTTACAGACTTTCAGCTTAGGAACGCGGCAAACCTGGAAGTGTTCACCACCCGAGCATGCGCAGAAGCAATCTGCACGCTTCGCACACATGCAGAAGCACTCGATCACGCCATGCACATGCACAGAAGTGGCGCTCTAGCTGCGGACTTTTCGCACCCCGAAACGAATTAAGTCCGCAACTAGAGGTACCACTGTATGAATATAAAATACAATCAGCATAAAAATGGAATGCTAATTAAACACAACAGAGAGGTTGTTGCCTGACACCTAAACAGCAAAAGTAAGTGTCAGGTGGGTCCCTCTGGGAGAAAACTTCACTGATGGGGCACCACAACTAAAACACCCCCTTCTTGAACACCACACACCTTCCCTCCAGTGGTGGGGGGCCCTGAAGAAAAGCATGGACAGATTATTTTGCTATCCAGGCAGGTTGATATGAATCAAAGGTGATCCATAAACTACCCGACGCCCAAGCCATTTTGAACCTTAAACTGTAACATTGAATGTTCATGTTGGAGATAAACTAGCAGTCAGTGAAGTTCTCTGCAATACTGGTGAGGTATGTTCCCAGTAACCTGTACCAGGTAAAAGTTTTACAGCTACATTCTGCACTAGCTACAGGTAATAAACCCTTTTCAAGGACAGCCACACCTACAATGCATTGCACTAGTTTAATCAGTCCAATAAGCTATCGGACCATGGTTAAGTGCATCCAGGCTGTCCCTTTCCAGGAGAGGCTGAAGTTGGCATATCAGACTCAACTGTTAAAAGGCACTCCATGCCACTGAGGAGACTTGCGTCCCTGAATTATGAAACTTTTCCCTTTAGGGGGAACAGGCTGAACACCAACTCCCTGAACCTGGGAACCACCTACAAAACTCCACTTTCTTGGAACTGAGCTTCAGTTCATTGGCTGCCCTTTAGTCCATTCCCAAGACCACACACCACTTTAATGCTCCCGCCACTTCTCCTGGCCCTGATGCTAAGGACAAATGTAGTGAAAGTCACCTCTCCTGCCCTTCCTGCAAAGGGGAACTCTTGATCAAGCCATTGTCTGAACCATTGTCTATATTTTTAATGCCAGACACCTCTAATTCCAAAAGCAAGCACAGAAGCTCGTTCATGATGAAAGTACTTGAGAGCAGTAGCAGAAAGTAAGTACATGCTAGTAATGAGCTATGAGACTTCTATATAATAGTATAGAGGCTATTAAGGCAAAGGGAACTTTGCAAGTCAGAAAATACAGAAACCCTCTCTGCCATTTTTAGAATATGGATCTTTTAAGGAATGGCCCTACTAACCAAAATGCATGTGCCTGCTAGATCACTACTGTGTCTTAGGTCTAGAAGGTCTTTTGTTTCCAGACAAACTAGATGTTGTTTCCCATATGCTGCAAAAACAGAGCTGCCACAAATGGTCCACTATTAGTAATTCATGTATGGTTTCTCAGAAAGCAGCTTTCAGAAAACAGGTGGGTCCCAGGCATTTCTCAAGTAGGTCACTAGGGGGATTAGATTTCAGGCCAGCAACTATTAAGATAAGGCACACTGCCATGTTAAAGAATTCCATGTGTCATTATTTCTCCTCAATGCTCTTATGAAGAGTGGAATAAATATGCTTTGGAATTTCTCGGAACTACGGAGAGTTAGCCGTACTAGGGGGACATAAACGTACCACATGTTTTGCGGACAAAAAACATAAATATTTATTTTTGTACACTACTATTTTAATGGATGTTAGCAGTCATTGCTTCGCATTCCGCTGCATGACTAGAATCTCCCATCTTCACTTCCTCTTGCCTCCATTTCCTCCTCTTAAAAGTAGAGATCGTTTCCTTGTTTATGCTGCCAGATCAAGAAGCTGAAACACTGACGGTGAGTTGGCCAGCCTTTCAGGGTGTCCAAGGAGACTGCTCAGCCACAATACACAATGGGAGCTAATTGCCTAATAAATATGTGGAGATCAAAAGGCTATAAATCTGGTGCACAGGTGCTATCCATTTAAACCACAAGAACAACCACCTAAAGCTTGAAAGTACAAAGAAAGAACTTGAACTTGAGGGGTGTGTGTGTGTGTGTGTGTGTGTGTGTGTGTGTGTGTACTAGACTGAAACAGGCCTGGGAGTCCAGAGCATTGCTTGGTATATATCAGAGGCTGACAAAAATATTAATATAAAAAAATCCAGCCAAATGTGGTCTAAGTTCTATGTTCCCTTTTTGTTTTGTGTGTAGGGTTGCAAGGGGTTGAGCAGTAAGGGGGTTAGGAAGGATAGACTCCAGATGTTGGCTTGAAAAATGACAACAATCCCAGTTAATCCCAACAGAGAATGTTCTTAATCAACAGCCTGCAAATTCTGGTGGTATATAAGCCTTACATCAGACTTTCGGTCCCATTTAACCCAGGGCATTATCTGTGCCAGGAGCGATGCTGTTTTCTGACCGCATTTGTGTTACAACCTTATTCGTATTCAGAGGAAGTGCCCCAGGTCAATGAGTGTTCAGCTAGGTAACCCCAAAGGTCAGGTTTAATTGCCCTAAAAGGTGGCACATGGCAACGAATGATCTCTAATGATTTAGATAGTATCTATTTCACATAAAGACGTTTGGACTCTGAAGAGACCTCATCGAAAGTAATCTGAAAATTAGTGAAAATAAAAACCATGCACACAGTTACCTAAATACCTATTTCCTTTCATTTTCTGCCCTAAATGACCCTGTCTTGGGGACATTACATTTTTTTTTTGTTTCCACTAATATGCAATTGCCTGAGAGAAATGTTAGATGATAATCACTCATTACCAATCTGTGACATAGAAAATATTATTGTTCTAATTAAATGCCAAATACAAGGGAAAGTGGGAGAAAGAGTTGTTTCTTAACAACAACAACAAAGAGCACCTTTGAATTCAATTTTCATAGATCTTCTCTTGGAACAGTACTTTTGTGGGTGTCTTACCGATCAGTCCCATACATATTTGAACTGTAAACAGTTTATTTAGAGATCAAGCCTTTATGGTATATTAAAGTCACTCTTAGACTGATCTATAAGTAGTATGTGCTAGGGCATTTTGTTATAGAGAATCTTAAGGGTTAGGCAGGCAGACATATATAGGAGGGGGTGGCCTTTTGAGACGTCTAGTCCCATGCTTTATACTTGTGCTTCATTTGTAATATGTGAAGCAAGGCACGGCCAGCTCCTTATGATAAGATTCATAAGCTCCCCCTACACACACACATATGGAGTTGGGGCTTATTTCCTCATAGGAGATATGCAACTACTTCTTTGGACATCACATAGGAATTGCATGCAGAAGCAATTCCTTCCCATGCTCTTCCAGAATTGACACACTACATCACCTCCAAAATTGTGGGTTGACATCGGTGGTGGAACAGTCTTTATTCAACCCTCTGCAAGTCACTATTTGCTCAGCCCCAAATAACTGTCTGATATTTAGCTGTCCCTTTGGTTGTGGAACAGAAGGTCGGCGGTTCAAATCCCTGTGATGGGGTGAGCTCCCGTTGCTTGGTCCCTGCTCCTGCCAACCTAGCAGTTAGATTAGAAAGCACGCCAAAAAGTGCAAGTAGATAAATAGGTACTGTTCTGGTGGAAAGGTAAACGGCGTTTCCATGCGCTGCTCTGGTTTCTCTGTGGACTATCTGTGGAAGCGGACAAATGCCGGCTCTCTTGGCCTGTAAAGCGAGATGAGGGCCGCAACCCCTGAGTCATCTGTGACTAGACTTAACTGTCAGGGGTCCTTTACCTTTACCTTTACCTTTTTTGGTTGCAGAAACAATTTTCTGTGTTGTCTTTGTGGTTATTTTTGTGGCAATGGTTCATCTTCAGTGGAGATGATGTTCTCCAGTGTCACAGAATTATCATCAAATTGTAGAGCTGGGGCACCTAGTCTAACTTCCTACAACGCAGGAATCATAGCCAAATGATCAGAGGTAATAATGGTTATACCATGGTCAATAACACATGGGGAATGCCAATATTGCAGGCAAGATGGAGGAAGGACCTCCAATGGGCAAGTTATAAGCATGAATTCTAGAAGCCACTAAAAAAATATATTCAAAAACACACAATGAAATATATGAACTGCTCCTATGAAACTATGAGCTTGCTACAAAGGATTGCACTGGAGGCGAAGGGAAGAAAAAGAAAAAAGAAAATCGAGCCCTTTCAAATCATTTAATGTGCTTGAGTGAGATCTGTGGCCCTCAAGCGTTAAGAAAAGGGTTGAAGTAATAACCTGAAAATTCCTTGAAGATGTTCCAAGAAATATTGAATCTAAGAAAGTAGAAATGCCATACAGTCTACATGAAAGAGAAAAAGTAAAGTGAAATGGAATCTGTCATATTTACACAGAAATGGACAGTTATGTATATACAGTAACTGCAAGACTATTGGATTCTTGTTACATTTTTCTTCCTGAAATACCGAACTGATTTCAGTGGAGTGATTTTAGCCTTTTGCTTATTGCCAATGGTTTTATATGCATATATATATATATATATATATATATATATATATATATATCCTTAAAAGAATAAGTAATCTTCATACATAGCAAAAGTAATGTATAGCTTTAAGGAACTCACTGGGTTTAAAATATATATGGATATGGATATAATGATGTGTTGTCTGACTGCCAGTGAGCTTTAAAAAAAGTAAATTTCCTTCCATCTGCTGATGTGATTTCAGCATTTTAGACCTAGTCTGTTGGCTGATTCACACGAACCTGAAAACAGAGATATAGTTTGAGAGACTGCAGGCAGTTTGGGTGTCAGAACTGTGTTATTGTTTCACATTGTGCTCAAGTTCGAAGGCCTAATTAATATATTTTACAGTAGCATGGGAGCTATTTTCTTATGGGCTAGATCCATGCTGCTTCAGTAATGGGAGGGGGGGATAATATGAATTGACTGAAATGGTTTCTTCCTGTGCCACTTTTACCCTCCTAAAAGTTGAACAAAGTTGACTTGGCAGGAAACCATGTCATATATGCAGAGCTGTGTGGTTCTTTCATATGGAGCAGGGGGCAGCCAATGTGATACCAACCGGATGTTTATGGTCCACAACTGTCATTGGCTGCACCCAACATGGCCAATGGTCAGGGATGATGGAAATTGTAGTCCAGAAAAAAGTGGAAGATACCATATTGACTACCCTGATCTAGTCATTGCCACAGTAGTGTGGGCCTGGAAATGGTTCTTCCACCATTGCAGGTTTGGGCCAAAGTTTGGTGCCCCGTCTGAAACTGTTGATGATGACTAGTTTTTAATAGCCAAAAGAATTAGACCAGCTGTACAGCAACTGTCTGTGCTTTCTAGCATTAATGATAGAAAAGAGACAAGGTGTGACTGAGTGCCAAACGATGCAATGCTCACTTACATATAGTTTGTCCCAGACTTTGTTTTATAAAGTGCAGCTATGGAAGCTGCATGCTAAAAGGGGAAAACAGTGTATTTTATATATGTGTGTATATGTTTGTGCTGGTAAAGATGGAGGGCACAAGGAGAAGGGGGCGACAGAGGACGAGATGGTTGGATAGTGTTTTTGAGGTTGCCAGCATGAGTTTGACCAAACTGCGGGAGGCAGTGGAAGACAGGAGTGCCTGGCGTGCTCTGGTCCATGGGGTCACGAAGAGTCGGACATGACTAAACGACTAAACAACAACAACATATGTTTGTGTTTACCTTAGCTCTTCTTGCTTGTGCTGTTTTTTTTGGGGGGGGGAGAGACCAGTGGGAATGAGGGGGGAAAATTAGCTGTGAGCCATTTTTAGCAGACATAGGGACAAGGGGAGAGAGAAAGGGCCCCTCCAGACATTTTTTGCCGCTGCATTCATGATGTTTTGTGATGATACTGGGGTGGTTATACGCAACCCCATTTTCAATACTGTTTGTACCTGCAGAAGTTTTGGGGTGAACATTCTGCTTCACCTCCAATTGATGCACACCCTATAGATTCCTGCTGAAATCCCTTAACTTTTCCTGCTACAAATGTTGGGGTGGTGTTGGTCTCACTTTTCTTACTCTATAGTGCAAGAGGGCCTCTCCAGATGGCAATAATGCAGTAACACTGGGGAACCATCACAGAGCAATTGAGAAAGTGGAATGACATGTGGTCAGTCCAATATATATCTGTCACTACTGCACTATTAGAACATCAGTGACACGTTGCAGAAGACACCTGCCCTCCACAAAAAAAACAGTGGAGGGACCCTAAGATCCCCTTTGCCATGATCTGGTCTTCTACTTCAGTTTGCAATCCTCAAAGCTGCAAGTTATATTACTGGCAGCAAAGTATTGTGCTTACCTTGGTCCTAGGCTGTTGTTGTTTTTAAAATGTATACTGTCTTTCATCCACGATTCAAAATAACATAGAAGCATAAAATACATGATAAAAACAATAATTAAAAAAAACACACACAAACCAATAACTCCCCCCTCCACCCCACCTAGTGAGTAAAATAGTATAGGACTATATTTACCAGTGACTGGTAAATAGAACCACTGTGTTATAGGTAAAAAAAGAGTTAGGCAGAAGAGATGAAGGCAGAAGAGAAGCTCGTGCATCTCTGGTTCAATGCCCAGTATCTCAAGGTAAAGGTAAAGGGACCCCTGACCATTAGGTCCAGTCACGGACGACTCTGGGGTTGCGGTGCTCATCTCGCTTTATTGGCTGAGGGAGCTGGCATACAGCTTCCGGGTTATGTGGCCAGCATGACTAAGGATGGGAAAAATCGCTGTCTGAATTCATGGAGAAATGCTACCAATCAGTGTAGACAATACTGAGGTAGCAACAATAGTCTGACTTGCATCTTCCTAACAGAAATAGCAAATGGGGGATGAATGAAGAATCCAGGCCACTGGGTGGAGGCATTTGGGGCTGGCTATAACATCACACTCTTCCAAACACTTATTCAGAGGGATGGAATAAACCAAATGGAGAAGTGAATCAGAATCCAGATGCAATTCTTAGGTTTAAAGAAACATACTTGTTAACGATTTCTGTCTCTCTTATGGTATTTTGCTGCAGAGCAAGGCCATTTTAAAATACAATTTGCATTTGTTAAGATATTGATCCCAGTTGCACCACTTAAAGCCCACAAATTTCCCCAAATTCAATAACTATGTTTACACGCAGTAGTCAAAGAGGAAATTGCATGTGAAAGCACTTTCTAAGGAGATGGTATTTTGTTGCAATTATGCATAAGCTGTATGTTTACATCAGGGTTTTAAGGAGAATTCAAAGCATATCTCCTTTTTGTGATGCATCAACAAGCATATCAAATGAGTGTTCAAACGCTTGTTCGCTTTATAAAATAAGAACCAAATGGCTGAGTAATTTCCAACCCCACAAAACTGCTAGAGCAATTCCATGGTCTATTTAGAACATATTTATAAAACCTTTTAAATAATAAAACTCTACACTCAATCTTTAAAAACCTACCAGATCTGTTGGACTCACATTTCCAAACATTGTGCATTGCAGAACTATTATATTAAACGCATTTTTCCCCACCATAGATCATGCATGCCACACTTTCTCTCCATTAGGCCTTTGGCAGCTCTTGAGATTGAATTTGGTTTATTTGTTGGTTTGTTTGAATGAGCTGCTTTTGGGCAGGTGACCTATCACAACAATCATTCACAGAGCCTCATAGAAATGACTGGGCCAATGGCATCAACTTTTCCTTTGTCTATACTATGCCCTTGTGCAGAAACAGCAAGCCATATTGCTATCCTGAGGGGAAGGGCTAGAGCCTGGTGGTAGAGTACATATAGAAAGTCATAAAGGTGGCCAGAGTCCTGTGGCAAGCTTCCTGCAGGCATCCGGTTGGCCACTGTGAGAACAGGATGCCAGACTAGATGGGCAATTGGCCGGATCCAGCAGGGCTTCTTTTATTCTATTTTATTTATTAGATCTATATGCCACCCTTCACCATAAGAACTCAGGGCAGTTCACAAAATAAAATACAGGATCAAAGCAGGTATATAGTCAAAAACAAAATGGCAAAACAATAACACCCCTTCCCACAGACACATTTAAAAGTCTGTAGGATATTAATCAGCCCAAGGCCTGGTTGAAGAAGAACGTTTTTGCCTGGCACCTAAAAATATATAATGAAGGCACCAGACAAACCTCTCTGTTAAGTGCATTCCACAAACAAGGAGCCACCATAGAAAAGGCCCGTTCTCGTGTTGCCACGCTCCGGACCTCACATGGAGGAGGCACAAAAAGAAAGGCCTCAGATGATGGATACAAAGTCTGGGATGGTTTATATGGGGCTTATGTTCTTATGATCTATTTTGGCATAAGTACAGTGGTCATGTGTCCTACACAGGACAGTCCTTTCTTTGAAGGGCTGTTGAGTCCAAGTTTTTCAGGGAGTCTGAAGTTGCCAACAATAGATAGCAGCTGCATGGCAGACTAATGGGTCACCTGGAACATAGGAAGCTGCCTTTTGGTCCATCTAGCTCTGCATTGTCTACACTGACTGACAGCAGGAGTCTCACCCAACCCAACCTGGAGATGCCAGGGATTGAACTTGGGACCTTCTGCTTTGCAAGGCAGACACTCTGCTACTGAGCTTTCCCACTAAATTACCATTTAAATTATATATGGTAAATTATTTCTTTCAACACTTGCAAATTTACATTCAAATAAATTAGCATATGCAGATTTCATGCAAATCCACACCCTTTTTCGATGATGTATTTCTTCCTTCTGGCAATGCATACACGATCACCATCAATAAAAGGCAACTTCTTGTTTCCCTTGTACATGGCCTCATTGGGATTTGGGGGAAACATTTCCGAGTTAGTGTATTTCCAAATGTAAACTAAATAAGGGCTCATTGCAAAGGTATACACAAAACAGTGTTGTTGTTTTTAAAAAAGCAAATGGAATCATAATCCCTGGGAAATGGCATATCTGATCCAAACCCACCTTTTAGTTCTTAAAGATTGCCAAACTGATTTACATTCATTACCAAGTGTAGCTTGTCTGAGAATAACAGAAAGGCAAATGTGCTCACAGCAGCATTGATTTTCAAAAGGAGGGGAATAATTTTTCTGATTAATTTCAGGTTGGAAAGTCTCAAATTCAACCCAAGAATGGGTTTTTTTAAAAAAATAATTTAACTCCCCAACACACTTTTCTTATCTTTCTTCTTCCTCTGGCATCAGTGAGAAGTTTTCAGCTCCTAAAGGAATTGATCGTTCAAAGCAGCCTGAAAGGCTGGATATGAAGCTAACAATGTATTTGCTTCCTAATAGCCTTTCAGCTCAAGTCTTATTACTTAAAATTGTTGTTGTTGTTGTTAGATCAGATTCATAGCGTGGAGACTAATTCTGTCCATATACCGAGTATGTAAAGGAATGATGTATTTTAAACCTCACTTCTGTAGTGGTGATCACACAAGGGCTGTCGTCTATTCTCCAAAGTACAAGGGGTTGCAAACATGTCCCCGTACACCTCAAGTGTTCTCCTAGTGAGGGGAGGGGACATAGTTTAGTAGCAGAACACCTGCTTTGTATGCTACAGGGTTAAGTTAAATCCCTGGGATCTCCAGGTAGCATTTGGAGAGACTCCTGCCTGAGTTCTTGGAACATGGCTACCAGTCACTGGAGATGCCAAGCCAGATAGACCAAATGTTTGAATTAGTCTAAGGTAGGGTGGGGTCTGTCAGATTTGGATGCATCCTGAATCCTGAGGTGTAGTCCTCAGAAGGATTTTGGCTCATCGAAGGCAAAGTAGGAGCTCTATGAGGTGGCACGAGTCAAAAGTGGAGGCCCCAGAAGTGCTTCCTGGTGTCTCAATCCTGATAAAAATGAAAGCATTATCTCTAAGCTTACCATAAAGCCAAGGTGGGATGATGTGAGAAGGTAGAGCACAGACTAGAGAGAAGAGAGGGCGGAAGGGGAGTTCCATTGTGAGAAACAGGTCCAGCTTGAAAAGGATGTAAATGTGTTACACAGAAAGTGACTCTCTTTTTATATAGATGCAAAATATTGCTTTGGATTATTCTGATTAGCTTAAAACAGTCAAGCAAGAGAACTGTAAGGAAACCTGAGAAAATGCCTCTGACTACACGGCAGCACCATTTGAGATGGGGAGTCCCTGTACCAATTTCTTGTTTAAAATAAAATTTAGGATCAAACTTCATGGGGTGACCAAAGGATCAAGTGCAGAAATAATACAGAAACAGAACTGTGGCAGAAAGGTGTGGACCACCCTTTCTGTGGTCCAACTTTGTAATTCTTGGTGTGGGTCCCACATTGTCCTACTGTGCTTATTATCAATGCTGGCCAAATTTAGAAATTCATTTTAGGAAGAAAAGGCACAACAGAATACTTTTACTTAAATAAACAACACCATGAAGCTAACACCTGAGCAGTGGAGCTGGTCCACTATGGTCCTTCCAAGGAGAATGTTAAGAATTATTTAAACATATTAAAGGGACCCCTGAACATTAGGTCCAGTCATGACCGACTCTGGGGTTGCATGCTCATCTCACTGTACTGGCCGAGGGAGCTGGCGTACAGCTTCCGGGTCATGTGGCCAACATAACTAAGCCGCTTCTGGCGAACCAGAGCAGTGCACGGAAATGCCGTTTACCTTCCCACCGGAGCGGTACCTACAGTGGTGCCCCGCAAGACGAATGCCTCGCAAGACAAAAAACTCGCTAGACGAAAGGGTTTTCCGTTTTTGAGTTGCTTCGCAAGACGATTTTCCCTATGGGCTTGCTTCGCAAGATGGAAACGTCTTGCGAGTCTTGCGATTTCCCCCCGCTTCCCCCCTTTTTCTAAGCCGCTAAGCCACTAATAGCCTTTTAGCCGCTAAGCCGCTAAGCCTTTAATAGCCGCTAAGCCACTAATAGCCTTTTAGCCGCTAAGCCGCTAAGCCGCTAATAGCCGCTAAGCCGCTAATAGCCTTTTAGCCGCTAAGCCGCTAAGCCTTTAATAGCCGCTAAGCCGCTAAACCGCTAATAGCGCTAATCCGCTAAGCCGCTAATAGGGTTGCTTCGCAAGACGAAAAAACCGCTAGACGAAGAGACTCACGGAACGGATTATTTTCGTCTTGCGAGGCACCACTGTATTTATCTACTTGCACTTTGACGTGCTTTCGAACTGCTAGGTTGGCAGGAGCAGGAACCGAGCAACAGGAGCTCACTCCATCGCGGGGATTTGAACCATCGACCTTCTGATCAGCAAGTCCTAGGCTCTGTGGTTTAACCCACAGCGGCTCTGTGGTTTAACACATACACACACCAAATCTCAAAGCCGCATACTCTTTCCTGTTCCCCACACATTTTATACTTCTATTTGAACCCAGGGAAGCTCTGCAAACATTTTTGGCATTCAGTTCCTTGCAGCACTCAAACAGCCCTATTCTAAAATCATAGCTATGGCAAAGGGGCCCCTCCCGTGTGTCTCTAAGCAGAAAAACCTTGCGACTAATTGGACTGCCCTTCATAGGGACTGCCCTATGAAGGTTTCCACTCCATCCATTGTTATGAGGGCTAACCAACATTGACAGTATTGTATCAGCCTAGGAAGGGCTGCCTTGAAGCATGCTCAGAGTTGTTGTCTTGAAAGTCATAGCCCAGATCACATTCTTTGTAGCTAGCAGGAAAAGGGTGTGGTTGCTAGTTTAAGTAGGTTGCTTTTATTAATATTTATTGAGACAGGTGTCATGAGTTCACAAGGAGGAGTTGGTGGTGATACTTAAAACCCTTAGGCTGCATCACACCCTTAGGGGAGAATATTGCCTGCAAATTTTCTTACTCAGTAAGCCAACGGTCAATGGCCTCCTTGTCTTCATAGCTTTTAAAAAACAAGCACACCAGATCAACTGGCTCATCGTGTGCTGTTGGGAACATTATTCTGGTATCCTTTTAATGAAAGGGGTAGCCGGCTAGCCATGGTTTACAGCAGAAATGTATTATTCCATAAACTTTCATGGATTACCAAGAATGATGCATCTGATGAAGAGAACTTTAGCTCCCAAGAACTTGTGCCATAAAAAAAAAAGTTTTAAAGGTGGAAGTGCTGTTCTTTTTGATGTTCTGCTAAAATTGCACTATAGTCTACAGAGTTATTGTGAGGGGGAGAAGACTATAAAACACTCTGACAAAGTTAAAATGCAAGTATGTACAAGATGCAGAATGGGTAAGTTGAGAGCCTATAGGTAGTACAGCATCATGAATTGTACCTGGCCTGCAAAACCCATCCATGCAACCTTGCCCTAGCAGACAGCCACCCTTTAGATTGTCCCGTGACCAACATATAAAGTCCTTGCATACCCTGATTTTTAGGCTGGGCTATGAAAGATTCTTGTATGCAGCAAAAAAATAAAATGAAAAGAAGCGTTAAAGACTTAAACATTTATGACTGCATAGTCTTTTGTGGACTATAGTGTACTTCATCAGGACTTACTGTGCATCAGAGCTTTCTGTTTTGCTCTGGGCATCAACGTTGGGATGTCTCACTAGCTTTCTGGTGCTCAGATAACAACACATAATAGTATTATTTCTTGAAAGTGCACATCATTCCACATCTAAGAGCCAAGTGCTGAGAGTTAGCATAGGGAAGTTTCCCCTTCCTTTCTCATACAAATAAATCACACCTGACAAGAATAATCTATAGCCAAGTCTGAATGTTCAACTATTATGGGCTTGGGGTTTTTTTTTTTGAGGCAAAAAGAAAGAGAGATAATGAATGGTTATGAACTTGGGAAACTTTGCTTTATGAAAATGCTCATGAACAAGACCAAACAGGAAACTTAAAGAGCTTATGAACTTTTTGAATGAAAAATAATTGTTTATATTAAAGTAGGGAGGGGGAAATATTGAGGATTTTATGTCTGACAGGAGGCTTATCGTTTATCCATCTTCTGAAAGGCTGCTTGATTCCAAAGTGTGTTTTGAAAATTCTATGTTAAATAGAAGTTTACACTAATACATCAGCTAATTACATATAGACATTTGACATGGTGATGTTGGGGGAATGAACTCCTTGGTCTAAAAGATAGGAATGAATGGGTCTACTTGTTATTTGTTTGCCTGAGCTTCTCGGAATGTGACAAAGCTAACATTTTGCATGGTCTGTTGGGTTTAGGTCTATGGTTATAAGGTGTTTTTTAAATCACATGACTTGCTGTGTGTTTAGCAGCAGCAGATTCACAAGTGGGGCAAAGAAGCTTGGGCTAAATGGCTTGTGCAGCCCCCCCCCTTTAAACACCAGCACTCCATTTGCACTCAGGTAAGGTGAAAAGGTAAAGCTTTATTGTCATTCTTTTTTCATTACAGGGATAATAAGCCTTCTCATAAACAATTTGAAGCAAATGATTTTTGGCTCCCAGTCAGAGCTGAGATGCCTAAGGACATCCATTTGCACAAGTAGAAAAAGACACTCTGCCATTTCCAGGAGTAATATAGTCCATAAACCCCTTTTCATTGCTAGTTAACCATGAATTTGTTTCTTTTTAAAAAAAAAAAACACTTTACATGCTTTCTGTGACAGATTTATTGTTGTTCTCATCATTCCCATTCAACAGGTCAAGATGCTTAAAATCGAGTAGGGTGGGGGACATTGCATACAGGCATCTGCTGAAGACCAGGTTGTGGTTACAATACAAAAAGATCAGCAGCTGAGCTCAAAAATATTTTTGGCAGTATGCTGCCCATTCCTTTAGAGCCAAGATTTTAAAGTCTATTATTCTACACAATGGAGAACCAAGCATAGGCTGTACAAAAGGACCCTGTAGTGATTATGCCACGATAACTTATTATATAATAAAGTCTTTTCAAAGATTGTGCATCAGTTTCAGTGGCACATATGGAGACATCGATATCAAAGAACATTAAAGAGATAGTGGTACCTCGGTTTACGAACAGTCCTGTTTATGAATGATTTGGTTTATGAACTCCACAAAACCAGAAGTAGTGTCCCGGTTTGCGAACTTTACCTCAGTCTAAGAATGGAAGCCAAACGGTGGAAGGACACCGGCGGCGGGAGGCCTCATTAGGGAAAGCGCACCTTGGTTTAAGAGTGGATTTGGTTTAAAAACGGACTTCAGGAATGGATTAAGTTCGTAAACCAAAGTACCACTGTATTATATTTTTACTGCTGGAGGCACCTTACAGTTTGACCTCACTCACAGCGCTGGTTATGAACTATAAAGTCCAATGCAGCTTAGATCCAAGCTATCTGAAAAACTGTATTTCCTCATATGAACCTGCCCAGATTCTGAGATCTTCAGGGGAGGCCCTTCTCTCAGCCCCACCACCCTCACAGGCATACTTGTGGGAGAGGGCCTTCTCGGTGGCTGCTTCCAGACTTCCCAAGAGAAATTAGACTGGCTGCCTCTCTGTGGTCCTTCTGGCAGCAGATGAAGACCTGCTTCTTCCAACAGGCTTTGGGGAACTGACTACTTTTAATGAGGGGGCTGGTGCCGTTGTGATTTCCTGTCTATTTTCAATAGATACTGAAGTGTAGGTGGGTTCCCACGAGGCAAGACACAGTGATAACAGCAAGAACCTTTATTGAACTAACAGAACTGGACAACAGGGGCAAAGCAACTGCTTATATACATTTCTGAAGGCCTGGGCCACTCCCACTCCCACTGTGATTGGCTGTCTAAACTTCCAAGCTGCGAATCATAACTCAGAGTTTAAGGGTCAATGGCAAAGGCCCAAATCCTGAAATGTTCTGTGATTGGATATCATGTAGCGAATCAGAACACAGGGGCTCAGAATCCTTAGTCCAGACCCAAGCTCAGGCAAACACAGACCACTGAATACAGTACATAACAGATATTAGAGAGAAAGAGAGAGACTTTAATTCTATTAATGTTTAATTGTTTTTTTTAAATAATTCTCCTATGCTTTTAGCTGTTCTTATTTTATCTGTAAGCTGCCTTGAGTCCCTGTCAAGGGAAAAGGCAGGATTTTATTAATAATAATAACCCCCCCCCCCTTTCCACAACCGTCAGATCACCCAAAGTCCTGGCATAAAGAACGCCAGAACATAGCCCTTGACAGTGTGCAAAACCCACCTTATCTCCTCGCACATACATGCTCCTGGGCATGACTAAATATTTTCCTCCACCAGAAAACAATGGCCGGGGGGGGGGGTCATTTAAAAGCAAGAAATGGGCACAAGATCATTCCTCTGTCCTCACTTCCACTTTGCCAGTTGGAGCCTTCATATTTCAGCCTCCCCTCCCTTTAGAAAGCATTTTGAATGGTCTATTGTTAAAATGTTGGGTGGGTGGGTGGGCATCTTTAGAGGCTTAGCGTTTTTCTTCGGTCATGGAATCGTCTAGAAGGCTGTGTGAGGCCGCAGCTGGGACAGGAAGTATCAGCACCTTACCTGACCTGACTCTTCTGAGGGCAGCTTCTCACAGCTGGCAAGAGTCTGAGATTAAGGCTAAGCTCCTTAAAAGCATTTCTTGTTTGTTGTAATTCTCATATTATGCATTGCTCCACTTGCTTTCTGTCGAAGGGAAAGTAGAATAGTTAGGGAAATTGCCTCTCAAGCCCTTCTAAGTTAAATGTCAATCCTGTACTGTACAATACAATCCAGAATGGTGTATTCTCCCCATAGAGTATTAAAACACTTTTGCTTCCCTGCACAACCTAAGGTTAAGTTAAATATGTGGAGGAGTAAATCTGTACCCACGGCAATATGGCAATAGAAACTTGACTATCTGCACACAGCTATTCAGAGAAAGGCCCATCATAACCAGACTAGAAAGAGTCCTAAAACTAATTGTGTATAATCACCATAACATTCAGAAATGCTTAAGAGTGGTCTTCTGATTCTTGCACTATGAATGAACCTGAAGCATCCCTCCTGATTCTTCACCTTGGGTAAACAGGTATTAATAGAAATGGGAAGTGTTGCCTCTGAACTTCCACAACAGGCTTTATGTTCTGTCCAGTAAGGTAAAGGGACCCCTGACCATTAGGTCCAGTCGTGGCCGACTCTGGGGTTGCGGCGCTCATCTCGCTTTATTGGCCAAGGGAGCCGACGTACAGCTTCCGGATCATGTGGCCAGCATGACTAAGCCGCTTCTGAAGAACCAGAGCAGTGCACGGAAATGCTGTTTACCTTCCCACCGGAGCGGTATCAATTTCTCTACTTGCACTTTGACGTGCTTTCGAACTGCTAGGTTGGCAGGAGCTGGGACAGAGCAACGGCAGCTCACCCCATCACGGGGATTCGAACCACCAACCTTCTGATCAGCAAGTCCTAGGCTCTGTGGTTTAACCCACATGCAACATGCAAATGTGATTCCAATTCCTAAAAAACTGCGTTAGCTCTAAATAATAAAATAAAATAAAAACTGAATGAATAAATATCCTCCCTTTGAGGACTTGCAGCTGAAATATTCAAATCACTTGAAATCATTATTCAAACCAAAATCTTATCCCATTGCAAGACACATTTCTTAACATATATTATATTCTACTGTGTTGGGGCCTGATATTTAAAAAGCAAAAACCAGGAAGCTGTATCTAAAAAATGTAATCTTCTTTGCCCTCTACCTAGGTATGGTATTTAATGTAGATACACACACACACACACATTTTAATTCACAACGATATTCCAGAATATAAAATGGGGGGAAACCAGCGGTGTTGGTATTGTTGTTTCAGTTTCTTACCCACCCTTCCCCCTAAAGTGCAAGGGTGAGTTACATCAATCTAAATGCACATTAAAAACCATTAAACCAGATTACAATAGTAATCTCACAGGCATCAAAGACCAGGGTAAAGAGCAATATCTTCAGCATATGACGAAAACTGCACAATGAAGGTGCCCAAAATATCTCCATGGGGAGGGAATTCCACAGTGTAGGGTATGATGACTGCAGCTAAAAACAAAATGGCATTGTGTCCAGCTCTCTTACCTTTGTACAGTATGCTACATTTCAGCCACGCAAAAACCAGGGGGTTCTATCTACAGCTCTCCAAGCAAGCAAGAGGTAATATAGCACATGACAACAATATTTTCCAGCTTGGCAGAAGCACCTGAAGAGGGCGGATGGCAAGGCCTGTGAGGCATAGAAGCCAACTCCTAGGTCCAAGGGGGCTTTATGCCCCCCATAAAATATTTGAGGGGCTGCCCCCCCCCAGTTGATGGGCATTGCCATTCAAATGGTGTACATGCACCACATCATGTGATTGATTATGCAGGCCAGGGCTTACCTGAGCCCCCCAGTATCTTCTTCAAGTTGGCACCCTTGCCATGAGGGATATACCCCACAGAGAGTCCCAATGGCTTGACAGAGAGGCCCATGGAGGACTTTCCATACTTGAGCTTCCCCACCACTGTTTAACAAGTCTGTTCATGGTTTAAATCCCCTTTAAAGAGGCAACGTCCATTTTGGCTGAGAAAGTCCCCCCCCCCCCTTCAGATCTACTGGTAGGTGTCTCAAGGAAGAAGTAATGGAATTCCATGAACAAAAGCTCTACACAATGGAATCATTTCAGCCTGGGCAGGCAGGTGGGGGCAGGACTGGTGTGGGGAAGGAGCCTCAGTTTCTTCTGGGCTCACAGAGGCCACACAAAGTGGTAAAGATTACGTTACATTTTTGGCCTAATTAAAAGTTCATTCCATAGTTTGAGGAAACCTCTTGAGAACATTTGTAGATTTTAAGTAAAAGAGCTTTGCTGGCCCCCATGTGTTAACTCAAATGCTAGTGCGAGAAATTATAGCTGCAGTTCTGAGGGAGAAAGCTAACATTGCAGTCTGCAGTTTTTTTGCACCTTATCCAGTGTCCTGTTTTATTAGTTAGATGATATGTTTATCTGCAACTGCTGCTGAGAAATGTGTGTGCCCCCCACCTTCCTTCCCATCCCACCCACATGCTCCACTTCTCCTTCTCTGCAGTCTGTCATATTTCATGTTCTGTTGAGGTGTCCATTTTTCACTCAAACCCACCAAACATATTTTATGACAACCATAAAACAAAGAGGTTTTATGTGGGTAAAAGAGCTGAGTTAAGCAGGGAAGGTGAAGAAACGGCGCCAGGGTAGAATTCTTTTGTGTTACCTTCCTTGATATGGGTAGCCTGGATAATAAACGGATTGGTGGTCTTCCCACTGCCTGTGGCAATTAGCTTTAGCACTCTTCACATGATGATCACATGATGATACCCCCCCCCCCGCAGCTCCCTGTTGACCCCCGCCACCATATGCTATGGAGGGTTGGATCTTCCAGAAAAGCATGGGAATCGTTCTGAGGGAATGATGGATCAGCAATATTAAATTCCTCCCTTTCCACCAGTGACAACCTTCACTAGATTGAGGACCTTTCATGACCACAAGAGTGATTCCGTTCATTTTTGTCATATATTATACTGATTTTTAGGAGGAGCTCCTAATGAAAGTGGGGGGACGCGGTTGGTGCTGTGGGTTAAACCACAGAGCCTAGGAATTGCCGATCAGAAGGTCAGCAGTTCGAATCCCCACGACAGGGTGAGCTCCCATTGCTCGGTCCCTGCTCCTGCCAACCTAGCAGTTCGAAAGCATGTCAAAGTGCAAGTAGATAAATAGGTACCACTCTGGCGGGAAGGTAAACGGCATTTCCGTGCGTTGCTCTGGTTCACCAGAAGCAGCTTAGTCATGCTGGCCACATGACCCGGAAGCTGTACTCTGGCTCCCTCAGCCAATAAAGCGAGATGAACACCGCAACCCCTGAGTCGTCTGCGACTGGACTTAACTGTCAGGGGTCCTTTACCTAATGAAAGTGGCTGGCTTTGATCCAAAGGCGCCTTGGGCACAACCACAGCAAGCCACAGCAGAGGCTGGGGAGAATTTGGCAAGTCATGCATGGATGGAGCATGACAAAATTGGGCTCATTGGCTAAGCTTGCCTGGTGCTAGAATAATAGCCAAAACAGAAAAAGAACACAGCTGATCCTATCTTTATTAAAGCATAGTAGTGTGCTAGCTATTGGGAAACTTTCTCACCATTCTAAGCTGACATCATAAAGAATAACTTGTTTAGTTGATTGACAATAGCATTCCTCTTCAATCATTCAACCCAAGATTTTCCAGAAGCGTAAAAATATCGAGAACATTTTTTTTAAAAAAACCCCACACACAAGACATTGATTTTTATCAGTATCAATCATGCAACTTACCTCTCAGCTTATCATGGTTCAATATTTTCTAAAACTCCCTCAGTTGTAGAGGAAAATGAAGATAAGCCATTAATTGCTCCACTGACATTGATATAACACTGATTTTATTTCCTTGGTCTGAGATAGCACAAAGACCTCTCAGTAGATTCAGATCCTTGTAATGGATTATGATTACATTATCTATTTCTGTTATGGTAAGTGGAATACTTAGGTTGAAATTTATGATGTAGTCGTATAATGTAAGCTTGCCCCATAAACAAAATTAGCTTACTAATCCAGGTTTCGATTCCTGTAGATGTTTATGCAGGGCTTGGTTTGTTCTGGTGAAAGCCCAACTTATTTTAATAGGAGCAAAGCTCATTAGGCACACTGAGAGTTTGAAAGATCAAGTCCTTTGTGATGTCATTGTCATCGTTATTTATACCCAAGCCATCATTTTTGTTCATGTTTGCATTTCCTAATGACTCCTATTAATGTGATGTTTTGTTTTGATCTACATATCAAAGCATCCAGGCAGCTTAAACTCTGATTTTGTTTCTTTTAATCAATCACTACCCACTTAATGCTACAGAATGTGGTGTCTGTTTTTTATTGTTTTTGACAGGCAGATTGGAGCAAATTAGTACCTGGTTTAAAACTATTCAGATAACTGGACTATTATTAGAGCCAGTGTGGTGTAGTGGTTAAGAGCGGTAGTCTGCTAATCTGGGGAACCGGGTTCGCGTCTCCGCTCCTCCACATGCAGCTGCTGGGTGACCTTGGGCCAGTCACACTTCTTTGAAGTCTCTCAGCCCCACTCACCTCACAGAGTGTTTGTTGTGGGGGAGGAAGGGAAAGGAGATTGTTAGCCGCTTTGAGACTCCTTAAAGGGAGTGAAAGGCGGGATATCAAATCCAAACTCTTCTTCTTCTTCTATTAGAGAAAAGCCCCCCCCCCATTTCTTTTCATTACACTTGCAGTTTTACAATGCAAAATGTAAATTGCAAGAGTGTGTGTGTGTTTTTATTGAATAGACAGGTGTGGAAAAGTCATCACAGGTCAGACAACACCACAGACAGACAACCTTCACATACCCACAAATACAATGCAACTCAATGGAAACAAGATCAGACATTAACAGCATGGGCACATTTTCACGCTTGCCGTGTGGGTGCTATTGGAAACAGACCATAGAGTCATAGAGCTGGACAGCCCCATGAATAGTTTTCACAAACTATACGCATATACCGATATGATGGGGATGAAACACACCCATACCTGCCCACACACTGAAAATACAAGATGGGTAGGTTTGCTGCTTGCTGTGGGAGTTTATTGCCCCCAGTACGCTCTGCTTGCATTTCTCTTATGTAAAGGCATAAATCTCAGTGCTCTCATAGGCTGCATTCACATGGCAGCTTATTCCATTTTCACGACATTTCTCTAACTGTTAACTTACACATTTTATTTGAGCCTTAGCATGATATAAAAGCTACTTCTGCAATGATTGTGGGTTATAGTGGAAAAATCGTAGAATATAGTGCAAGCTCATTATTTGCAAATGGTCCCCCCCCCCCCCGGAAGCAAATAACACAGAAATAAATACTCAATAAGCACTCCATTGACTCTGCTGAGACAGGCCAGCTCTGCCAGGTCTCCATTTCATCAGGCTGCCTCACTGGGAGAGAGAGGAAGCAGGACTCATCACATCGGCTTTGCGGGAGGCCCAGTTTCATCACGCACCTGCTGCCTCCGCACTATGCCAGCTGGACAATATAGGAACAACTGTCTAGAAACTGGTGCCTGAGATTTGAGTTGTATTTTCCTGTTCCTTTCTTGTCCCCTTTCTCTTGTCTGTTGTAAGTATGTTTGTTTGAATATAAGCCTGCAGTTAGGGAGTGTGTTCCTTTGATTTCACATAAGCTGCTGTTGAAGCCTTTTTGGCTGAAGAGTGGGGTACAAATACTCCAAATACAATAAATATGGTACATTCCCCTCTAGTTCCCCTCTAGAAGTGTCTTTTATGTCTTGTGAAAATTCAAATATAATGTGAAGAGGGAAAAGTTATGAAGTAGTAGTAGTAATAGTAATTTATTCATTTATACATACATACATACATACATACATACATACATACATACATACATACCCAAGCCACTCTGGGCGGCTCCCAACAGAATATTAAAAACACCATAAAACATCAAACATTAAAAACTTCCCTAAACAGGGCTGCCTTCAGATGTCTTCTAAAAGTCTGGTAGTTGTTTTGTTCTTTGACATCTGGTGGGAGGGTGTTCCACATGGCGGGCGCCACTACCAAGAAGGCCCTCTGCCTGGTTCCCTGTAACCTCACTTCTCGTAGTGAGGGAACTGCCAGAAGGCCCTCGGAGCTGGACCTCAGTGTCTGGGCAGAAGGATGAGGGTGGAGATGCTCCTTCAGGTATAAGCTGCCCCGTGACTGCAACCATGTATTTCCAAAGGAACAAAACCCTGTAACGCTACCTCTGTATTTGGGCAAGTTGGAAGCACTTTTCAGTATGAAGCAAGCGATTCATGAAGAAGTATACTTGAAACAGACCTCTTTTTTTCTTCTCATTTTCGGTGGACAGCAAATTACTTTCATGGTGGTACGTTATGTGGCCTACAGTTGTCTGATAGCTGCTGCTTCTGTGCTCAAAGTCAAACATATACATATATGTACTATTAGCACATTAAAATGAGAGAGTTGAACAATATTTCACTAAAGCTTGGCAAAGGAAAATGCCTCAATTCCTTTGGAGAAAAGACGCAAATGTTTCTCTTTATAACGTGGCATGTTTGGATGCACAGCACTCAAAGGCATAAAAGAAATTATAGCTGAGCTTAATTTGTCTTTAGTATCTTTATGTATCTTAGTCAGAAATGAGCCCGATGTTTAGCGAATGCCGTACAGTGAGGGCAGATTTCACGTTTGCAATAGCCCAGGCCTACAATTTGGCCTCCGCTGTACATCTGCGGCATATGCAAAGCAGAAAGCCTTATAATTCATTATCATTATTATACTTTTTAAGAGTCAAAAAGAAGCAGAGAGTGCCTGATAATGTACAGGGAACAAGTTTAAGCTGTTTACTGAAATGCTGTGAAATCTACTATTTCGGTATTCCAAACCCATGTCAGATGCTAATGGAAATCTCATTTTTATGAAGCAATGGCAACATGCCATTGTTTGAAATAACAAGCATGCTTTCTCTAATTCGGCTGGACTGCCAAGATGAATGCAATGTCTGCGAGATTGATGTGGGAGGGTGCCAAGTGTCATTTTTGGAATGGCTCTCATTGGTCTAAATAGAGAAACAGTAGAAACAAAAATTTTATTAGTGATAATTTATCTGCCACAACTGACAGCTCCACCACATATAATCCTTGCAGAAATTACCTCCTCACTAATGGCATCCTTTGTTTAGAAAGCAGCAGATTTATGAAGTGTTTCCAGTTGCTGGTCACCATAAAAGTCAATCGCAAAGTGCACTTATCCTCCCCCCCCCCCAATGCTGCAATTTCTATATTAGCAAATAATTAATGAATAATTATTTCCCTGAGTCTGTAAAGGCCAAGTTCTTTCCCTGAAGTGGAATGTAACCAAACTAGTCCACTGGAACCTTTATATACAAGTGGAATGGAGATGACTTTTCTGCAAAAGCAGTTAACACCATTTTGTTCTTTCTGTGCTTTGTCAACAGTCGCTGCTTAGAACTGGGAGAAGTTTGGTGAACTGGGAGGAATATGTCCCATATTCCCAGCAAGTAAGAGTGGAAGGATCTGCCCATTTCAATTCTATCAGTTGGCTGCATCCCCCACCCAAATTCTTAAATTCAGTTCTCTACATTTCGGCAGCAATTTGCAATTAAACAAAACACAAAAAACCTAGAAATCTTCATGAAAAATTGTTATCTTTTGAGTATGACTTTTTCCTGATAAGAACACTTTATGCAGTTTTGACCAACGTGCACATTTTTGCAAGCAATTTCCCCAATATAAAGCTTTTTAATGTGTTGTTTGTTTGTTTGTTTGTTTGTTTGTTTGTTTGTTTGTTTAAACATTGGTTAACATCATTGCAAAATTCAGATAAGTGAGAATTTAGAAGGATGGCTGTTTCACTTTTCATATTGTTTTGGAAAGCATGAATTTGATAGATTCACCCTTAAATCTGAATGAAATCAAGTCTCCCCCATTCCTAGGGAGCAAGCAGTCACAAGTTCTATAGCTTAGCTACTGAAGCTCATAGAAGGTAACTTGTACAATGAAGAAAATCTGAGATAGCCCTAAAACAAGGTTCCTATAGGTACTTCCTTCTCACAACAAAGCTGGAATAGTACAACGATCCTATAAAAAGTTGTCGGAGAGTAAGCCCAACTCAACGGGACTTACTCCTGAGTAAAGAGACAGAGAGAGATGATAGAGATAGAGATAGATGAATGATGAGGCCTAGGCTGCAATCCCAATGCAACTGACCTGGGGAGGAGCCCTACTCAATTCAACAGGACTTACTTCCCAGTAGACACGTTAGGATTGTCCTATGTAAAACCTTTTGCCTTTCTCGATCTGAATTATGGCATTATGGGTCAAGTCAGTGGCCCACCTAGTCCAGCATCCTGTTCTCACAGTGGCCAACCAGATACCTATGGGAAACCCACAACCAAGACTCTCCCTCCTGAGGTTTCCAGCAACTGGTGTTCAGAGGTATGCTGCTTCTGACAGTGGATGGTAGCCACGGACAGCCTTATCCTCCATAAATTTGTACAATCCTCTTTTAAAGACATCCAAAATGGTGGTCAGCTTAGTCACGTCTCAGTCTCCTTGCTTTCAGTGTGGCTTGCCACACTTAACTTTAGCTGGACTGTGTTAAATTTATAAGTTTAATGTACATAAAATGATGTGTCTGAATGCATTGTATTTAAAATGCTGTGATAGGCAACAAGGTTTTATTCTGGCAAAAAGTAAAGGTCCAGATCTGGGATTCCACTGAACAACTCTAACAGACTGGGCCCAAGCGATCTAACCAATTCTTTTTCTACTGGAATCCTGTCCCAACTGTTTCCTAATTTCCCATGTTCAAATGCTGTGCAAGAGAATGATGGATGCCTGCTAAGAAACTTGTACTGAACCTAAATAGCTATGCTGTAGGCCAGGAACTGTTCACTTCAATAGGCTTCTCCTCATAAGATTTATGGTGACATGTTTGCCAACTGCTGATAAGCTGCCCTTGCATTGCTCTATTGGAAAGCTGGACAGTGGACTCTTGATCTGACACTCACTGCCCTTCCTGTCTTAAGAACTCATTAGAGGAGCATGCGTCCCATCACAGTGTTTCCATCGATCTGCCTCCGTAGAGCTCAATTTCCCACTACATCATGCAGCCCCATGATGTAGTGAGCAGAGAGCTGAATCTGAATTGAGAGACCTGAGCCTTGTTGTGTGGGTGGTCTTGGGCATGCTGCCATTTCTCAACCTAATCTAGCAAGGCTTGGTTCTGAGGATCACATGGAATAGGCCCATGCTTCTTGTTCATATGATAAAGATGCCTGTTTAGAGAAAAGGCATCTCACAGCCTCACACATGGGTAGAAGGATAGTATGATTATCCCCACATTCACTATCTCTGAGAATTGCAGCATCATTTCAGTGGCACTAAGGCATGTCCCACGTGCCAGTGGTGTCAAAATGGTGGGTATACAACTCCCAACTATTGATTTTTAGTACTTCACATGCTCAGTGGTGCAGTATAGTTTAGTATACGCAAAAGTTGTCCCAAAAGACATGTATTTCCCTCATAGCTCATTTTTTGTTCATTTCTTATGGTTAATGTATCCTGCCCTTCCTTAATAGAGCTCAAGGCATCGGTTAGACTGCTGATGGGTTAAGCTGAGAGAAATGTCTGCCCAAGGCCACCCAACGAACTCAGCAAGAATTTGAATTACTGATGTGAAGTCCACACTTCCATCAGTAATGAGTAGCTTAAGCCTACTTCTAATTGAAATGATAAATGTGTGCCTGGATCAAACAGCTTCAGATGGGCTGTTTAGAACAGCCACCTAAACTCCCTAAAATTAGGTATTTTAAATTTATTTAATTACCCTAGCCTGCAGTCTTAAACCTGGCATTAAGTTCCATTGACTGAACAGAACCTGAACCATTTGAACCTGAACATTCAAATCTGTTTTTTAAAAGCTCCCCATTTTCTGCACATTCTACACATTGACATCCAAGTTGAATTTCACACTGCCTCCTGCTGTTCAAAGGCATGAACTGAAAGGAAAATGGTTTGGGGCTAGAGAAATAAAACTACAGTACTCAGTGTAGACCTGGCAAAAGTATTACTATTTCTTGGACTTGTGGGACTGTTCATATTTGGATAAATCATATTACTGGAAAAGGCCAGAATGCTCTTTATCCAAATTAGATGCAGTTAGATCAGGGTGTGAGACCCACTGAGCACATAAATCCGAGATCTCCAGTGATCATGAATAAGGTGAAATGTGTCATACTGAATGTATCAAAGGTATCATCAAAATAAAATAGCAGCAGGAGTGGTAACAACAACAACTGCAAGTAAATCAAATCCAGTTTTATGATTCGGGGTTTACTTTTCGTATTAGCAAACAAAACCAGCCAAGGTACATCAATTAGTGAGAATAAGTTTAATGGCTCCATCAATTATTTGCTGTACTAAAAAATTGAATTTTGTTAAATAATTAAGAACAAGTTCGTTGTTATGAATGCACCAAATGATTTGTCACCAAAAAGGGATTCTGCTGCCGTGTCTTCTTTTAGCGAGGCATATTTATTCTGGAAAGACGGAAAAGCTTTCGATGACAGAGTTATATAAGCACCCATCAGCTCTAAAACAGACAGAGGAGGGCAACCCACTTTAACCAAAGATGTCACCATGTAATCACCGGATGAAACACATGTAATGGACATTTGTAATGCTGGTGTTGAAAACATGGTTTGAAGCTACAGACAACAAAAGATAAGGACAGCCTTTGAAAGAGACTTTCCAAGTTTATCAGTTTTGACTTTTAACCAGTTAGGGCCCCCCAGGAAACAGTATCTATCTTGTAATTAATGTTGACCATTCAATTGGTCCTTTCCTATATATCCATCATTGTACAAGGATAATGAGACGGAAGAGATACGGTTTTTAAAAACTCTTTATCCATTAGTAAGATTGGCAGTGCAATCCTATACATGGACGCTTAGAAGAAAGCTCCACTGAGTTTAACTGAACTTATTCTGTATAAAGCAACACAGTATATTTCTGTGTATATAAGTACTAGATACAGTAGTGCTCTGTATCATATTTTAAAGTGTACTGTTTTCAAGGTAAGCGTGTACAGGACTGCAGGCCAAATGTTGCTAAATGTAGAAAGCACATATTTTTAATCTTAAACTTTGACAGGCACTAGCTCTTAAAACAATTCTAACCATTTGAAACATGGTAACACAAAGGGAGATGGGGGTTAATTATTATGGTTAGTCTTGAAGAGATTAGATACAGTGGTACCTTGGTTTAAGAACAGCCCTGTTTACGAACTATTTGGTTTACGAACTATGCAAAACCAGAAGTAGTGTCCCGGTTTGCGAACTTTACCTCGGTCTAGGCACGGAATCCAAACAGTGGAAGGGCACTGGCGGTGGGAGGCCTCATTAAGGAAAGTGCGCCTCGGTTTAAGAACGGTTTCGGTTTAAGAATGGATTTCCGAAATGGATTAAGTTCTTAAACCAAGGTACCACTGTATATGCTAAAGCAGGGTGGGAAACTGTCTGAAGATAACCTCCCTCAGCTCTGCTGGGTAAAGAGACTTCTGTCCAGTTAGATACAAGTCTTTCACCCCACTACAAAAGATGAAAAGAAGGGACCTGCTTACTGGGTCTGGCACAGTCCCTGCTTTTCTGCAGCACTTTGTGACTAAATGGCTTGCTTTTGTTTTGTTTCTTAACCGTAGGCGGGCATTTGCCACCCAGACCGGGTGAGGTAAATGATGAGACTGTCCTGAGGCGATTGTAAATTGCCCAATGCAGCAGCTTTCGGGTGAGGCTCCAGTGGAGCAAATGCAACGTATTTGGGTCTGAAGCTATTTAGTACTGTCTGTCATCACTTGCAGGAACCTCCTGCAGGAAAACGTGTGCCAAACATGTGTGGGTTTCGTACCTCAAAGTGCTGGCTGACCTGTCAGTTATAATAAAGCAGGCTCAAAACCTTGGGAGGCAAATTGCATACTGATTTTAGTCTTTCAGCTCTGACGATACAATGGCTGCTATATGAGCTTTATTAAACCCAGGGAACCAATCGAATGCAGACCGAAAAAGACAAGACCCTGAGGAATAGATGCCATACAACTAACCATCTGACAAATGGACAGGATCCTTTTAATATACACAGGGCTATTTAAAGGGTTGTTTTGTTTTGTTTTGTTTTGTTTTGTTTACATCTGTATTTCTTATTTTACCATGTTTGATATATACACATAATCAGGAGCTTTGGTTTATTTGCTTTAATCATGCTACAAGAGAAAGGAAAGGCCTCGCTGAACGAACAATATGGCACATCAGTGGTGCACTGCTTCACGCCTGACACGCTGACAGGCAGCCCTCAAACACTACCATCCTGCCCAAGTTGCGCCAAGGGACCATATCCCACAATCCTTCACTCTCATTGGGAGTAGCTTGCCCTGCGCACATCTGGTGTCCCAGGATACCCTAGGCCTCCTTGGTCTGTCTGTGACTCTCACCAGCCTGCCGCACCACCCAGGTTTTGAGAATTCCTCCTCAAACTCAAGATGTGCCAACTGGCAATCTATTCCACATCAGCTACCGCCAGTTAAGACAGCAGATGGTAACAGCTTTCATTCACCGCTGTGCCAATTTGGAATCAGATTGGTGACCTAGAGGTGAAAAGGCACTGTGTGGCGTCCTGTTACCATTCTCTTGAGCAAAGGATACCGCCCCTGCCTTTTCTCCCCACATGCTAAGCTGTTACAGAGAGAAATATGAGTGAAGTATTTAAAAAGGCAAGAAAATACCTTCTATTTAAAGGGAGATGGTTTATCATAATTGGACTGAATCTGTAGAAAAAAAGACAGACTTCTCTCTCTCTCTCTCTCTCTCTCTCTCTCTCTCTCTCTCTCTCTCGATTAGATAAGGCTGCATTCAAATGGCAGTTTATTCCATTTCTCTGATGTTCCCCTAATTTAATTTCTACATTATATTTGAGCTTCCTTGTGACGCAAAAACCACTTCTGGCAAACGAGTGGCATATAAGACATGTTTAGGGCTCATTTCTGTGTTATTTGATTCCAGGAAAAAACAACACCTCATGCATCCACCTTAACCTGGAAAATCATGGGACTAAAGTAATGGAATTTGAGGTGGTATATCGGCATACGTCTCTTTCCTGCTGTTCTGATGGGGGGAAATCATGAGGGAACAGAAACACACATGTGGAAAAGGTGGGGGAATAGTGGCATTGTACAATGACATTTGTTGCTGTGTGGATGAAATATAGAACAACGTTCTGGTGTATCGGTTAAAAAGCCACAGTTCCATAATGCAACAAGTACTGCAGTGTGAAAGGAATATTAGCAAAAGGGACAGAAGTGCTGTCATTGTAATCAGGAAAACTAATGCAAGATCCCCTGTGTCTGAATGCACCCTACAATACTCTCTCTCTCTTCTCTCTCTCTCTCTCTCTCTCTCTCTCTCTCTCTCTCTCTCTCTCTGAATAGTCTGACTGCAGCACTAAAGGTTTCATAGATACTTTTTTATTGTTAAGCATTTGAATGCAGTTGTTCCTTCATACGAACTGTGGTGGTGGAAGATGGGAATTATATGCCCCCCCCCCCAATATTGTAGGAAATAATGAAGGTCAGGTGAGAAGAAATGTGTGGCCTCTTTCATTTAGATCCCCCATGATATCATTTTATTTTCCCCTTTCCCCAACCTCCAAATGCTTCCGAGTCAAGAAAAATAAATGTCTGAACTCGGATCTAACTCATGGGCCTATGAATATGGAAGCAGAGGCTTCCATCCACCTCTAGCTGGATGGGGCACCATGTGGATGCAAATAGGAACACATACCGGGTTGCTCGCATCCAATCCTACTGCTGAACATTAAAGCACATATCTGCTATAACAGAAATCGCTCCTATCAGGGGACAAGCATGAATGTCCAGTCTAGGCCCAGTTGTACATGGGTACTTGTGCTGTTGTGTGTGCACCTATCTGAATGCATCAAATGCATTTTCAGTGCATGATGCTTGTAGAGTGGCCAGCGGTGCTCCTTTATAGGGAACAATACTCTATGTGAAGAAGTCTTCTGTCTGAAGTGCTGGGCCAAGATGAGACAGGAAAACAGGGCGGCCTTGAAGTCAACACTTAGCACCTGGGCAGCAGATTGAGCAGACACACAAGTCTCATCTGGTCACAGTCTTTCCCAGTTCGGCAAGATGCACCGTGTTTTTGTTTATAGAGATTATTTCTCAATTTGCATTTGCACCTATATTAGCACATGCAAATTCTGCACAAATCTGTGCCCTCTGTTGTCTTCCTTTCCGATGCTGCGCTTAGTCCATTTCGGCAATGCTTAAGAGGGCACTCTAGATGAATTCAAGAAGCGAACAAAAGATGGAATATTCAAGTCTGTGGGTTGTATCCAATGAAGTCATTGCACGAGTGAAACACCTGCTCAGGCAATGAATTTACCCTTCTACTCTGCTCATCTCTCTGCAGATTCCCCCTGCTTTGAGCTTTTCCCCATCCCTCAAGAGCGGAGTTTTTTGTTTTGTTTTTAGTGGCGGGATCAAGGGTATACAGAGGGAGGAGAGGGAGATGATACTCCATAGAGCGAGTGGAAGTCATTCCACCAACGCAATGACTTAGTTGGATTCAATCCCCTGTCTTGAACGTAACCTAAGATCTGCTGTCTACATGGACTGGACTTTTTTGCCTCCTGGTGAGCAGAATGTCTCCCACACATGCTTTTTGTTGCCCTTCTTAGGCTTGTTGTCATAGAGGCCATAGTCCTCAGGTGTCAAGTGGTATGGAAAGAGATAAACCATAGTTGACATAGACCACTACATCAGTCAACTTTTTCACAACTTTGGCACTCCACCATTTGAGGCCTATTTATTTTTTACACTATCAGTCAGCCCCGTCTGACTTGAAACTGCCAGCTAAGGAAATGAGGACAGACAAGCCCATTAGCACCAGGCCTTTGTTGCTGATTATCTTGGTAGGGATAGCGGCTGCCTACAAACAGTGCAGAGGTCAAGGCCTAGAAGGAGTCCTTGTGTTTTTATAGTGACAATTTCGTTAGAGCAAGAACATAGGCAAAAAATTCTAAGTGACCCTTAACATTGGCAGCGATAACGTGATAGAACAACCGACTTGCCAGATGTTGAGTTAATTAACATTTGTGGTAAGAAAAGAAGCCTATGGGTTGCACCCAGTGTTAGTCATGCACAGAGTAGACCCATTAAAATTAACTTAAGTTTGTTAATTTCAGTGGGTCTCTTCTGAATAAAGCTTTGCTGCTTACAACCCATTGTCCTTATTAAGACCCAAGTTAATAGAACTGAACATCTTGATGAATTATAATTTGACAGCTTCACCCTGCAGGCTGCCTTTGAAATTTCTTTGTTCGAGTACAGCCATCCTAAAATCAGTGGCAGAGTGTTATGGGAAATTGAAGTGTGCTCAGAGCTGTTTCAGAGGTCAGATGTGTGTCCATTCACTTTCTACGGCCTGTCCTATGGAGAATGCAGAAGAACATGGCTGAGAGATAATGGCACTTATATTACATCAGAAGATGAGGCAGTGAATGAACTGACTAATATACTTTTAGAGCTTTGTATAAAATGTCTCCCATTATATTGCCAGGATCTCCAGCAGAGGTTGATGATACAGGAACAAGGTTTCTAACAGACCACTTCTATCCATGTCTACTCAGAAGTAAGTCCTATTAGGTTCAATGGAGCTTACTCCCAGGCAAATGAGATCAGGAGTGTAGCCCAGTAATGTAAGCTGTCTCTGAGAATTGCATTTATACTGGTATAACCAACTAATTGAAGCAAGACATTTCAGATGCTTAAATCCATTTGAGCAAAAGGAGTTCTGGATCTAGTCCAGTAACAGGTTCAGTTTTTGCACCATTGAGGTATTTTATGCTTCTTTTAAGTGCTATGTTAAAGCTATTTTCTAAGTGGAACTGCGTTTGGAATATATGAAACCTAAGCCAAAACTGCCGATCCATCCATCATTCAACAATTGAGAAGATTCTCTTCACTTGTGATTAGTGATTGGGAAATGCTCATAAGGTTAATTCAGAGACGCTCCCAAAATTAATCCCTCATGTGAAGCTCTTCTACAGGGGTACTGGGAATCTCATCAAATTTCTCATCCATCCAGTTTTCAGTCAGGTTGGAAACTTCCACAGAAACTGCCTTGCTCATCACAGTTTTGCTTCTGGGCCAGAGCAGTCAAGAACAATCAAAGTAAAATAAAGGAGACATCAACTCCATTTTCCTCTGTATTCCAGAAAAGCAGCACTTCGGTTCCCATATTGCAGGGAAAAGACAGGTCAAGTATTCACACTAACATATACAGGAATACACAGTCCACCACAAAACCTCTGCATTTTAAAACTGGCTAGGACAATGAATGGGGTAGTTCAATGCTGGTGTCTCGGACTAACATTTCAGGGACAAGATTACAAACAGCAGGCTGTGGGCACAATTTTTGGAGGTTTGAAAGGCAGCAATGTGCAGATTCCTCTTCCCTCCCACAAGAATAACTATCCCCAGCTCTTATTTAAAGAACAGGCCTACCACCCACCAGCTAGCTGCAGTCTCCTATGTCTTTTAAGAACAGATTTTAATGCTCATACAAAACATCATCAGATTGCAGGTAGGGGAATTATTGGAATAGTACACACACTTGTCAGTAAGGCTGCATACACACCGTCCATTTAAAGCACTATAAAGAACTACAGCTTACCTCTAACAGAGCTACAATTCCCAACAGCCTTAACAAAAAAAAAGATTGACACATAATCCTTGACCCTGATCATGCATTGCAATTAGACATCTGCTATAATATTTACATTTAATATATATATATATATATATATATATATATATATATATATATATACACCAGTCTTGTTGCTGAATGTGAGAGGAGTTTTTCTCTTTTACTGTCACAGCTCATTTGGAATAATAAAGCTGCCAGAGCTCTATTGTACACTGTTGTGTGTTTAGATTGGTGAAAAGACCTCATACAGTTGGATGGAGTCTCTAGTGCAGAAGAACAGCTCCATCTTGTGGACAGTTACACTTGTGGTTTTCACAATTTGCATTTTTTTTTAAATGTTCACTGTGTTTGGTTAGCTAAATAATAGATAGAACTATTAATTCTGAATCTGAAAGAACTAAGGAATTATATCTATGTACAAATTCCACCATATGTTTGATAGACTTTGCTGTTCCCTGATAG
Source organism: Podarcis muralis (assembly GCF_964188315.1). Lineage (NCBI taxonomy): Eukaryota > Metazoa > Chordata > Lepidosauria > Squamata > Lacertidae > Podarcis > Podarcis muralis. The sequence continues at coordinate 79,321,782 of NC_135656.1, forward strand.
CTATTTTCATCCATTTCGCCGATCACAAAATTCTGGAACAAGTCAAGAGCCAGGGAAGTAAATCATTACATACAGTTGGATTATATTTCCTGAAGAGGACTTTTCATTTGAGAAAGCCACACTTCACCATTGGATGCTTTCAAAAGAGCAAGAACAGATTGGCAGGTGGATCGTTAGACATGCAGCCCAAGTCTGTGCATGTTTTCTTAGCAGTTCCTTCCATTAGGATCTGTAGATCTTACTCTAAGGTAAGCTTGCATAGGACTGCAGCCATATTATTATAGTACTGGGGTACACAACAAAAGTTGGTCTTTCGTGTCTTGGAAAAGAGAATTGTTTGTGCACACATTTTGCGTTTTTATGCCTCTCTGTGGGCAGAGAGGGTAGCCCCCCACGTCACTCATTCAAAAATCCAAATGTTATCATTGGCCTAAAAAGGTTCGTGATCCCTGAGCTACACGATCACTTCCCAAATGCTGAGACTTTCACAACCCTTCTCAGCTACGACTTACTGCAGTTTGCATGCATGTAACTCTCCAACGGTTTGACTTCACCCCTCCAGATGCCCTTTTCCATTGTCTCCCGAGGCAGACAAATGCCAACCACCCTGTTTCTCTTTTAAAACCATGCTGAACCTGGAAGTGGGTGTGGAGAGCACAGCTGAATGGGACACAGCTGCGGACAACCTGAGGAAGTAACATCCCCTTTGGGCCTTTGATGTCCATTGTTTCCAGAAACTCTTCTCGCCTTGTCGTAATATTTTGTTTAAGTTGTCTGTTCTTGCTTCAGTTTTCTGTACACCACTTAATAAATGAAGTGCTGTAGAAATTAAATACAGTGGTACCTTGGTTCTCAAACGCCTTGGTACTCAAACAACTTGGAACCCAAACACTACAAACCCAGAAGTAAGTGCTCTAGTGTGGCGATCACACAGGGTCCCCGGACGTTTCACCGTCTATTGATCCCTGTGCCACCACTTGATTTCTTGCTGCCACCACCCAGGCCCTACCTAGTACAATACTGAGTCCAGTCAGGTTTAAATTGGAACATAAACTTCTGTTTATTTATTGCAGTTTAACAAGCGTGTGGTTTCATAAACGGTATTGGCACGCTTCTCCCCACCGCCAGCCTCCAAACCAGGTTGGGGAACCGAAGCCCGGGGCGCGCTGCACAGTGCACCCTGTGCTTTGGGCTGCAGGCTGCTGCCCGCAAGCCTTGCGAGCCCACGGGAACTCCCACCGGGCTTGCAAGGCTTGCGGATAGCTTCCTGAAGCCTGGAGAGCGAGAGGGGTCGGTGCGCACCGACCCCTCTCGCTCTCCAGGCTTCAGCGAAAGCCTGCATTCGCCCCATAGGACGCACACACATTTCCCCTTCATTTTTGGAGGGGAAAAAGTGCGTCCTATAGGGCGAAAAATACGGTACACTGTTGAATTCATCTTAATGCTGCCAGCATTTTCAGCTGTTCAATTATTTCCCATATATTCAATAAACATTTTCTAATCTTCTTTAAACATATGTTATTCTTGTTCTCTTATTCTATATGTTAAGTCCGCAAGTTGAGCATATTCTATCAACTTAAGTTGCCATTCTTCTTTGGTTGGGACATTGCTCATTTTCCATTTTTGGGCTAACAAAACACGGGCCGCAGTAGTAGCATACATAAATAACCTTTTTTGACACCTGGGAATTTCAGTCTGAATTATCCCCAAATAAAAGGGGATAGTACTGGGGAAAGTACTTCTAAACATTTTTTTCAATTCATTATGGATCATTTCCCAATACTCTTTTACCCTTTTAGAAGTCCAAGGGTGTTTAGAAGGTGCTTATGCACACGGGGCCCCTGAAACATAACCTTGTGTAAGTGGGGTGGTGGTGCCTGTAAATGCAGTGAATAAACAAAGTATACATAAATGCATATATTAGTAAATAAATTAAAAGGGAAAGTGCTTGCAAAAATATTCATTTTAGGGGAAATTGCATTTTAAAAGATGTATTCATTATAAAGAAATATCCGATATACAGTACAACAGCACTTCACTGCTTGTCAGTGCCAGATTTATATATAAGCTAAACAAGCTATAGCTTAGGGCCCCACTTTCTTGGGGGCCCCCAAAAAATTTAAAGGAAGAAAACACTGGATGTATATTTCCAAAATATAAGATAAAAAACAAATAAAGCATTGCAACAGTGTTTTGTGTTGTGTAGGCTCCTATGATGTAAGTAATGTGCCCCGCCTGCTAACCTGTTCCCTAAAATATCACTGGTTTACTCATTTCTATATATAGGGTGCCTACATTCTGCATGTGCAAATGGCTTAGATGCCTATTAGGTTCATAAATTACCATATAGCATATTTTGTTGTTGTTGTTTAGTTGTGTCCGACTCTTCGTGACCCCATGGACCAGAGCACGCCAGGCACTCCTGTCTTCCACTGCCTCCCGCAGTTTGGTCAAACTCATGCTGGTAGCTTCAAGAACACTGTCCAACCATCTTGTCCTCTGTCATCCCCTTCTCCTTGTGCCCTCCATCTTTCCCAACATCAGGGTCTTTTCCAGGGAGTCTTCTCTTCTCATATTCAACACAAAATACAGTGACAATTTGTTGTTGACAGAGGACAGCGGGACATATAAAGGGTCCCATTACCTTCGGTAGAATAGAGAAATTACCAGTTCCTGAGGTGTCAGTCAAGCCTCCTGCAGGAGAGGTGAGTTTTACCTCTTTGCCTCTTGCACTACAGCTTGTAAATAAACAATGACTAAGCTGACAGGATTTAAGACTATGTACCTTCAGTAGCTTAGGGCCCCATCAAACTTAAATCCGGCCCTCCCGCTTGTGATTCCCGGCCACTTGTACTCAAGGCAAACCACTTCCAACAGTAGATGTGGAACATAGCTACTGGGGTTAGTTCACACTCATATACCTCAGAGCCTAAAAGAGTTTCGGTGATCTGGAGGAGTCCATTCTTCTGGTGCACGAATGTCTGCTTTCTGCAAGGTGCACCTGCAAACACAGCAGGATGGTGTTCGTTATGTGCCCTGTGATCAGTCGTGGGGATCTCATCCTGCCTGCAGTTGCTTCTACATCAATCTGCTCCTATTCAAATAGCTTCCGCACTGAAACTCCTGCCCTGGCCGTGAACAAGTGTTACCTGCAACCCAGAGCAGCGTGTTGCCCTTTGATGACTTAAGAGACTTGTAGAGTTGGAAGGGACCCAAAAAGGTCATGTGGTCCAACCCTCTATGATGCAGGACCTTGTAGACCCACGGCCTGAAACAAGTTTCTCAAGAACCAAACCAACGCCAGTTCTATACAAAACCTGAAATATTTTACTTTTAAAATTTTGATCTAAGTTTACTTAGATTTCATGGACTTGATACAAGAGCATTTGATATGAATCGGTAAATAAAACACTGTAATAGATAGCCACAATAAACTTTGTTAGAAATGTACATGTTGCGAAAATAATAATCATAATAATAATCATAATAATAACAACAATAATAATAAAAAACAGCATGATGTTTGTGTTATATTATATAAATGCTTGACAAGAACAGTATACTAGGGAAGCTTAAAAAAACTTGCTCGGCTTAACCCTGGGGCCCTATTCAACTAACATTTTTGACTCCGAGGATCCAAACCCAGTTTCCCCATCGTGGCTGTAGAAAGGTTAGTTAATAAGGCCTCAGTTGTTTTCTGTAGCTGTTTTTTTTTTCCTCATGGACATCACATCCAGGTAATGTGTATATAAACAAAGCTCATAATAAATGTACAAATATAAAAAGCTACAAACATTAATAAATTACATCATCACAAAACACAGAAACACTTCACAAGGTGCTAATAAAATAATTGTATCCCCTCATAATACAAGAATTGAAACAAGGAGCTGGTATTATAAAGTTGAAGATTCTTCTTCATAATGTGTCTTAAATAGATCAATTTTTTTGTACTATTATTCGATTCTGTATAAGGCTGCACAAAGTTTTACTTGTTTTTCAGGCAATGCCGAAATAATTAATATAATAATAATAATAATCAAAGGGAAAAGAAAACAAAAACAAGGACCAAAAACCCAAAATTCCTCTCTTAGAGTCAAGAACCTAAAATACAACAGTTGATAATACTCGGCAAAAAACTTGTATAAAGGTTAATGAAGTATTCTATAGAAAGAAAGGTCTAAAGATACTTTGCTCTTATAAAAATGAAGGTATTTTAAAAAGCTATTTACAGGCTACATTCTATGAAAAAATATGCTTTAGGAAACAGATCTATAAATGAAAACCTGGGATTGCCTGAGAAACAAATTTAACTCTTTAAGTGTTTAAATGCAGACAAGCAAGTTTAATGTAAAATAATGCACTCTACACTAAACACTAAGAGAGTTAAAAGACGACAAGTATCCAGTTAAACTGTCAATAAGCTTGGCTTTCATCTTATCAGACATCTGTGTGTGCCCACAGCCGTCATTCCTCCAGACAAGTGTATCTCATAGGAAGTGCTTTGATATGACTGTCAGAAGCCTTATGTACATCGCTGACATGAGTTTGCACCTCACAGCCTGCCTTGGGGTCAAGGCGAGCTCAAACCATGGAGCCATCATGTCTTAGTGGGTTTGCAAGCATTAAAAACAACAAAAACCCACAAACCCTCAAAGTGTTGCTACAGATGTTACATTTTCTTGGCACTTTGCCTCTGGAACTGTTTCCACACACACAAACACACCCGCCAGCTGCTTTCCCCAGAGCAGGAAGATGGGATGGGGTTGAGTCATGGAGCCAAAAGAAAGTGCCCCGTTTGCTGACATTCTTAGTTATCCCAAGAAAACAGCTTAGCTCAATGATGTGCCTCCTTTGTTTACATGATCCAGGGGTTTACTCAAGGCTACTGTAAATTGAAAGAAAGAAACCCTGGTTAATTGTTGGGGGGCTGTCATTTGTTTCATCTCATATTAATTGATTGCATTAAAAAACCAGTGTCGCCGTGAAAGTAACGTGCGAACTGTTGGATGGGGTTCAGAATTCACGTCAAAATAGCAAGTGTCCAAGGGATGACCCAAGGAAATTATTGAGCAGCAGGGCTTTTTTGCAGCTGGAACTAAGTTCTGGCAACTCTCAGGTTGGGTTCCATTGCCATTCTAAGAGAACGAGGGAGCCACCTCTTTTTCTAGAACATAGCACTGGTGAGGAGATACTTGACTAAAGGTGCTATTGTATATCCACTTAAGAGTAAGCAAGTTGAACTCAAAGGGACTTACTGCAGAGTTGACACGCACAGGCTTACAATGTAAGGAGGACATATTGTGTTAACTTTGTGTCACACTTGCCATTTCTACTTGGTCAAGTCCTGCACCGCCACACCAGTAGCCATTGAAATGGGGAGATAAGAAGACTATTTCACATGCCGAGGGCAGCATCTGTCTTTGGGATTCGGAAGGAGCCATGACATCTGTTCCTCCCTCATGGTGCTCAATTTCAAGAATCAGCACCTCGAGATGGGGGCCTAGACACACAGAAGTGGCAACTTTGTCAGAAGGTTAACTGGAGAGTCAGCCCTGAACATGGAATTCTCTGCTCTGGTAAACAACGGCCATAATTTCCAAACAGAAACCCTGACCTAGCAATATCTTGAAAAAAACAAAACTGCAACCCCTCTGTTTCTAGGATCATGTAAACAAGCCTTAGCAAGAACAGCGGTGAGTGAAAAGAAATCTCCAGACACAACTGTTCTTTTCAGGTCTTATTGCTAAGGAGCCAATTCTATCATTTTGTAACAATCTCCCAGCTGTACACATTGGTTTTTGTTATTATTGGGGTGTTTTGCTTTGTCTTACAAGGCTACTCCTATCACACATTGCCTTGTGGTGGTGAAAGCAGAGACAATAAGGACAGACAGTATGCTAAGAGGTGCTAAAAAAAAATAAAACTTACAGATAAGAAAATGGTGGGAGGGATGGGAAACTATCAATGAGAAGGATTGTAATCCAGCGCCAACTGAAATTAATGGAATAACTATCACTGATTTTCAAAGAACTGCATTAACCCATTTTGCGTCTACACACCCTAATCATTAACCCAATTGGATCAGGCCTGTGATCCGGATTATTCCGGCAGTCACCTAGCATTGCACATAAAATAAATTAATTCATCCATTTTTGTCCTACACCCGGTTATAGGGAAAGTTCTTAGTAGTGCTGAAGTGCAATTTTAGTTCTTCCATTGACCAAAACATACTTATCATGAGCCAGGTAAAGAAAACGAAGTATTCCATTATGCATATTATGTCTTGCATGTATTATATCACACACAGTAATGGCTAAAATCTCTTCCCCCTCTCTGTAAGTTAATTTGAGCAAAGGTGGAATTTAACAAAACTCTAATCTCCTGCCACTTAACCAGATACCTCTCTAAAATTGGTGCAGCTGGATAAATGAAACATAACTGAAATTAATGTGCATACTGTTAAAAACAACCACTTTTTCTTCACTTATAAACAAGTTAAAGGGATACTTTCCTAAAACTGGAATGATCCTCAGTTTCTTGGAGTATTAACTTTTTGCGAACTAGTCACTCTCAGCAATTTGAGAAAGGACATCTATATTAAAAAATATTTATAGCAGTATTCTGTACATGTTTAACTGCTGAAAGTTAAAAAGAATTTATTAAAGTGGTGGCAAAAAGTTAACTGGTATTGTCCCTGGGGTGTTGCACAATACGACTGAAGGTCCTTCAAGAGACGAAGAAGAGTTAGTGTCAGCTCAGGACATTCTGAACTTTGATAAGAGTCCCAGCTGGGGCTGAGTTTTAGAGGAGAAGTTTCCCGTTCCGATGAATTTTCAAAATCTTCCCAAGCCTTTGCTTAGCTGTGGCCATGCCTTTTTTCGTACGTTTCCCTGCAAGTGTGAGAAAAGGGGACACATTAAGCCACAAAACCTCTGTCTACGAAGAAAGTTTTACGACGGAGAAAGATGAAGCAAACGCAAATGAAGATGGGTTTGGAAAGGATTTGGCTGCATCCCCACATTCTAGAAGCAAATCAAACATTTCCCATGTGCTGTGAGGAAAATGGCGGCCTGACTAAGGCCATCTAGTTGACTTATGGTGAGGTTAAATTTTTGGGTGTTTTTTTAAATAGATTTCGTTGAAATCTGCAAAAGAACACAAAGACTGATATAAAATATCTTTTCATCAAGTCTAAAAAACTAATCTGAACAGGAAAAGGAAAAAGCAACCCACAAGTTGCAACCCACAAACTGAAGGTCAAGTTAGACATTATGCTGCTTGCCTTTCTCTTTCCCCTTTCTCTTTCTCGCCTTTGGCTCTTGTTTTCCTGCACAGGGGAAGGGGATTGCTGCTGGGATAGCAACATACAACAAACTGGCAGAGGCACATGCCCGACTGGCATGTTCTCTCCCTCCTGGTTGATCGTTTGGGAGCTTCAAAAGCTTTCTTCTGCCCGAACATCACAGCGACTGATGCCAAAAGGCATTAGCACGCTTAGGGATCTGCAGAGTATTCACAGTTTGCTGCTCCTGGTCTAAGGGCAAACGTATCAAACATTTGCCGCACCGCAGAAGACGAACAATTATAATAATGATAATGATAATTTATTATTTATACCCCGCCCATCAGGCTGGGTTTCCCCAGCCACTCTGGGCTGCTCCCAACAAAATATTAAAAAATGTGATAAAACTTTAAAAACATTAAAAACTTCCCTAAACAGGGCTGCCTTCAGATGTCTTCTAAAAGTCAGCTAGTTGTTTATTTCCTTGACATCTGATGGGAGGGCATTCCACAGTGTGGGCACCACTACCAAGAAGGCCCTCTGCCTGGTTCCCTGTAACCTCGCTTCTTGTAATGAGGGAACTGCCAGAAGGCCCTCGGCACTGGACCTCAGTGTCTGGGCTGAACGATGGGGGTGGAGACGCTCCTTCAGGTATACTGGTATGTTAGCTTCTTAAAAGTTGAAAACTACCATTCCTAAAGTAGCAGGCATTCCATGTTTATACAACCAGTGTGTTTTCCTTGATACACACTGGTTGTGTGGTTTCCTGTGGTTTCTGTAGGGAATTGAGGCATACCAACACGACTTACCAAATGCTACATGAGCTGATTTGAAAACAATACAAGACCACATATTATGACAAAGCAAAGCATGTATTAAGGAAATGATGCTGCCGGCTCATGAAAATATCTGCCACTTCTAATATAAACTGACGAAAACTACCTTTGGCGGCAGCATTATTCTGTGATGACGACGAGGGCCTCCGTTGCGTGAGGAAAACTCCTGGTGCCATGGGTTGAGAACCTCGGTTGACTTGGGCCACCCCAAACGTGCTTGCACCAGCTGTATACTCGTGGTCTGCTAAACTACTGCTGTGGGACTCCAGCTTGGGTTCAGGAGAGCTGCTTTCCTGAGGGATTTTATTTGTGTTGTTGGGCGACAGTTTCTTTTTGGTGTTCTTTTTCTTCTTCCCCTTCTGCTCCTCCTTTCAAAAATGATACGATGGCCATTAGCTTCAAAAAGGTAGCTGTTATTGCTAGCACTGGTACATTACAGGCACCACACTCCATAAATAGCCATTGCAGCCCTACAAGCTCTAGAGGGTAGGCCCCAAACCAAAGGATTCAAATTATAGTGGTACCTCAGGTTAAGTACTTAATTTGTTCCAGAGGTCCATTCTTAATCTGAAACTGTTCTTAACCTGAAGCACCACTTTAGCTAATGGGGCCTCCTGCTGCTGCCGCGCTGCCGGAGCACGATTTCTGTTCTCATCCTGAAGCAAAGTTCTTAACCTGAAGCACTATTTCTGGGTTAGCGGAGTGTGTAACCTGAAGCGTATGTAACCTGAAGCGTATGTAACCCGAGGTACCACTGTACAAGGAAGCAAATAACGACTAAATATCAGGAAGAACTTTCTGACAGTAAGAGCTGTTTGACAGTGGAATGGACTCCCTTGGAAGGTGGTGGACTCTCTCCTTCATTGGAGGTTTTTAAACAGAGATGGGATGGCCATCTGTCACAGATGCTTTAGTTGCAAATCCTGCATTGCAGGGGGTTGGACTACATGACCTTTGGGGTTCCTTCCAAATCTACAACTATATGATTCTATGATGAAAAACTGGGAACCAGATTCAACTAACCCATTGTGGCATAAAGACTCTGGCTACTGCAACAGGGCTTCTTCTGCCCCTTCTCATTCCATGCACTCCCTCAAATCCACTCTGGAGGACTGGGAGAATTCCCCAGAACAGCTTGTTGGAAAAGGAGAGAGCAGAATTTCTAGGTGTGGTATTCAATTAAGTTTTACTCAGTGCTGACCCATAGAAATTAATGGCCATGAATTCCAATCGGTCTACTCCGATGTCCATGGGTTTTATTTATTTTTGAAACCTCTCTGGTCAGCTCACCTGCTGGGATAATTTAGCAGCTGCTGCCGCCAGTCCTGTTTCAATAGAGGCAACTCTTGTACCTTCTCGGACAGGTCTGTCTTGCCGAGGTACCGATGGGCCAACCCTTGCTAAATGCAGAAGCAAAAAACAAAGGTTACAAACACAGCAATGTGAAGTTGTATATACACACTAGCATACACAACACAGAATTAAGCATGCTTTATGCTGAACACATAAAGTACAAAGGCTGAACTGAGGGGACCTCACTCAGATCCAGAAACCTGTGCAAACAAATTTCCTCAAATTTCCTCAAAAATTACATGTCGGATTATAGGAATCCAGTCAAAATTTCAGTGCTGCTGAGGAATCCTTTCTTTGTTTGCTGTGACCCAAGGTATGGTAAGGGCAGCATATTTAAGCAGCACCTTGCCAGGAATGTGGTAGTCAGGATCAGCCATATACATCCATCCTTGAAATACTGCAGCAACTCTGACCATTTTTAGGTTTATTGTCAGCAAAAGATATGAGTGAATGGCATAACTTACTTTGGGGCTTCCTAGAAATCTGTGTATGTACAGTAGATGATGAATTAAAAGGATTTTAGAGTATTTTTCCTGTATATGTTTGATTTAAAGTATTATAAATATTACCTGTTGGGCTATATGGTGCATCATCAGAACTTTTCCTTTTCTTAGATCGAGACTTGAATACTGGATTATCTTCATCTGATTCAAGGGAGGGATAAACTAAAAGAGAAAACAAATACCATAAGAGATTCTGGTATGGCACTATTTGATAGTGTAAGCATGCCATATATGTAAAAAAAAAATATGGGAGGAGCCAATAGCCTTTGAGTGGGTGAATCAAACCTGGAATAATTCAGTTCTAAATATGAAGGATAAAAATATTAGCTTTGCATCATGATTTATTCTAGTGTTTGAGTTACAGGAGCAAGACTCCTTTGTCATCATCTCTGAATTAGGAATATATTGAAGGTGGCCCTTAGCTTCCACATTGAGAGATCTACGAATAAAGGGCAGTATACAAATTATTATTATTATTATTATTATTATTATTATTATTATTATTTATTATTATTATTATTTATTATTATTAAGCAATTCCTACAGATCTACTGTGCACATCAATAATTTTTCCAAGCCTTTGTTTTCAAGAGTTCTGAAGTAATTCTGTGTGCAGTAAGCCTGCAACTTAAGCACAACTGACCTTGTGCTTGTGGCAAACAGTTTAACAAAAAATTAATCCCACTTTGGCAATCCCACCTGCCACTGACCCCAATGTGTTTCATGTGCAATTTTGGCTTTAGGTGTGATTCATTGAATGTAACCCCCATATAAGTTGCAGGCTCACTGTATCTGGAACCCATCTACAGCCATTAGCAGTTCTTTGTTCTGTGCATCTTGTATGCTCAGGAAGGATTCTGGCAGCCGTTTATAAAGTCCTAGCCTGGTTAAAAAGTACCCAAAGAATGGGCAAGGTGGAGGCAGTTGCTCACACACATTGAATGCAATGTAAGCTGCAGCCATGTGGTAGTAGCAGTGGCTACACATGTGGTTATTGGAGACACAGCTACTCTACCTCTGATTATTCTACGGAAACACCTGAGATTTGCCACACCCTCCATCTCTTTTGCTTTCGGAGAACCCGCAACTTCTAGCCTAATGGCAGCTACATTGTTTGCATTACGCCCCCTTAAATTGAGAAACCTATCTCAAATGTGGACTTAAATTTCATTTCTTTTTGCTATGGCGAGATATGATTTTAAAGCAATTGCATCAATTTAGCCACCGACTGAAAATGTGCTGGCCAGATGTAAGACGAGTGGAGCCTTAGTGAACCAAACCATATTACAACAAAGCAAGCCTATTAAATGGTAGCATAAATATATAATTAGCAAGAATGTTGGTTCTCTCCCCACCAAATCAGTCTTCTCCTTTAAGAATGACATCTTTAGATCGTGTCTATACATTATACTTTTGCAATCATTTAAAAGTAATTTAACTAGAGTGATATGCTTACAGGTACCGTCTTTGTAATTTGTGCTTATGTTTTGTCAAAGAAGTACAGCTTCTTCAATTCAGAAGAGATTCTAGCTTTCATTGAACTACAACAGGATTTCAATCTGTTTGCTTTTAGCCTCTCAAATGCTGAAGGCGGAGGGAAATTATGTGCTTTCCAAAGGGGTGGAAGACATCTTACGTATGGCTTAATATTTTTGGAAGCTGAATTATTAGGCTATCTATCGGTCTTAGGGCGACACTTCACTAAGCATGTTCTAGCAGTGCAGTCCCATCCCACTGAGGGAAACAAAGCTATGTTGATTGTGTAAATGGCTGGTAAATTGCAACGTTAGCGCCATTAATAAGTCTGCTTGCTCACTGAAAAAGTTGGCGCACAGCTCTGCATGTCTGCCTAGGGCTGCTTCCTCCCTTTTTCAAACAGCCACATCCCCATGTTGCATCACAAACTGCTTTTTAAACATGAAGAAATTGCAGTAGCATATGAAGCAGCATGGAGTGGGAGCAGAGGAAGTTAATGGTGGGGGAGAAACCTGGCACTTAATGGATGTGCTTAAACAGGCTGGGTTCCCAACCAAGAGGAGGCTTAATTGGGAGGTGAAGGGGGCATGTCCAGGGACACTAGGAATGGGGCCATCATACATGCCCCCATCCTCCAACACACTTTTGCCCTTCTGCGTCCAGGCTGAATGCCTGAATAGCACTTCAGTAAGCATGAAGAGGAGGAAGAAGAAGAGTTTGGATTTGATATCCCGCTTTATCACTACCCAAAGGAGTCTCAAAGCGGCTAACAATCTCCTTTCCCTTCCTCCCCCACAACAAACACTCTGTGAGGTGAGTGGGGCTGAGAGACTTCAAAGAAGTCCAAGGTGGCCCAAGGTCACCCAGCAGCTGCATGTGGAGGAGCGGGGAAGCGAACCCAGTTCACCAGATTACGAGTCCACTGCTCTTAACCACTACACCACACTGGTTCTCATGACCTGAGATCTCCCTTGTAAAATTTGAAAAGAACTCCCATACCTATCTCACACAGACAAAATTACCAAATGGAATTAAGGGAGATGTTGCGAGGCAGATAAAACAAGGCTGGCTTCCAGCAATCATTCAGACCACTGACTCAGAATCTGCTGCCACAACAACTGGTGGTGTTACTGCTTTCATGAAGGGACTGGCCACCTTCGTGTGTTTCACTGCATGCGTATATTTAAAGGGTCCCACCTAGAGAGAGAGAAAAGTGATGCAGACATTCCATACCATAATCAGAATCTTTAAAACAGGCGTCTAAGTGATCCTGGTCCTCGTCATAATCTTCAATGTCAATGTTGTTTTTTGCACTCTTTTTCGGCAACCTTTTCCCTGCATTTTTGTTGTTGCTGCTTCCAGTTTTTTTGGCGTTTGGGGCAGACGTGGAATTATTCTTTGCTTGGTTGGGGCCCCACGAAGGCTGTAGGCAGGAATCTGTAGGCAGGTTTGCCATCGACAACATCCCTTGGATCGCTTCCTGTGTGCTGGGAGATGCAGGTGGCTGACTGAGGGGGGGAAAGGAGGAGGATGGGAGAAAGAGAGCTTTCAACTCAGAGTAAATGCAAGTACAGAATAGAGAGGGGGTGCCTAATATTACATATGTCACATGCCCTCCAACGTCATGGGGTACACTTGTCGACCACACTGTGGCCATTTGCATTGTACAGACAAGACATCACCTTATGTAAGAGAATAGGCAGACTCAAACTGCATTATGATGGAGACACAGCAGGTAGGGTAGAATATCATTTTCCCTGGACATTCTAACAGAGACCTTGACATTAATATATTTAAATATAAAGGGGGTTGCCTGGTTAATTCATATTTAAAGTAGGCTAACTGAAATCAATAGACTTTTCATTTTTTTATTTCTACCGGTCTACACTGGTAATCACCCAAAAGATTCAAGGTGCAATTGAGATGAAATATAGAACTCTTCTTGCGGGGATTTTTTTTTTTTTTTAAGTAAATATCTCAACATGAATGGAGGTCAGGAAATCTGTAGCTGTTGCCAAGGGACTAAGATCAGGACTGAATGCAATTGGATTAACTAAGATTTCGGAAGCAGGAAGACAGAAGAACTTTGCACCCTGAAACCCAGCACATGGGAAGTCACTCAAAATGTATAATTGGCTGTATAAGTGATCTATAGTTGGATAGGAATTGTAATTTGTTATTGATAAAATGTGGCTGTTATTGGATTTTTTAATAATTGAAAATTAATAAAAATATTTCAAAAAACAACTTATTTTACACTATTAGATTTTTCACACGTGGTTCAATTAGGAATTGCAGGTCATTGTCTCACTCGCTCTACAAAAAAAGCAGTGTGATATGTCAGCAATTGATGTTTTAGCAATATATGCTTTGATGCGCCAGCAAATTTATTTATTTTACCTAACAGAATTCATGTACCGCTCTCTCCAGCAAAAGACCCCCAAGCAGCATGCAAAAGTGAATCGAAAATATTCATCAAAAATACCAACAAACATGAAAAACTCTGGGTACTTTCCAGAAAGCTTTGGTGACAGCAGCTCTGGCTTTGTCTAGTCACTGCTGCCTCCTCTAAAAAAACTTATAGGAGAGAAATTGTGGGTAGATGTGGCTTGCTGTATCTGAGAGGAAAGGTTTTAGCTTGCAATCTCAAGCAGGAATTCTCCTTACAATTCTTGTAAGCCAAGATGCCTGCTTGAAGTGCTAGCCATAAGTGTCTACTTGCCGGTCAGTCCTGTGCAGTTGTTTTTAGTTTGTTTTTTTGGTAGGTGGCCTTGAAACATTGAAAGTGGAGGAGTCAGTGGAGACCTGCCTTCCATTGTCAGGGAAATGGTTTTAAAGGGGGGTGGGCAGCGAAGGCAGAGCCTAACATTCCCATCAGCCTTTTCTTGGCTGTACTAAATGCAGGGTAGCTGCTGTTTTATGTTACATCTGATGTGCTGGGAGGCTAACTCAGTCCACTTTTGTACTACTTGGTATTCCAGATATAGCAAGACGAGAATACGCTCGGCAAAGCATGCCACAACTGGTCCTGCTCACAGCTCTATCCAGAAAATGAGCAAACCTGGTTTTAGCAATTATCAACTCTGTGAGCACTTAAGACATTTGCTTGCTTTCTTAAAACCTTGAACCCGAGATACAGTGGAAATGGACCATCAAACGCTGCCTGCCAAATGGGCAAATTAGAGAGGAACTGCCTAAAGCAAAGCAAGCAATAGCAAATAAATTGTGGGATCTGATCAAAACCAGTGGCTCGGAGTGGGGGGCGGGGGACGCAGAGGAGAAGAAAAACAAGCCACAGACTGATTGTTTAACAAGCTTTTAAAGCAGCAAAAGGTTAAGGTAAAATTGGCCGGGTAGCAATCTTCTGAGCAAACCCCATTCATGTGAATGGAGCTTGCACAGAAGAAGATTTGCGTCCTTCCATTTAGCATCCTGTCGTTTTTGGCATTCGGCTTAGTGTTCTGTCGCCCTGCTCGTGAGCAACTTCCTTTAAAATCAATCAGGTTTGCACAGGAGATGTTGACACTGGATTGTGCCCAATGTGTTTTTCATTAGGCACATTTGCAGCTTAGTAATTCTGGATCTGCTCTAAGTGAAATACGAAACAGGAAACAATTATTAAAGTCTGGAAAGTCACATCCCCTTTCTGTAGTTTTAGTGATTATTGCTATTTTTTTTAAAAAAAACATAATAAATAATAATACTAGTAATATGAAAGCATAATTTGAAAAAATATGAATGAGAGCTTCTTTAAATGGAGTGCATGTGTGTGGCTGGTGCCAAATACTTTACATCATTCCCCGGCTGAATGGCAGTTTTGAACTGTGATTGAACATTACACTGAAAATATTAACGTTTTACTCCTGTTTCTATGAGAGATACCCAGAAGGGAAAATTCCACTGACTGCAGCTTGGTTACACGGCTAATTCTTTGCTACTTTGTGGCCCTCACCTGTTGAATTTCTGCCTGACTTGCACCTCTTAAAGAGGCAGATCATTTAAAAAATCTGATTCAATCTGAAATTACAAAAGGTTTCTTTCTAAGAAAATGTAATTATAATGGTAAATTCCAGTACATTATAAATGGTAAGCAGTTATCAATCAGTAAAACAATACAGTATATCCCATTTTTCCTCTGGACAAAGCCCATTTGTTTATCAATTTTTGCTGAATCAAGGGTTATGTAGATGGAACACTAGCTTGCTTCTGCTATTGTGCCGAGACAATTTTGTTTATGACTAACAAATTAACAAATAAGCAACGTTACTTGAAACTGTCTGCCTTGATCCAAATTATTCAACAAGATTGTGTACAGATTCCCCCGTAACTTGGATGCATTACTAACAAAGATGTCTGAAAACTGTACACCGTGTTGCATCCTCACAAATGGGTAAAAGTGAATGTTGCATCACATTTCCCAACCATAAATGACACTCTGGGCAAAGCTGAATAGATACATCTGGCTGCCATGTTGATTTCCCACAATGCTCTGGAGCTAGCATAACTTCAGAATTCCATGCCATTTTAACAGTGTGGCAAGATTCAGTCTCCTGCTGCCTCATGCTTGTTCCCACCAAGTTAGCCTGAGGGGTTCAACCAACAAATATGGGTGCTCATTAGAGGTAAATTTACCCAGGGGCTACTCAGGTATGGAGCTGATTCTGGCAGTTCTCATTCAACATTGACTAGACATCCAATACAGCAAATAAAAATAACAATGCTGTGATGGGATGATGAGCTGCTTGTGCGTAAAATGCAAGTCCCTCAGAGTTTGATCAGGTTTTCAAACCTCTGCCTGTGACGGAGCCCCTCCGGCATGGCTGCGTCAGTCGCTAGCAGAATCCGAAAGTGGTTGCTTTCGGAATCGTTTCCAACATAAAAGCTCCTTAACGGAAACACGTCTTCTGGACTCTCGGCGTGACAGTTTCCGGCGAGGAGTGGGTGTCCCTATAGGAGGTCCTGAGACCTCCCCACTGTTTTCGCTGGAAGCGTCTCTGAGCCATCCCTCCGACTCACTTTCCCTTGGAGTTCCTCTTCTCCCCCTACTGGTTCCCTCTTCAGCTGCTATGTCTCTCTCAACCTCAGTGAGCCTTTGTACCTCCTGTCCTTCCGATGGCAGTTCCCTGACATCCACCTCCCCTCCAGGGCCCCCTTCACCCCCTCCCGTCTCCTCCCCTACGGGCGGTGAGGAGGTAAAACCCCTGAAAGAACCTCCCTCATCTTCCGAAGTCTCGAACACTTCCCTCCACTTGTTGCTGTCCCTGGTCACTCGGTACTCCTCATCATCGGAGTCCATTCCCTCTTCCAACTCCGAATCCGCGAATCCTTCCAGTTCCGCTTCCTCGTCGGTGGTGCCGAAATACTCCCTCCAAAACCTTGCTACAGGCTGAGGTTTCCTCGGGAATCTTTGGTGGAACGTTTCTATTAAAACCTCGTCATCGACCTCCCTTGCAGTCACCCAGGTGTTTTCTGAATCATAGAATCATAGAATCATAGAGTTGGAAGAGACCACAAGGGCCATCGAGTCCAACCCCCTGCCAAGCAGGAAACACCATCAGAGCACTCCTGACATATGGTTGTCAAGCCTCTGCTTAAAGACCTCCAAAGAAGGAGACTCCACCACACTCCTTGGCAGCAAATTCCACTGTCGAACAGCTCTTACTGTCAGGAAGTTCTTCCTAATGTTTAGGTGGAATCTTCTTTCTTGTAGTTTGGATCCATTGCTCCGTGTCCGCTTCTCTGGAGCAGCAGAAAACAGCCTTTCTCCCTCCTCTATGTGACATCCTTTTATATATTTGTACATGGCTATCATATCACCCCTTAACCTCCTCTTCTCCAGGCTAAACATGCCCAGCTCCCTTAGCCGTTCCTCATAAGGCATCGTTTCCAGGCCTTTGACCATTTTGGTTGCCCTCCTCTGGACACGTTCGAGTTTGTCAGTGTCCTTCTTGAACTGTGGTGCCCAGAACTGGACACAGTACTCCAGGTGAGGTCTGACCAGAGCAGAATACAGTGGAACTATTACTTCCCTTGATCTAGATGCTATACTCCTATTGATGAGGCCCAGAATTGCATTGGCTTTTTTAGCTGCCGCGTCACATTGTTGGCTCATGTCAAGTTTGTGGTCAACCAAGACTCCTAGATCCTTTTCACATGTACTGCTCTCAAGCCAGGTGTCCCCCATCTTGTATTTGTGCCTCTCATTTTTTTTGCCCAAGTGCAATACTTTACATTTCTCCCTGTTAAAATTCATCTTGTTTGTTTTGGCCCAGTTCTCTAATCTGTCAAGGTCGTTTTGAAGTGTGATCCTGTCCTCTGGGGTGTTAGCCACCCCTCCCAGTTTGGTGTCATCTGCAAATTTGATCAGGATGCCCTTGAGTCCATCATCCAAGTCATTGATAAAGATGTTGAATAAGACCGGGCCCAAAACAGAACCCTGTGGCACCCCACTAGTCACTCTTCTCCAGGATGAAGAGGAACCATTGATGAGCACCCTTTGGGTTCGGTCAGTCTGCCAGTTACAAATCCACTGAGTGGTAGCATAGTCAAGACCGCATTTTACCAGCTTCTTTACAAGAATATCATGGGGCACCTTGTCAAATGCCTTGCTGACTCCGGTTCCCCTTCCCACGCCACCAAATACTCCACCTGATTTCCCTTCCACCTGGAATCGAGGATTTCCGCTACATGGTTGCTGTTTTCCCTTTCTTCCAAGGCGGGTTCCCGGGCGTGCTCCCCTTCACGTCCCCCCCTGTACGGTGACAGTAACGACCTGTGGAACACTGGGTGCAATTTCATGTGGTTGGGCAACCGGAGTTTGAAAGCCACTGGGTTGATCTGCTGAATGACCTCAAAGGGTCCCAATCTTTTGGGTCTCAATTTCTTACAACTCCCTTTGAACGGCAACCCTTGGGTTGACAGCCACACCTGATCCCCCACCCTTATGGTTTCACCTTCCCTTCTGTTCTTGTCTGCCTGCTTCTTATATTGTGCCTTGGCCCTTTCTAAGTTGAGCTGGAGCTGATGATGGATCGCTTCCATCTCTTCTACAAAATGTTCGGCCGCTGGGACGCTCCATCTCTCCCCTCCATCCCCTGGAAATGCCCTGGGGTGACACCCGTAATTAGCCAAAAAGGGGCTCATCCCTGTGGACACATTCTCCGCATTATTGTAGGCAAATTCTGCCAGCGCCAACTTTTCGACCCAGTCGTTCTCTCTGTCATTGACATAACACCTCAGATATTGTTGGAGGATGCCATTTGCTCTTTCCGCCTGCCCGTTGGTTTCAGGGTGCCGGGCAGTCGAAAAATTGACTTCCACGTGCAGCAAGCTCATGAGCTTCCTCCAGAACCTGGAAGTAAATTGTTTGCCCCTGTCTGAGATCACCCTCAAGGGGGCGCCGTGCAACCTAAAGATGTGTTCTACAAACAACTTTGCGGTTTCTTCCGCTGTGACTGCATGTGAGCATGCTACAAAGTGGCACATCTTAGTTAACAGGTCTACTACTACCATGATGGCTGTTTTCCCCTTGGACTTCGGCAGATCCGTCATAAAATCTATCGATACCGCTTCCCAGGGCCGTTCGGGCGTGGGTAATGGTTCTAATAACCCTGCCGGCGCCCTTCTTTCCCCTTTGGCTCGCTGACATTGGTCACACCCTCTTACATACTCCCTTACATCTTCCCTCACCTTGGGCCACCAAAATTCCCTAGTAACCAACCACATGGTCTTGTGTTGCCCAAAATGTCCCGCCGTGGGGCTATCGTGCAACTGCTTGAGTACCCTCCCCCTCAATTCACCTTCGGGTATATACAGTGCCCCTTTGTAATACAATGCCCCATTTCTTTCCTCAAAACCTCCGGGGCTCTCGCCCTCCCCCCCTGAGACCTCTGAGCTTATCCTGGGCATATTCATCATTTTCCGTTTCCTCTACCAGTTCTCGTTGCCCCACCAGCGCCACCCCACACACCCAGCGTTCCTCAGGGATGACATGTCTCTCTTCGATTGCCCCCTCCCCCTCCAAATACTCTGGTTTGCGTGAGAGAGCGTCCGCCCTGACGTTCTCTGGGCCTGGCACATAACAAATTTCAAAATGGAATTTGGAGAATTCCTGTGCCCATCTCACTTGTCGTTGGTTGAGCACTCGAGCCGTTCTCCAATACTCTAAATTCTTGTGGTCGGTGCACACTTGCACCTTGTGTTGTGCCCCAATTAATAAATGTCTCCACCTCCGGAACGCTTCGTGAATGGCGAGTAGTTCCCTGTCATACACCGTGTAGTTCCTCTCGGATTTATTCAGCTTCCGCGAGAAGAAGGCACACGGTCTCCACTCCGACGTACTCCTCCCCGGTTGAAGAAGCACCGCCCCTACCGCCCGGTCGGACGCATCGGTTTCCACTCTCATTGGTTTTCGTAAATCCACATGCAGAAGTTGTTCTTCCGAGGCGAAAGCCCTTTTCAGTTCTTCAAATGCTCGCTCCGCCTCCGCCGTCCAAACAAATTTCTTCTTGCTGCTGAGGCAGTCGGTGATGGGCGCCGTCAAGTGGGCAAAGTTCTTGATGAACTTCCGATAGAAGTTCCCAAACCCCAGGAATCTTTGCACATCCTTCTTGGTCTTCGGTGTCTTCCATTCCAGTACCGCTTGGACCTTGCCTGGATCCATTGCCAATCCCTTGTCTGACAAGCGGTACCCCAGGAATTCCACCTCCTTGGTATGAAACTGACACTTCTCCAGTTTCACCCACAGCTGGTTGGCTTGCAGCCTGCCCAACACTTCTCGAACGTCCCTCACATGCTGCTCCTCATCCTCCGAATATACCAACACGTCGTCTAAAAAGGCCACACAATTCTTGTAGAGCAAAGGTCCCAGGACGTGGTTCATAAAGGCTTGAAAGCACGCCGAGCCTGCTTGTAGACCGAAGGGCATCACGAGGTATTCAAAGGCTCCCAAAGGGGTGAACATGGTGGTCTTCCATTCATCCCCCTTCCTTATGCGTATCAGGTTGTACGCCCCCCACAGATCCAGTTTTGTAAAAATCTTTCCCTTCCTCACCCTGGTCAAAATGTCATCAATTCGGGGCATAGGGAAAGCCAGGGGTTCCGACACTGCATTCAGGGCCCTAAAGTCCACTACAAGCCTCGGCTTATCTGTGTTTTTTTTGTCCACAAAAAACACTGGGCTGCCCCCCACCGCTCGGGACTCTCTGATGAAACCTCGTTTCAGGTTTTTGTCAATGAACTCCCTCAACTCCTGCATCTCCCTGTCTGACATGGCGTACAGCTTGCCCACTGGGAGTTGGGCCCCAGGGAGTAGATTGATTTGACAGTCAAAGGGTCTGTGCGGCGGCAGTTTGTCTGCTTCCCTTTCGCTGAATACGTTGCTCAGATCTGCGTATTGCGGGGGCACCTTCCCTTTATCCGTTACTTCCATCCCGGCTAGGGTGACTCTGGCTCCTCCCGGAACCTTCCCCTCTTTGCAGTGTTCTAGGCAATGCGCTGACCCAAAGGAGACCACCCTCTGATGCCAGCCCACTAGCGGATCGTGTAGCGCCAGCCAGCTCATCCCCAAAATGATGGGAGCTCCTCCCAAGGTGGCCACGTTAAACGCTATCCGTTCGGTGTGCCTTGCCACCCTCATTATCATCGGGACAGTCTGTTGGCTAACTTCTCCTCCCAACAGCTCTCTGCCGTCAATCGTGGTCACCTGCAAGGGATTACTTAAAGCAGTGTTTCCCAACCGGTGTTCCGCGGCACACTAGTGTTCCGCGAGACGTTGCCTGGTGTGCCGTGGGAGGGAGGCAGGCGAGTTGGGCGGCGAGAGGCGGGGCGGCGGCGGCATCTCCTGCTGGATGCAAATCCAAACATGGCGGGCGCCTCCCTCGCTCCTTTGTAGGCAGACCATCGAGAGAGAAAGAAAAGGAGGCGAAAGAGCGAGAGAAGGCGCCTGCGCGGAAAGAGGAGCGAGCAGTGCGCCTGCGCGCCGTGGCGCCCGAGTGCAGTGAAATTCCGTGAAGAGGGGAGGGGGGGCTGGAAAAGAGAGAAAGGAAAGATTTTTCATTTTTTTTTTAAAAAAAAGGAAGAGGGAAAGAAGAGAAAAAGCGGCAGAAGCTGAGGGGAAGGTTTCCGTGAGGGAGAGAGAGAGAGAAACGCGGGGCTGGCGGGACCCCTCCTCTTCCGCCACACGTCGCCCGCCACCGCCTCAGAATCTCCTCAGGAGCGGCGGCGGCTGCTCCCCCTCGCCCCTTCCTCCCCCCCAGCCCCCTCCCAACCCCCGGACGAGGGACGCGAGGCGGCGCCGCTGAGAGGACGGGAAGGCCCCCGGTGGCGGGGTCGGCTAGAGCAAGGAGGGGCGAGCGCTAGCCGGCTGGCTCTAGCCCGGCAAGAGGAGGAGGAGGAGCACGCCGTCGCTTCCACAGCGGCCGCCCCACACTCCCCTCCCCGGGCACCGGCGGGGAGAATGACGGAGCTCCAGTCCGCGCTGCTACTGCGGAGACAGCTGGCAGGTCGGTCCGTCCGTCGGTCGGGGCAAAACACACCACAGCGCAGGCAGAGGCAGGCAGGCCCGTCTCTCCCTGCCCCCCCTCGGACCTGGCCGGCCTGGGGTTTGCACCCCAAACATTCATGTCCACCCCAGCTACACAAGCCACACCTTGCTCTCAGTTCGATCTGTCAAATAACTCACCTATCATTCACATAAAGAACCTAGTCTATCCTCAAACGTCAGAATGTACCTCCTCTCTAGCTTCCCCCACTTCATCTAGGCACTTTCAGCCCTTACTTAACCCACCCCAGCCTGCTTACTCTTCCTTCATTTGCTATAAAAACTAAATACAGAGAGAGACTGAGAGCTGTTGACGAAGAGCTACGTGTGTGTCTTTCTTCGATTCCAGCCAGAATATCAGCTTTGTGTTCAGCCAAACAGGCCCAGGTTGCGCACTGAATAAAGTATTTTATAATTTTTCATATTTCTGTTTACTTACTATTTCATAATAAAGTAATTATAAAATACTTTCTTTGTGTTTATTTGATTCCTATTAAAGAGAGTTACTTTATATATAGTCAATATAGGCACAGAGTTAATTTTTTAAACATTTTCTAATGGTGGTGTGCCTCGAGATTTTTTTCATGAAACAAGTGTGCCTTTGCCCAAAAAAGGTTGGGAAACACTGACTTAAAGGGATGGTCTGTATCTGGTGCTCAGCTGCAAACTCCTTACTCATGAAATTACAGGAGCTGCCTGAATCCAAAAGCGCCTTGATCTTTAGTGGGTGTCCGTTTGGCAGCTCTAATAACACCTCTATCACTAAAGCAGGTCTTGGAGGTTCCGGCGTGGGCACTTTCACTGCTCTTTGGCCTGGCTGCTGTGCCCCGACGGTGGCAGCCAGGCGTTGGCTTTTACTTGCTCCTTGCCTTCCTCCTCTTTTTCCCCAACAGCTCCTGCCATCCCTTGCCATTCCTTTCTTTGTGGGCAGACTCTGGCAAAGTGCCCTGGCTGTTGGCAGAGATAACATTTCTTGGCGCTCTTCCCCTCCTTCTTCCGCCCTTCACTGGGATTTGAAACTGCGCGCGCCCGCGCTGTTCCAACTTCCATCGGCTCTGCCGGCGGGAAAGGTGGCTCTGGAATGTCTGGAATGCGGAACTCCCTCCAACGTTCCCCTTTCCCTTCCCGCTTTTCCAAAGCCCTCGCCTCCTGGCGTGCTCCTATGGCCAGCGCGGATTTGGTCAGCTGGTCCATAGACTCCGCCCTGGGCCCCCGGGAAAGTTCATCTTTCACGGCCGAAGAAAGCCCCTCTTCGAAAAGCATCTGGATGGGTTCCGCCGATAGATCCCACCCCAATTTATGGATCAGCATGGTAAACTCAGTCCAGTACTCACGGACAGATCGGCTCCCCTGTTTGCAAGCCATTAACTGCCTTCGCACCACTCCCTGCTCAATGTCGCTGGAAAACATCAGGTCCATGGCACGAAAAAACTTCCTCGTGTCCTTTAGGATCTCATTATTCACTGCCATCAGGGGTCTAACCCAGTCCTTCGCTCCCGATTCGAGATGGCCAATCACAAAAGCCACTCGCAATTCCTCGTCGGGGAAGTCATCAAACTGCAGGTTGAGAGCATATTGCATCTCTGTTCTAAAGGCATGATAGTTCCTGGGATCCCCCCCAAACTTCTGCACCAATCCTGGCACCTTTCTGGTGAGCGGGGTGGTTTTTTCCTTTCCCTTTTCTGCATCCTGAGCCCTCCTCTCCTCGAGCCTCGCCGTTTGCAGCGCAAGCTGGACCTCCAACGCCCTGTACCTTTCTTCCAGGCTTGGACCCCCTCCAGCTGCTCCTGCTCCTCCGGTTCCGGCTGGGTCGCTCATGATGCCTCTCCCTGCACAAGCTGCTTACAGAGACTTTCGGATTGCTGTGATGGGATGATGAGCTGCTTGTGCGTAAAATGCAAGTCCCTCAGAGTTTGATCAGGTTTTCAAACCTCTGCCTGTGACGGAGCCCCTCCGGCATGGCTGCGTCAGTCGCTAGCAGAATCCGAAAGTGGTTGCTTTCGGAATCGTTTCCAACATAAAAGCTCCTTAACGGAAACACGTCTTCTGGACTCTCGGCGTGACAGTTTCCGGCGAGGAGTGGGTGTCCCTATAGGAGGTCCTGAGACCTCCCCACTGTTTTCGCTGGAAGCGTCTCTGAGCCATCCCTCCGACTCACTTTCCCTTGGAGTTCCTCCTCTCCCCCTACTGGTTCCCTCTTCAGCTGCTATGTCTCTCTCAACCTCAGTGAGCCTTTGCACCTCCTGTCCTTCCGATGGCAGTTCCCTGACAAATGCAAAGACTGTAGAGAAGATCAAAGCAGCCCTCTGCCCTGACACATTATTCATCCAGCAACAACTTCACAATCAGGGAGTGACAGAGACTAAGGTCCACACAATTTAATTTTTGCTTTAAAAAGACAGAAGGAAAGTTCAGACGAAAAAAGGAAATCTGGAAATTAGGTGCACACAACCAGGCTCTAGCTGCGTCTATAAAAGCAAAATTGCTAGGACACATTTTTGGCAAGCTACCTACAACACACAGTGAAATACCTCACCCATGATCCTTAGTGATTTTTTGAAACCACAAGTCTTTGAATGCACTGGTTCAAAAATACTGAGGGCCATTTTAGATTAAGACCAGTTCCAATTAAATAAATTTAGATTTGTGTGTTTGAGGGGGAGGGGTATGCATCGACATGGTAAGTAGGCTTTGGATGGGGAAGAAGGGGACGTTCTATAAGGTGATAGGAAGTCCACTCCTGTGATGCTGGATAGCACCCTTTCCTATTATTCCTATTATAATACTCTCCAGAGGAGTAGCTGTATTAGCCTTCTGAAACAAACATGGAAGTGTTTCATGGCACCTTAAATACTAACAAATTCATTGTGACAATAGCTTTTGTGGATACACTCAAGATAATACTTCATGCATCTGAAATGAACTGTAGTTCATGAAAGCTTATGCCATAATAAATCTGTTAGTCTTTAAGGAGCCACAAGTCTCCCTGTGATTTTAATTTGTTTCAACAGCGGCACTGGCTGTATGCAGAAATGGCTCCTGTACCAAGCGCAAATCTGGAACCATGAACAGTTCTAGGGAAATAAATAAATGAGACTGAGTACGGCTTGAGTACAAATGTTATGGGTCTATTTCTATAGCCTTTCCTCATGCTTTCATGGTTCATGTATAACCACTGCTTTCTGGTTTCATGCATACCTCTTTTTAAAATTTATTTTTTAAAAACTATTCTGAAAAGTTTTTTATTAACACCAAACTTTGATATTTACTCTTACAGCGGGTGTTATTTCAAATGCTTACAGCAAGATAGAACTGGTGGCACATGAGCAAGTCCCCTAGCCAATCCCATAGGAGGCCCATTTTTGCTGCCCTTTAGAGAAATTAGTTTTCAAAGCCATTTGTTGTTGTTTCCCTTGGCTTCTAAAGGCAGTTTTCTCTAGTATCTCCTTCCAAAGAACCAACAATTAGGGAAATGAGCAGAGGAATAAAAGACATTTTGTTGCATAAATTAAACTGTTCTCATTTCCCTCTTAATTGAGCCAGTTCTTTTAAAATAAACAACCTTCTTTATTGTTATCACTTAGGTGGATTTTCAGCATTTTTAATAGGAAATCTTCAAATTTTATAATTGTGTTACAAACTCATTCCGCAGCTGCCTGCCTCTGGGGTTTGAGATTGGGGGGTGGAGAACGCCGTGAAATAGAAAAGGTTTATTGTAATGGAAAATTCTGGCCAATGTGCATGCATATATGAAATATTAACATTGCATGATTTAAAAATAGGTATCCACACTCGCTTATGCCTACCTGTTGGTGTTGTACTCTAAACCCCCAACTTCCTTGCTTGCCTGCAATAGGTCAAGAATGCCTGCTGAGCTTCCGGTCTCTTTCTTCACTTTAGAATTGCGCCCTGGCTTGGCATCTGTGTCAATATGAAGCGAGTCTTCATCTGAGGAGTCATCACTCTATAGAAGTTGGCAAAACAGATTTTCTTTTTCAAAGGGATGCCAGGGATTACGCTAGTCACTAGTAAGCTCCAAATTAAATGTTTATTTTCTGGTCTAATGCAAGCATATCATTGTATTTATAATCTAGGAGCATAAGAAATCACCTTCCATCGAGCCAGACTATTGCTATATTTAGCTCAGTGTTGCCCGCTATGGCTGCATCCACACATAATGCTAAGCCAAACCATGGCTGAGCATGCATGTATGGGCTCCCAGAGAGGAGACTGCAGCTGCTTTCTCCCTGGTCCATTTAGCTCAGCATGATATGGCAGCTAAACCAAGGTTTGGTTTAGCGTGTCATCCAAAGCCAGTCTCATGGTTAAGCTCTTTATAACCAAGGTTTGTTCTTGGTTAGAAGGACCAGGGAGGAGCAAAGTGGGTGCAAACTATAGTTTGGCTAAAAATGGAACACGAGCTGAGCCACTGACTGGCAATAGCTATCCAGGTTTTCAGACAGACCTGGAGACTGAATGCATCACCTCTGCTTGAAAGAATGTGCTCTACTGCTAAACTAATCCAGCATGGATGCTAAATGAACCAGAGAGACAATGCTGATTCTTCCTATACAAAGGTTAAGGGTGATTTCTCAGAACCCCTATAGTCAAGTAATAAATACAGAGAGGCACTCAGTTCTGCTATACAAATAGCAGGTGTTAGTTTGGCAAAGGGCTGTTTCTTGTCACTATGCAAGATCAAGTCATTAATGGACATCTACAATGTTATTTATCCTGCATAAGTCCCTATTATGGAAGAATAGAACATCAGAATACCTTGTACAATACTGATTCCACCTTTGGCTTCTTAATGGGTGTGTGTTGTGCAGTTTCCTTTTTATCTGATAAAACTAGGAAGAAATTGAAAGACAGAATTTAGTTTCTCAAAATGAAAAAAGCACAGTATTATATATAGATAGATTTTAATTAGATCAATCTTTTTATTTTTAAATAGTTTTGCTAATAATGTTCTTCGTCTTAATTTATTTCTGTGCGTGGCAGAAAGCCACACATCCATGCCATTTTTAGTACCCAAAATATAAAGAGAGAAAGGGATTAAAGAGAACCTCACACTCATTTTTCAAAACAAAAGCATTGTTGACTATGCAAGCAAAGACACTCCCGCTGACCTGGTTGTCATGGACTGGCTGGACACAAAGGAATGGTGGGAGGAACCCGCTGGGAACCCCCAAGGGAAGAAGGCTCAGAGCCCGGGGAAAGGCGGTGGGACAACAGTGAGTGGTCAGAGGGAGAAGGTTTGGAAGAGGAGGTACCTGAAGCTGAAGAGGCAACAGGGCTTAGTGAGCTGGGACGGTTTGTGGTAGAATCAGAGACAGAAGCTGAAGCAGGCGAGGAGGGAGGCCAAGAGGCAGAGATGAGTCAGGCTGGTGAAGAGTCACAAGTGTCTCCCCCCACTCCTAAGACCAGCTCCCCCTGCCCAGCTTCTCTCAGAACCAAGAGAGGCATGAAAAGGGCAGAATAGACATTGGCTGCACAGAGACAGAGCCTCCAATTGCTTGGGGGAAACCCTGGAGAGGAGGAGGCATAGACAGCTGTGCGGACGTGAGGCTATTTAGTCTCAGCAACTGATTTCATAGAGTAGGATCCAGAGGGAACGAGCTGCTGTGCTCATGAGGCCTGACACTCAGCCAAGTCTGTGGATTTCATGTTTTTGCTAATGAAGAGTTAACTTCAGCTTTGAATGGTGTGATTTACTGACCAAC
Source organism: Podarcis muralis (assembly GCF_964188315.1). Lineage (NCBI taxonomy): Eukaryota > Metazoa > Chordata > Lepidosauria > Squamata > Lacertidae > Podarcis > Podarcis muralis. The sequence goes on from NC_135656.1 coordinate 79,349,498, forward strand.
AGGCTCTGTGACATTGGTGGAGGAGGTGGCTCCTTTGCCCTTAGATAAAACCAATCCTTGCTCTGACTGGGGAGCCAATGCTACACCCTTTCCTCCCCAGGGCTCTGACCAACATGCTCCTCTTGCTACAGTGGGATGGAGCATTCATATGCTTAGGCAAGCGCTTGCACAAAAGAAGCAGCAAACTTACAGGGCAAATCCCGTTTGGTGGTGTTTTTCTTTCTTCTAATTGGAAATTCATCGATTTTCAACTCTCCATCATCTGAGACATACTCGTATTCATCTTTCACAGGTTTTGCTTTATCTTCTTTGAAATTTTGCAATGATCCAAATATACCAGGATTCATCTGAGTTTTCACTCCCTTTGAGCTAGTTTGACAAGAGAGATGAAATTGGAAAGGATAACATTGTGACATGTTATGTATCAAAAATACCATCAAAATATCACTTTTTCTGTGTGTAGGAAATGTCAAACACTTATAATCAGGGAAGTTCATAACTGATGCCATTTAGTATAATAATAATAATAATAATAATAATAATAATAATAATAATAATAATAATAATAATATATGAACAGGTCAATGCATACCACAAACCTCCAATGATCAGACCTCATAGAACACGCACCTCCAACCTTCAGCCCTCCAGATGTTTTGGACTACAATTCCCATCATCTCTGACCACTGGTCCTGTTAGCAAGGGATCATGGGAGTTGTAGGCCAAAACATCTGGAGGGCCGCAGTTTGGGGATGCCTGTCATAGAACATACCTCACAAAACAGGCCTTGCAAAATGTGATGCTAGTTGTGTACAGCACCCTAATTTTCCCCTCACTTAGCTTCTAATTACATGAACTTAATTTGTTCCAGAGGTCCGTTCTTAACCTGAACGTTTCACATTCCCATATGAATTTCAGGATTTATCAAGATATATATTCCAAAGTCTAAAACTTCAGATTGACAACAGTTAACAGTAACAGCTGACATCCCTGGCCTTTTTTTTATTTTATTTTTTGCGTTTGGGGGCAGTGGGGGGTCCTACATTCACTTGCTTGCCTGTCACAAATATTCAGATTCTTAACATTGTCAGCAATCACCACCTTTTTCATTTGCACAAGAAATAAATTTATTGATGCATACAGAGACCCTCCATTCAATCTGGTTCAGTAAATAAAAATTCTGAAATATTATGCTCCTAGTGCCTGAATAGTCAACGGGTTGGAATCATGTATGCGTACACACGTAAGCCAGGCAATGTATTTTTCAATGTCAGTTCATGCCATCAAAGAAATAATATGTGATCATTTTTTCCTCATTTAGTAGCAGCATAACTGGGGTTATTCTACACAAAGGCTTAGGAAACAATTCATCCATTCAGGACAACTGAATAAGCCACCCTGAAATGTCGGTGAGCTGCCCAATGGCTTTGAGAAAGCCTGCTCAGTGGAACATGCTGGTAACTTATGTCCTCAGAAGAGACACCTGTCTTCATCACACTGAGAAGCCACAGGAAAACCAAGTGATAAAAAGAAGTACTGAACCGTGGACATTAATATGTGATAATGACTCCTAGTATAGACTGATATTTCTACAAAATCATAAGCCTACCTGTTCAGCTGCTGGAAACTGACATATTTCTATTGACTTTAAAAGCCTGAAAAAGCCTTTAGATATTCTATGTTCATAACAAAAATCTGATTGACTATATACACTCATGCATAAAAGCTCTGATTTAAGTAGGCATGCATATTTTGCTTTAAATAAATGGACTATACAATTACTGTGAGCAATAAAAGCAGAAATCTGTGCAAAAAAAGAGTCATATACATGTAAAAGAGAGATGCCATTATCAAACAAGTCCCTCTATTGTCAACTTGTCAGCCAAGGTCAATTCAGACCCTGCCAACTGAACAGTAGTTAAAAGGATGGAAAACTGCTTCCTTCTTAAAAAGAGAAGTGATGCCTGAGGAGAGGCAATACCTGATTTGATTCAAAGTGTTCAGATCAAAGGTAGGGGGAAAAATGACTCGTTCATCTTCGTTGTCAGGGCACAACATGACATAATAGCCTTTGTGGAGGCTAAATTGAACTGTTACTCATAATACCTATAATTTTGATGAAAGCAGTTGCAGAGGGTTAAGGTTTCCTAGAATCTGGTCTACTTATGACTCCAGAAGGGTGCTTAAATAAGGACTACAGGTTTATGCTCAAAGATGATACCAAGGCAATGCGGGCATCCAGGATGCTCCCACATTCCTTATCATATTACTGTTAGATTGATTAACACCTAAGTCTGGCCTCCCTACAGAGGTGCAGGTGATTGCTAGGAGGAGGAGTGGAAAGATGGAACATTCAGAAGAGAGGTAAAAATTATGTGAAGACAGTTGGAAGACAGAGGTAGGGAACTAAATTAGGAGTGGGTGGCCTGTGGCCCTCAGTTGCTGCTGAAATCCAATGCCCATCGGTTCAGGAAGCATGGGGTTTGCAATCCAACACCATCTAGAGGTCCACAGGTTAGCCACCTCTGGACTAGGTTATCAAGAAATAAGGGCCCATCCACGATAACTCCTGGGCATGGATGGCCTTTGGCAGTAGCAGATGGCAGGCTACCAGTGGCTACTAACCCTGATGGCTATGTACTGCCTCCACGGTCGAGGGCAGTATACTTCTGAATACCAGTTGCTAGAAACCGCAAGAGAACCGAGGCGCCAGGTTGGCCACTGTGAAAACAGGATGCTGGACGAGCTAGGCCACTGGCCTGATGAAGCAGGCTGCCCTATATTCTCACCTGACCTCTGCCCACCCATGTTGCTGCTGAATACCAGGATGGAGAGGGGCAGGGGCAAAGTGGCAACAAGGTCAGCGCAATGCAAATGCACCAGCAGAGTCAATCCAGGGCATGTGCACCACGCCAACCTTGCCACCATTTCACCCATCCCCCTCTCCATCCTGATCTGTAATGGAGATAAGATTAGCATTGCCATCCTACTACTGGCCTTGGGAAGTCTATGTACAACGGCCCTCTAGCTTGTGGCTGGCCAGCCATGTGCACTCACCACTATGCCTAGGATTTTGACTTCAGTGTTTGCTTGTCTGGCATTTCCTGGCATGTTCTGATAGCCAAATTCTGCATGTTGTGACACACATGGCCTGCCACAGATTGGGGACCGCCAACCACAGGCTTCTCAAAAGCTTTTCCTGGGGTCACCACACACTATAAAGTCATGTGAATTAATCAGCAATGAGGACACTTCCCTGCTGGCATGGGACAATTACTAAACATTTCATAGGGGTCCTTTTCTTGCACCATCAAGCAATTTTGTAAAGAGCTTTGTGAAAAGCAGACTTGTGGTATTAACTGTGGCAGCCATTCTGGGCTCAAGTCTTGTATCTGTGTCCATGCCAGGGTTTCGACTCTGGACTAAGAAGAGCAAAGAAAACATATTGCCCCTTCTAATTTTTTGTTTTTCTTCAGCTATGCTTCAGGAAGTACACATGGCTTCCCCCTTCTGGCACGTGTGCTTGAGCATAAGTCCAAATGACAATAGCACATATTGCAAGTAAATATCTTTAGATGAGGTTGGAGTGCTTGGAAGATTTCTTATGGCCCGTATCTGTTTTATTAGTCAGTTTTCATTGCCAAAATAGCACCTACCCCAGCAGTTTCTTGTTGGAGAAAGAAAACATGAATTTATTGTCCTTGTTTCCTGATAACGGTGTCTTCTCCAGTTTGTGCTCTTCTTCCATTTTCAGTAATGAATCAGGTTTGCTATTCTGAAAAGGACAGGAACAGTCTTATTTTAACCGTGAGAGGTTTGTTTTATTCTATTTTGGGGGCTTATAATGTGCTTTGAGCAGACCCAGAAAAACCTATACGAGCATAACATGCACCCACAGGTCAATGTCCCAGGACCCCGCCCGATCGTATAATCTGCTACAATGTGAAAACATGTTTGCAGGATCATCTGGAAGAAATGCTGTGCCTAATGCAAATGGCAAGACAGAGCGGTGACACAGCAGTGAAGGTGCTGCCGCAGCCACCAATCTTAGCTCCAGCAAAATCACCATGAATTTTTGGAAAGGAATAACAGCTATTCTCTTGAGCCCTAGAAACTGGTTTAGTGACAGTCCAATGCACAGTTAAACGCTGATGTTAGTGCTAGGCTACAGGACTAAGTAAGAAGGTATTTCAGGGGGTGGCAAGAAAGTAACATTTGCCTTATATTTTTATTCATTTGCCTTAGATTTTATTTATATTTTATTCAGGGGAAAGTCTGAGGGCACAGGGCTAATGGGTTGACAACTAGACCTTAGGCCTTCCACAGTGAACTGAGTTACCATGCTAACATCACATTCAGTGCCACTGAAGCTACATTGGTAAAAAAAAATATCATTTTCTACATTGCTACACCTGAAACTTCTACAGCACTGATCAGAAACAGTCTGAAATGGAATTACATGCATTTAGGTTCATTGTATCCTAACTGTACCAGGGTATCTCTACTAAAAAATACATTGTGATATCCTCTCTTGGACCATTCAGTTATATGGCTAAGCTTAAATTGAAAGATTTCCCCCCCCCCCCACCATACATTTGCCTCCTGCAAGCAATTCTTCAGAGATTTACAAGCTCCAAACAGTGATGGAAATGGAGGAACTGAGATAGAGGAAGACTTGACCTCACTCTATAATTGGCCCCCCAGACTGGTGGGGCCAATTTTTGCTGACATATCTATGTTGTTTTATTAGTTTTGTGATGCTTCCTCAGTGCTATCACGTTATTGCTGTTGGAAGGAACACTCATGCACTGTAGCACAATAAAAGTGGTGCACACACTCACAAAGCAAAACAAAGCACCACAACTCAGAATATTTGTGGTATAAAAAGTTACAGCAGAAAGTTATGGGACATGCACTAATTGGAAATGAAGCTGGAGGTCCACCCTGAAACTGTTGCAGTCACAAACAATATTGAAAGTGGGATTGTGTATAACCACTCTGATACCATCAAAAATAACAATGAATGCACTGTAAAAAAGGACATATGGAGGGGCCCATGATCACATATCTAAATCTGACCTTATGACATAATTCCTGATTGGCTAGCATCATTTCCAACAAAAAATACCCTGCTAAGTTTGCTTTTTAAATAAAAAGATGTGGAAGAACCTGCCCCTTTACATAAACCTTCAACAAAAAAGTGAGCAAGGAAAGTTTTCATAGAATATTTCTGCTTTGTGCCAAATGCATTAATGTGCAAACTTTCAGCACAACCCTATTTCTTACTTCTCAAGATTACATCGAAACATTTGTAGAAGCACAAGGTAAGGACACTCATACCTTATATTTCCATTTTGCTTCCGTTTTGGCCTTATTTTGTTCTCGGATTTCAAACTTTTCGACCTCATTTTGCTTCTCGACGGGTTCTTTCTCAGGGGTACTCAAAGTATTCTTGGCAGCCTGACACAAATAAGAAAACAGAACCAACAAACAAATCAGGAGATTATCCCAATACAAAGATATCAAAACATGTTGTTTCTTGTTAATAACCACACGCCAATTTGGCCAGTGTGAATTTTTAGAGAACTAACACTTAAGATCTGCCTGGAATTAATTTATTTTGACAAGACAGCTGAAGCATCAAATGCCAAGCCTAGAGGAAACAGAAAATAATTTCCCTCTATTATGAATATAATGTGAAGAACAATGTAATAAAAACAATGTGCTGATCTGCCTGCTTAGTACAGGTTTCTTAAACCACATTCTGTATAAAGGCAGCTCCCTGTCAGGTGTAAATGCCATCTTCTCTTGTTTCAAGTATTTGTCAGGTTATGAACTAACTTACACAACACTAATAATAATAATAATGAGGATGATAATATTGTCATTGACAACAGCAACATAATGCTGTAGAACTCATATGGAACGTTTGGAAGATTTCACAACAAACATCATCAGTTTTTCACCAATATTCAGACACCATCAAAATTACCAGCTCCCTTAGCTAAGGAGTTAAAACCTTGGAAGAGCCTTTCATAAGGTTATAGTTCCATATTGATACAACCATCCTTCGTGTAAAGTAAAAACTAAAAACAAAAAACCACCCAAATCAGCTACAAAGTCTGGAATATCAGAGTATGATTCAAGCCCCCTTCTTGCAACTTGGATGAACCAGGCAAGTCCATGACACAGACCTCTATAGGAGCTGGAAACTTGCAGAGTCAGGGTCCCAACTCCCACAAAAGACTACATGCACAAGCTTCCTTGGCTCAGACTTCCATGCTCAACACATGGACATCAGTGTACCACTTGTGATGTCCCTTCATGTAATTCAATACCCTTCCTTAAGCCACCCCCTTTTCAACAGCTAGAACAACCCTACTCACCTTTCCCTTCTTTGGTGTTTCAATCTTTGTCAGGGCCTCCTTTGTGTGGGCCTCCAGAAGGTCCAAGTTCGGAATTGCAGGGGGCGGCACTTCCTTTGCTTTCTTGCCTTTTTTCTTCCCTTCCCCTTTTACTTTTGGCGCCTTGGGGGGTTTGGGCGGCTTGGGTGGCTTAGGGGGTTTGGGCGGTTTGGGCGGTTTGGCTAGTTTGGGTGGCTTGGGTGTTTTTGTTGCTTTTGGGGCCTTTTTCTTAGGGACTTTTTCAACTGGTGGCGGTGGCGACGGTGGCGACGGTGGTGGTGGAGGCGGTGGAGGCGTCCGTGGTGCAGGTGATGGGATTTCTTCTTTCTCCACAGGGCTGACCTCTTCAACATTCACATTGGCACCCACTTCAGGTTTGTTGACTTTCAAGGCGTTCTGAGGGAAAGGCAAACACTAACATGCTCAGAGCCTGCTTTTTTTAAAAAAATGGATACTTGATCTCTACAGAGTACTGATGGTGTTCCTGACAATCTAGAGGGGTCTGATGCTGTGGTGTGGCCCAGTTTGCTTGTTACAAAGGCAAAAGTTTGCTAGCCCTCTCTGACTTCATCTCCCACTACTCCAGGAAACACAATATAAACCGTATAAATCATCTGAGGCCCTTCTTTGTATATAACTCCTCCACAAGAGGTCCGGAGGGTGGCAAAACAAAAACGGCCCTTCTCTGCAGCAGCTCCCTTTTTGTGGAATGCTCTCCCCAGGGAAGTTCTCCTGGCACCTTCATTATATATTTTAGGTGCCAGGTGAAAACATTCCTCTTCAATCAGGTCTTTGGATGATTAATATTTTGTGGCCTTTTAAATATGTTTGTGTGAAGAGGGGATAATTGTTTTGCTGTTTTGTTTTACAGTCAAACCGCGGCTCCCGAATGCCTCCAAAAACCCAGAAGTAAATGCTCTGGTTTTTGAATGTTTTTGGAAGCCGAACGTCTGACACAGCTTCCACTTGTGTTTAGGAAGCTCTTGCAACCAATCAGAAGTGGTTGTCGAACATTTCGGAAGCCAAAAATGCTTCCAGAAAGGATTATGTTCGACATCCGAGGTTTGACTGTACAGCGGTATCTCGGGTTAAGTACTTAATTCGTTCTGGAGGTCTGTTCTTAACCTGAAACTGTTCTTAACCTGAAGCACCACTTTAGCTAATGGGGCCTCCTGCTGCCGCTGTGCTGCCGCTGCATGATTTCTGTTCTCATCCTGAAGCAAAGTTCTTAACGCAAGGTACTATTTCTGGGTTAGCGGAGTCTGTAACCTGAAGCGTATGTAACCCGAGGTACCACTGTAATTATTTACTTGTTTTTATCCTGTATTTTGTTTTGTGAACCACCCTCAGATCTTATGATGAAGAGCGGTATATACCGTATTTTTCGCCCTATAGGACGCACCTTTTCCCCTCCAAAAATGAAGGGGAAATGTGTGTGTGTCCTATGGGGCGAATGCAGGCTTTCGCTGAAGCCTGGAAAGCGAGAGGGCTCGGTGCGCACCTCCCACGGCTTTCAGAGAGCTGCCTGCACCCCGAAGCCTAGGGGCGCACTGAGCTCAGCGCCCCCAGGCTTCGGGCTTCACGCAGCTCTCTGCAAGCCGCGGGAGGGCTGCGTGAAGTCGCGCAGCTCTCCCCCAGCTTGCGGAGAGCTGCCTGTTCTGGGGGCTGATGTTTTTTATTTCCCCCCAAAAAAACTAGGTGCGCCCTATGGGCCGAAAAATACGGTAAATCTTATTAATAAAAATGTAAAAAGAAGGGACAAGATCACATGGAAAGATCACTATGTGATCCGGCCTCTGCAGCTCTCACAAGCTTTGCAAATTCCTAAATTAGTGGTGTGGAGTGAGAAGGGGAATGGAGAGGGAGCATAGGATGGGGGTGAATATGATCCACAAACAAAAGAATTGGGTCTAAAAAGTAGCCAAAGCTACTCTTACAGAACATGCAATCCACTCAAACTAGATACTTCCCGAGGAGGCAGCTGTACATAGAGCTTGTAATGTCTGAAAAGTTTTTCTCTCATTCCTAAACACAGAGAAATGAGCTGATAGGTTCTGACCATTCCACTGGAAAATACAGGCGGACATCTCAGGAAGGACCAATCAGCATGCCTATTTTCACTATCTAGTTTAATTTGCAGTTTGTACCATGCTATTTTTACTTTTTGTGGCTCTGTCAGCTTGACAGGACTTTCAGAAGAATATTTCTGTACTGAGCATCACAACGGCAGGGTATATTTATTTTCTTTTATCCTTGGAACAACTACCATTGATTTAAACATAAAGGGGTGTCCCAGCTACACATACAAACTTTGCAGAAGTTTATTATACAGTCACACACTGCCATAATTTAGAAAAGTTCTTTTAATTAGGAAAGCATGATTATCATCTAATTATAATTTTAAATGTGAAGAATTACTATTTGCTTCATTTGTTCTCTTGTTCTTGTTTTTACGTTTTTCAAAAAGTCTCTCCCATTCTTTTCTCTCTTTATATTTTTTTTGGCTAAAACAATAGAAAATGAAGAAAGAAATGTTTAAAATGCTAATCAGTTTTAAGAGAATGCCTTTCAAATTAATTCGCATGGGAGAAGCAAAACAGAATTACATTGTCCCCCAAGGTAAAAGGTAGCAGTAAAAGATGCACAATAAAAATTAACAGTGTGTGACTAATTAAAAAGACATTATTTCCTATTTAATGCTGTCGTTTTAATAATCATCAGAATCCATATTCTACATGGAACCCAGAAAAGGCAGATAGATTTTTAGTAGCCCCTATCTTGGTATCCTTGCACTCAGAATAAAAGGCAGAGCTGAACTCATTAGGCCTGATCCTTCACCCACTGGGCACAATCCAATTTATTGGCCATGTTCAGATGATTGCACTAAAGTTTAAGAAGCCAAGATGCAAACAAGACATTTGGCCTTGCATACATCCTCTTCATGAGATTGGGTGAACTATGGTAAATTCCTTTGAAACGAGCCAGGATATGAAGCTATGGTTTCCAAGCTGGCTTAATATCCTAACTTGTTCTGAAGCCATTAACCATTCCCTCATTTCTTATTTCTTTTTTAAGACCTCTAACCAGTTGCTTTATTTATCCATTTCAGAATAACAGAGTGAGGCACTAGAAAGACATGCAGCTTCAATTTGTCCATTGAACAGCAAGTCATTTCCATTTGGGTGGATTTCTTGTGTCTGCCATATTAATGTACGGAATTGGCTTCCCATGTGAATCAGTCAGATCCTAAACCAGTTTCCTAAACCAAATAGTCAATACTTGCCTGGAGGTTCACTGAAGTATTAGATACTTTTGATAGGGCCTTCTCAGTGATGACTGTCTTTCTATGGAATTACCTCCCAACTAAGATCAGATTCTCCCCCGCCGTTGGTAACATTTAAAGGTCATTTTAAGACGTGCTTATTTTGTCACACATTTTTAAAAAATATTTTATTTAAACAATTAAGCTTTAGCAGAATTAAAACATATACATATAAAAGATCACATACAGATTGATACAATAAAACCATCACAGCACCTTCCCTTTCCTCACGGTTTTTGGCTGCCACCATAACATGCCAAACCAAGTCCAATCTCAGTATATGTATCGTCATTTTAAGATGTGCTTCAGATATAGGCCAAATCTGTACCATACATTCAAAGGACACTTATATACAGTGGTACCCTTGTTTAAGAACAGCTTAGTTTATGAACAACTTGGATTAAGAACGCTGCAAACCCGGAAGTAGATGTTTTGGTTTGTGAACTTAGCCTTGGAAGCAGAACATGTTTCACTTCCTGTTGAGTGTGTTCCATTTGTAAACTGAGTCCCCCGCTGTTACGGGAAAGTGCACCTTGGTTTAAGAATGCTGTGGTTTAAGAATGGACTTCTGGAACGGATTGAGTTCATAAACCAAGGTACCACTGTACAGCTTTAACAGTCATGGTTTCTGCCAAAGAAACCTGGGAACTGTGGTTTGTTAAGGGTGTGAGTTGTTCAGAGATGGTTATTCCCCTCACAGAGAACTATAATTTCCAGAGTTCCCTAGGGAGAGGGACTGACGGTTAAAACCTCTGAAAATGGTAGCTCTATGAGGGATCTCCTAACAACTCTCGGCTCCCTTAACCAAATTATAGTTCTCAGGATTCCTTGAGGGAAGCCAGGATTGCTTAAAGTGGTATGATGTAAAAGAACATGGAGAGACTTTTTTAAAGGCCTCATGTGTGCATTAGATTCAGCAAGCTGTATTTACCTGGCTATTATACTTTTGAGGCTCAACATTTTGAATAAAGTTTAAGCTTCCTTTTTAGGAAGGAGGGGTGTGGTCTAAAATGCACAAGACCTTCAAATTTAAACCTTTGGCTGTTGTATCTTCCATGAAGATTGTTGACCATACACAGGGAAATGTAGGATACAAATTAATATTAGTAAACTACCCTTTAGAAACACAGAAATCAGTTTGCTGACATTTTATACAGAAATGCAAGAAGTGTATATTCAAGAAAGAATACCAACCTCACTTAATCTTATTTCTTTGGCAAGATCCTTAATAAGTTGTGCGGGTTTAAAATGTTCTGGGAGTTCATCTTCATGGTCTATTAATGCCTAGAGCAGAATAAAGCCAAATAAAAAGGCTCAAATGTGCATCAAGAGAGCTTATAATTTCGCATTGTTAAAATTATGCAAGGCTAACATCAGTGCTTTTTCCCCCCTGGTGGGACGCAAGGGTACACATACCCCTAAACATTTTGTGAATCTTTGTACTTTTGTCCATTTACTGTATTTATTTTTCCCGATTTGAACTATAAAATTGTGATTTTCTTGAGTCAAAATGAGAGTACCCCTAAACATTTTTTAAGGGGGGGGGGAGCACTGGCTAATGTTATTGAGCACTTCAGTTCAAAGCTCAGGCTGGATCCAAAGGTACCCATATTTTAATTATTATTATTTTTTTAAAAAAAGTTAATATACTATATATGGAATACTTCATGAATCTGCACGTCATGCTTGAGCAGGGAGACCCTCTTTGTGTGTGTTGAAGGGCTTCTTCCATGAATGGGAAGAGGTTCGGCCCAATGGACGCTTCCCCATCCCTTCCCCTACAGCCCTTGTCCCATCTCCCATGTTGTCCTGGAGGATCTCCAACCCTTCATTCACAGAACCCCAGTTGCAGAACTCTGGATCCAACCCCCATTCCTTCATTCTTATCTAGGGCAGTGTGCAATTTATCCTAATCTAGAGATGAGATATCATCGAGGCAACACTTTGGTATGAAATCACCTCCCGAAATCTTCCCAAGGAAGCACATTAGGTTTCTGTCTTCTGGTGCTGTTTGCTAATCCTCCTCTGGCTTCCCTGTATTCTCACAGCAGCTCTCTTTACCTTCCTGTGCTGTGTCCATGCACAGACAGGACATACGGGTGTCTTTCCTACATTTCCTTAGGCATGCAGGGATACTCTGCTTCTCCCCTTGGCGCAATCCATAGACCAGCCCCTCTCTCTCAGCCTAACCTACCTCCCAGCCTTGTTGTGAGGATAAACTGGAGGGAGGAGAACCAAGTATATATATTTATATAATAAATATATAAATGATACAGACAGTCCTCGTTTTCTGCTTCTTTTCTCTGCTACACATAAACAATAGCTGAACACATCAAGCAGGATTTTAGTTGCTCACATATCTCTTTGAATAAAGCTTAATGAGCTTGCTTAATAGTGCAGGATGCAAAACGTTTTGTTTCATTGAAAGCCTTGAATATGAAACCATTCATTCTATTGGATTTCTCAGGCTATTGTTTTGGATTTCTCAGATTATTGCCTCTGTTATCTGCAGACTTCTCTCTCCCTGTTGCCCCATCCTTTCCCTTTTTTTTTCTTTTTGCAGCCACGTAAACCCACCTGCTTTTTAGTCCATGACCGGAAAGCGCCATTGAGGATCTTTGCTCCCTGGACTAAATGAGAAGGAGGCTGCTTCCCAGCTTTGTGCAATCCTAGGCAAAGCAGAGAACACAACGGCCATTCAATAAAGGTGATCAATTTCTGTTCACACACATTTTCAAAATGAAAAAGGTACATTCTTTGTTTTATAAAGGGGCAATCTAAAAGCAAGTGGACAGTCTGAAAAGCATGCTGTAAGTAAGAATTTGTATGGTCATAAAATCAACAGTTTCCAACTTTAGAATCTGAAATTTCAGAACAGGTGAATTTTCAACTTGAAATCTGCTCGTTTATTTTGAGATTTGGCAATGGATTTCAAACGTGGTGTCAAATTAAAATTAGTAGATATCTTTGTCCACAAAAAATGGATTTATGTGTTCATAATATTACAATTCCAGATACATAGGGCTGTATCCGGCATGGGATAAATAGAAGCACTGCTACCTGCAACTGTGGAAGCAGAGCAAAACAATAATGGTTAGTAGTCATCAATAACCCTGTCTTCCATGAATTTGTCTAATCCTTTTTTAAAGCTATCGCTGCCTCCTGTGGGAGCAAGTTCTGTAATTTAACTGTGTGTTGCATGGTGAAGTACATTCTTTTCTCTGTCCAGTGGTGGTAATACAAGTCTACCTCATGTTTACACCGTGTTCTGAAAAAGTTCAAAGCAGTATACACAAAGTTCCAATATCAGAGTAGTTAGGAATTAGTCAGCATTTGACTTTATACAGTAGATGGCTGACCTGTGGCATGTTTATTTTAAGTGTAACATGCCTTAATTGGATATCAGATTTTGCTACATTGTCAGGGCTAAGACACATAGTACTTTTCCACAAGTACACTACAAAAGAAAATAGCACTTTACAAAGATTACAGGGCATGGATGTATTGTGTTCAACGTCTCTGCGCAGTATTTGGCACCGTTTAACCAACCTGAGCTCTTGTATTCTTCTGTAATAAGGATATCAATTTTACTGTGGTATTTCAATGAAACAATTAGACGCCAGAATAGCGTGAACAATGAATTTGTAAGATCCTGGGACAGGGCACAGGTAAAGCAATTGGAATCTAAGAAATTCTCTGAGGAAATTATTAGACAGAAACACTGTCATTGACTAGTCCCCTCTATGTTGATACAGCAGCTGAGTTAGCACATTAGACTTTCAGTAACGGTTTTCTTTTCTACCCTGGAAAGGTGTGATCAAAAGAAAGGTTGAGGGGGTCAAGTCCAGGAGAGTGTGATCAAGACAAAAGCTAGCTCCAAGAAGGTCAGTATGTAACAATGCTATGACAGTAGCATTAAAATGAAGGACAAGCAGGTTACCGCCAGGTAAGTAAATAACCTCTAGGAGAATGCAACCAAAAGGAGGCTAAAGAAAGTGACTTGGGAAGATAAATTTCCAGGAGAATGTGTAGTGTGTAGGGTCAGGAGGATGACGAAGGTCACATAGGGAAGATATCGAGAAGATTGGTCACCTCAAGGAGGATACGATCAAAAGGAAACACTTCCAGCAGAGTGGTATCTAAAGGCTTTGTTCTGAATGTAATAGACAATTAATTTAAATTACAGGATTTGCCAGCCGGAATGTATTTCTAGAGTACTGCACATTCAGTTTTTACAAGGAAGACCACTTTTGACTCAGAGCATCTTTGTTGTGAAATGTGGTTGTTAGCATTTTGGTGGATAATTGACTCCACAAGAGTCCCCTGTAGAGTTGTAAACTTGGATTACAAATTAAAATCCTTCATAAAAATCAAATTTGTTTTGGTGCCATCAGTATCAAATGCATGTTGCTGTTTTTAAAAAGTTACTTTATTGAAATCTATCTGACCAACTCATTATTGAAAATCTTTTTTCCAAAACCCATAGCAAGTTGATTCTTTTTTAAAAAGCTAGATCATTTTTGTTTATACTTAGCATGGCAAACAATGGAAAGCAAGAAAGACACTAAATGCTTTTATTTACCTTTAAATGACTCTAGCAGGTGTCTTCCTGTGTACCAACATGCCGTTTCAAAGTTAGGAAACTGGGTTAAGCTGACAATTTTTAATCGTCTTTCAACTTCATATGCTCTATGATGCATAGTAAAAAAAAAGTGTTTCAGTTGAACAGTTTACAGGAAGCTTTCTAAACCAAAAAGAAAAGTATCTCCTAGCATTGACCATAACACAACTGTTGTATGGCTGTGTTTTACAGGTGCTTCATATCATCCAAGCTGTCATAAATCCTCAGCTGCTGTGAAAATGACCAGCGTAACGTGAAACAGAAGAGCTTTTTACATAGCATTTGCTGAATTAACTATCCCAAAATCCCACACTGTTCCTTGGAAAACAATTGACAAACTGCACAAATATACAGCCAAAAGTGTACACAATGTCACATTTTTAACATTGGTGCAATTTATGAATTTACATGCTTACTTTTTGCTCTTCATACAAATACATCCCAGGGTGATTCACAGTAGGAATTTACATAATTAATATACCAGCAAAAACATATTAAAACAAAAGCATGCATAGTTAGAACTAAGTCCTATATAGTTCAATGGGACTTATTCTCAGGTAATTGTATAGGACTGCATTCTAAAATACCCATTCTTTGTATGCCTAATTACAGTTAATTACGCCGATGACTACTATAAACAATAATTTTGAATAGATTTAAGACATTTATGGAACAGAGTCTAGGACAATGGAAGTGGGCAGTTTCATGAATCTCATAAGCAGTGCCATTTTTCTAGAAAAAGAGGTGCCAGAACTCACCATGAACGCCTCCCTTGTAATCTTATAATGGCAATAGCGCCCACCTGAGAGGTACCAGAACTGAGTTCTGATGAGTTCCGGCTGAAAAAAGCCCTGCTTATGAGGTTTATTGATTTTTTAAAAGACATAGTTATGCTTACCAATATGCAAGTGTGCTTTATAATCATAACAACAACTGTGGGAATTAATGGGAATTAATGTTTGTTTATTTTCTATTATTTTAATCGGGAAAGAAAATATTTTCTAACTAGCTAGTTGCAGACCCAACAAAATGCACATCTCATTAGAATATTATCAAACTGAGATAAATATGAACATCTTACCTCATCTGCATCTCTACACTTAGGCTATGTAGAAAATGTCCTGCAAAGGCTAAGCAGTCAACAGGAGTTAAAGTTGCATAAATCCACCCTGGAAAAGACAGAAGGGGGAACATTTCAGCTTTAAAAAAGCAGAAGTATAATCACTAGCTTCTTAAATGTTTATAGTCTGCTGCTCATTCAAATTTCTTTTCTCATATATACAGTGGTACCTTGGTTCCCAAACGCCTTGGTTCTCAAATGCCGAAAACCCGAAAGTAAGTGTTGCGGTTTTCGAACGTTTTTCGGAAGCTGAATGTCCAATGCTGCTGTCGGCTATTGTTTCCGGGGCATTTGCATCAATCAGTAGCTACACCTTGGTTTCCGAACATTTTGGAAGTCAAAAGGACTTCTGGAACGGATTAAGTTTGGCACTTTTGTTTTCGCTATTTATTTTGCATTTTTGTTTTTGAGTCTCTATTGGTTAATTTGTTTCTGTGACTGTGTGAAACCCAGTTCAGCTACTGATTGATTTATTGATTGTGTGACAGTGGAAATGGATAAAAGCCCCCCATCCAAACAATGACTATCATCAGTGCAGGTAAGAAAAAATAATAATTTTAGTTTTTATACTCTACAATATGGTCTTATTTAGTTTATAGTACAGTACATTGATTATTGCTTTCATTTCATGGATCAATGGTCTTGTTAGTAATATTCATGTTAAATTGCTGTTTGAGGCGTTGTTTTTAAAAGTCTGGAACGGATTAATTCATTTTGCATTACTTTCTATGGGAAACGCGTGCCTTGTTTTGAAACAGACATCCGGAATGGATTAAGTTTAAGAACCAAGGTACCACTGTAGTTTAAAGTCCTTTCTCTTGGAGAGTCACCAAAACCTCAAGGGGGCTTCCAGTACTGACATTCCACTTGCAGAACAGGTTTAGCTCCTGGAGAGGTGATTTTCTTCCTCCATCCTGCTGTAGTCCCCCCCCCCCTGCACCTCTACAAATTTTACACCGTGGTTCTCCAGCCCAGTAATGTGTACAAAAAGTGCACACAACTAAGGGAAAGTCTCCATAAAAATATTCCTGTAAGTGAAAATAATATACTAAAATGCACTACATCAGGGGAACTGTGGTATGCAAAAAAAGAAGAAGTGTATATTAGGCAGAATTACATACAATTGCATACAATTCAAGAGTGATGTAGCTGCCACTTATTGAGATAGTGCAGAAGTAGGACAGGGTGGTGGTGAGTTTGGGGCTGCACTGACATAAATGCCTAACACTGGTATTGGATAGGTGATGGCAAGGCAACTGCACCATCACGCCAGCTACTCCCGAGTTGCTGCAGGACAACCCTGTATAAAATTCCAAACTACTGAGTACAGCCTCATGGGTGGGTGTTGCTTCTCCTAGCCCAGACTGAAGCATTCCCGTCACAAACTCGTTTGGTGTGTGTGTGTGTGTGTGTGTGTGTGTGTTGGTTGCATGGGGCCATTTAACCAACATTTGAAAGCTTACTGGCTTCTCATTCTACAGAATGCGTGTGTAAATGGCAGAACTTTATATCATTTCATGTCTCATATGGGAAACCCAGTAATAATAATAATAATAATAATAATAATAATAATAATAATAATTCCAAAACTCAAACTAACAAATGCATTCAACGCGGCATCCTCACCTGATGGGATAAAAAGTGTTTGTCCTTGTTTAACTGTGCATTTGTAGCATTTATCCACTTGGTCAGCGAAAAACATTTCGCTGTTATTTGCCGCTGACTGCCACCGTTCATAGAGGGAAATGTTTGCAGAGGTTGGCTTGATGAGATAAAATATTTTTTCTCCCTGTAATGGAAAGAAGAGATGTTTTGATTATCATGCTCAAATAATACTATGTAGTATGTCTACAGAAATATCTCTGTTCCACCAACAGCTAAAGAATAGTTTGTGGGCCTTTTCAGTTGTTGAGAACAGGCTCAGGAACTCACTTCCGTTTAATGGTTACAATTTAAGCCCTTCAATGCTAGCCTTTGAGTCACATGCAACACCGTACATTTAAAGAGTTCTCATGCCACTTTAACAGTCCCTGTTAACAGTCTCCCAAGAATCCTGGGAGCTGTAGGTTGTTTATGATCTCCTAATGACACTCTTTACCCTTAACAAACTACAGTTCCCATGATTCTTTGGAGGAAGCCATGACAATTAAAGAGTGTTTTAAACATATGGCGTGGGTGTGAGTTGGCAAATGCTTTCCTGTTTGGACAGGCCTTTGGCATAGCTGTCAACGTTTCCCTTTTTTAAAGGGAAATTCCCTTATTCCGAATAGGATTCCTCACAAGAAAAGGGAAAAGTTGACAGCTATGGCCTTTGGCCTGCTGCCATGAGTCATCTCCTTTGCTCCTTGTGAGGCATCACTGGTTTTAAATGACCACTGTTGGTTGTAGTTGTTGTTTCATATGCTCTGTTTTTAACTGCCCTCCTTGTTATTACTTGTTGTATTTAAACTGACTTTCTCCAATATGCATGGTATACTGTCATTAGCTGCACTGGACATGGAAAGACAAGGCCTAAATTTAACTAACAAAGCAAACAAGTTTATAACATATCCTTCAAATTACAATGGGGTCCTCTGTTGGATGCGGTGACACAACCTTATTTTGCCAATCATCAAAATAAGTTAACAGAAGCAGGTTATTCCTGGCTTTTATTCTGTAAAAACATGCTGTCCATCCTAAGTGTGTGAGTTCAAAATATTGCACAAAAATAGATTGACAGGTTTGTAGAGACAGCGGTATTAAAACCAGAATTGTGTTTATGTGAAAAGTTTGTTAGTTTGTGACTGTTTGTATTTCTGAGGATATAAACATAGAAATCACACGAGGAAATCTTTCCTATAGCGCAAGATGACCGACTCTTTGCCAAGACACAGTGCAGTAATAATATAAAATCCTGGTCCAGTGAGGAAATATGGAACGAGCCTTGTGCTCTGATTCTGGAATCCCTCCAGCCTCGCCTCCAGAGGTGAAAGAACCCATTCCAAGCACCTCTCAGTGGCGCAGCAATAAAAAATGCTAGCACATTTGCAAAGCTAAGCAGGTTCCAGTGTGGTTTCAAGTTGGATGGGGAACCGCATGTTGAGATTCCTGCCTTGCAGGGGGTTAGACTAGATGGATCCCCTTCAACTCTACAATTCTACAATTTAACGGTTCAGTGGGAAAAGGCAAGTTATAAGCACCACCGCACTGACAGAACTATGGTTCAGGGAGCAAATATACATGTACATATTGAAGCTATAAGAACATGACATGGGACCTGCTGGCTCCGACCAAAGGCCCATTAGGCTAACATCCTTTTCTCACAGCGGCCAACCAGGTTACTATGGGAATCCTGCAAACAGGACATGAGTACAAGAGTGCTCTCTGCACTTGTGAGTCCCATAAACTGGTATTCAGAGGCATATAGCCTCTGAGAGTGGAAGCAGAACATAGCCATTGTGGTGGCACATATCCAATGATAGCCTTATATTCCATGAATTTGCCTAATCCTTTTTTAAAGGAATCCAAGCTGATGGCTAACATTGCATCCCACAGGATTAAAATCCATAGTTTAGCAATGCACTATGCTACCACCCTGCTTCTCTCTCAAACTGTATATGTTATATACCTCATACAGAAACGTAACACTGACACAAAATCTACCCCCTTTCTCATCCCCCACAATATCTGTAAAAAAGGACTTTATAATCTGAAAGTGGAGACCATGTATACACGTCTGTAACCCAAGAAAATCTTTAATAAAAACAATTAAAAAGAGAAAGAAAGGTCATGCTTCATGGTCTTATACTAGATGTTTGGGGAAGCATTTGCAAAATGACTGCCCAAACTGCATGTCAAAAACCGCTGCTTGTTTCTGAAAGTCCTTAATACAGTGGTACCTCGGGTTACATATGCTTCAGGTTACATACGCTTCAGGTTACAGACTCCGCTAACACAGAAATATTACCTTGGGTTAAGAACTTTGCTTCAGGATGAGAACAGAAATCGTGGTCTGGCAGTGCGGCGACAGTGGGAGGCCCCATTAGCTAAAGTGGTGCTTCAGGTTAAGAACAGTTTCAGGTTAAGAACGGACCTCCGGAACGAATTAAGTACTTAACCCGAGGTACCCCTGTATGTATTTTTAAGTCAAATACTTACTTTAGCAGCAGAGCTAAAATGGGATATTCAAGAAAAGAGAGGAATTACTATGGAACAGTGCATGATCAAATATGGAATAAAGCATCTTACTTTCAGGACATGGTACCAGGCAGAAGCGCCACCGGAGTCTATGTGAAAATCTGTGTAGCTGTCTTTCACGCAGATCAGGCAGTATTTGGTCACTTTTGGTTTTGCCAGCAAAGCATCATCAGGCCAATAATTTTCCGCCCAAGAAAGTTTCTTCACTATATCAGGAGACTCCACAAAACTGGACATTCTGTTTAAAATATAAAGCAAAAAAGACTGGAATGAGCTTAAAGTCAGCATTAGAGCTTATCTCTGTCAGTCTCCTGTTCCTGGAGAAATTCCAGGATAGTGATTTCAGTTCTCAAAAGTACCAGTTCTCATGTAGCCATCTCTCTCAAACACACAAGAAGGATGAATCAATAACCTTGGAAAACATCAAGTTAGCAGAAGTATAAAAAAAAAACTTTAGAACTTTTTACTGAGGGCGGGAGGAGCATGAGGTAAATGGGCTCGAAGAACTCAATGTCATATGGACTGAGTTTGTTTGGTTTGATTAATCAAATCTGAGAAAGATTATTTTAGGCTAAAAGATTACTTTACCTGGGAGTCACCCCCCTTTTCATCAATGGAGCTCATTTCTGAGTAGACATGCATAGAATTTGACTGTTAGTGGTACTGCTCCATTCTCTCTCTCTCTCAATAAACCCGTTATAACCAATATCGAAACAGATTTGCCAAAATATTTATTACCCCCCAAACATGTAAATGTAAGAGCAAACAGTACTATCAGTTTTTTCTGAATGCTTCCTGAGTATAGAACAGCTTTATTATATATTCTTCTTTTTAAGCACCTCTCGTGTGGGACCTTAAAACTAAAATGTTCCCGTTGTAAACGTACGTATCATTTACACTTCGTGTCAAGGCAGAACTTTGGAGCCTGTTAAAATGCCATGCTCTTTGTCGAGCACTACAATATTTCCTGGCTGATGATTAAATTAGCGGCATGTGAGGATTGTTTCAACGATCCTCAAGAATAAAATGCTTCCCATCGTTATTCTTTCAGCAGATAGAGGAAAAGCTGTAAAAAAATACCTAATGAAAAATACCTATAATCACAGAGCTTTGAAATTGCTTTTGATCCTTTGTGTGGAAGGAAGGGGGTTACATTATTAAAACAATAAATACAGCCTAGAGAGCTATGGATACTACAAAAGAAATGATCTTGCAATTATCCTTCAGCCTTTCTATAATCTGCATTAATTATCACTCCTTTCTCTTGTCCAATAAGATGGAATTCTCTTCTAAAACAACCATTGTTTATTTTATTTTTGCCAGAGTTCATCATTTTCTCTGTTTATAAAGGAGCATTCTCCTGCCCCGTAATAATCTTTTTATGTCTATGTAGATTGCCCAGAAGTCCTACAAGAAGAAAGAGGTTTAAATTACATGGTTCAGCAAATCATATATTCATCAGTCGCCCACAAACATTGCCCACAGAAGAAAAAAAATCAGCAAACTGAAACACAGTTGAATAATGCGTCTGGAAGCAATTTCGTAATCTGTAGAGGAAGGACAAACCATTGATTCAATCATTACATAAGACATAGGTGGATTACTGAGGAATTGTCTTTGTTAATGCTCTAGAAAAAATAATGCTAAATATGCTGGGGAATATTCAGAATCTGTGCAGTAAGGCAGGGATGAGAAAAAGGTGACCCTTCAAATCCTGTTCGACTACATCTGTCATTCCCCCTGACCATTCATTATGCAGGTTGAGGCTGAAGGAAGGTGTGTCCAGCAACACATCTGCCCATCCCAGGAATAAGGCAAGCCTGTCGTTCTATCTTACCTTGTATCTGAAAATTCCAAGTTAATTACATTGAGGACTCTTTTTCTGTTAGTGCTGTAATAGTAATCGACAAATTCCTTTAGCTTCATCTTGCAGTCCTTCTGTTTGGTGACATCGGTGACATCAACACTCCTTTCTGGTCCTGAAAGGGGGAAAAACACCAAGGAAAATGAGAATGTCAAAATGGAGCCAATATGAGTTGTGGGCCAAGGTGGAACTCAAAGAGCATGATGGGTTGTCACCACAGGGCGTGCCTGAGGAGAAAATGGTTCATACCGTCTTTCTGTGAAACTGTGCTGATGCTGATAGATAGATGATAGATAGATAGATAGATAGATAGATAGATAGATAGATAGATAGATGATAGATGATGATAGATAGATAGATAGATGATAGATAGATAGATAGATAGATAGATAGATAGATAGATAGATAGATAGATAGATGATAGATGATGATAGATAGATAGATGATAGATAGATAGATAGATAGATAGATGATAGATAGATAGATAATGATGATAGATATAGATAGATAGATATAGATAGATAGATGATAGATGATAGATAGATAGATAGATAGATAGATAGATAGATAGATAGAGATAGATAGATGATAGATAGATGATAGATAGATGATAGATAGATGATAGATAGATAGATGATGATAGATGATAGATAGATAGATGATGATAGATGATAGATAGATAGATGATAGATAGATAGATAGATAGATAGATAGATAGATAGATAGATATAGATGATAGATAGATGATGATAGATAGATAGATAGATAGATAGATAGATGATAGATAGATAGATAGATAGATGATAGATAGATAGATGATAGATATAGATAGAAAGCTTGTGAGCCACTCCAAGGTTTGTTATTTATTTATTTATTTATTTAAATAAATAAATATCTATAAGCCAAACTTTTGTATGAAAATACAAGGCAATGCACACCATGCAAAAACTACAAAAATAAAAACATCAGTCAAAACCTCCACTGGTTAAAAGAAAACTCACATTTCCAAGGCCTGCCTAAATAACATTGTTTTCAAATGACGTCTCTAAAGGAAGACAAGGATGATTCCTGCTGATCCTTCAGTGGCAGGGCCTGCCACACTAAAGGCTTGGTCCCTAGTAACCTCGGGGGTATGGGGAACCACAATAAGTGCCCTATCAGAAGATCTCAGTGATCAAGATGGAACATCAGGGATCCAACAGTTCTTAAGGTACCTTGAACCCAAGCTGCTTGGTGCTTTGTGAACTAATACACAAGAACCTTAAACCTGACCTGGTAGCAAATTGGCAAACAGTGCAGATCTCAGAAGAGCAATAACATGTTTCCAATAGCCTGCTCCTGTGAGCAGTCTGGCCACAACATTCTGCACTAGCTGCATTTTCCAGATCAGATACAAAGATGCTACATAAAGTGTGTTACAATAATCAAGTCTTGAGGTTATCAGCACATGAACTACTGCGGTCAGGCTATTTCGTGCCAGCTGGAGCAAGTAGAAAGCCCTCCTAGTCATGGAAGTCATTTGGGTGGTCTATTCCAGGCACGGTCAACTCCCAAGAGACTGCAATCTACTCCCAGTATTTAAAAAACTGGCAGTGATCTACCCACTATCATTGCCAAGAGTTGTTGAGCTTTTTTAGGGGATCAATAAGGAGCTTCATACCATGATCCACAACCAACACCCCCACAATCGACCAGTAGATCACGAACCACCTGTTGGACAGGGATGGAACATATAGTACCTCCAGACTGCAGGCCTGTTCTTTTTAGAGATAGTACAACATCGCTTGCATCATGGCCAGTGTTAAAAGGCTGCAAACTGCTCTACAGAAAATGTTCAGAAAGTGATCCTTGGTAAATTTCCTCTAGTCTATTTATTTTTCTTAAAATTCCCAAGTTGAAATTAAAGCCACACCCAAGGATGAAATGCATACAAGCTTTCACCTTTAAAGTGAAAACACAGCTGAGGTATATCAGTGTATCTGCATATACGATCCCTTCCTGCAAAGCACTGCTGCAGGAAAAAAATTAAAATACAAGGCAGCTGTCCCCACTGAGGTATCACAAAGTATTCTCCAAAACTGAAGCTGTCTGGACAAGCCCTGCTTTAGCTCTTCGGTGTTCATTTGCTGGAACCATATGTATTGTCACATCATGGAAGTCCTTTGTAGCACAAGAAGATAGTGTGATGTTGTCAATATTTCCCCTGATGCCTCGGGATAAGGCCTGAACAGGCCTGGAAGTTGCATTGCTTGCTATATTTACCTCATGCTTGTATGATTTAATATGAATCTGTGTATTCAGCATTTATTCAGTGGAAAATAGCAGAATGTAATCATGGCTGGTAAAGTAAGAGAAACATCACACTAACAGGGAGGATCAAAGCCTGAAAATGCCAGGTGGTTATCTTGCATAGATAAGACGAGAGTTTGGCACACACACCGTTGCTTTCATTTTATAGCCAAGGGGATATCTACAGTCAAACTCCCCTTTCTCCAGGAATGACCCATATGCCAGTCGGCCTTGTCGGCACAGTGCAACACTATCTAAGAGGAAGCCAAGGAGTTTGTGAAAGGAACACACTTCTACACAGCTACACACCCTGACACCCGTATGCAGAACTGGGAGGGAAGAACCTGTAGCCAACAGAGATTCTTCCGAATGGTGACCTTAAGTCTGAAGCGATGAAAGCAGTAGGATCTTGCTTGATAGATTAATAGCCAAGCATAAGGCTAGGTTAGGCACTGTGCGCTGTTTCATGCCTTGTGCTTTATAGAAACCAGGTGCAGGAATTAGACTTCCTGCAGGCTAGCTTTGCCTGGCATCCCATGAGCTATGATTGGGCACAACTGGTGGGCTGGAGTATGTAGATTTACCCCACTGCCTAGCCTTTGGACTAGTAGAATTCATGCCAAACTCTCTCTCCCTCAGATTCCCTAAAACTAGACCAAATCACTGCTCAAAGACTGATCCGCCAAAGACTGGATGACATCGACTTACAGCGAAATTATACGCTGGGGGGAGGTGTTTGTTCGCCCCAGAACATTGGTATCATATTAACTTACTGCGTTCCATCATACCTCTCCTCCCTTTCGACTGTTGCCCATAGACTGGCCTTCACCAAAGCGAGGTTTAACGTTTTTCCCTCCAATGTCCTGAGACATAGATTCTCAAAGGGCCAAGCCTCTGCCATGTGCGAATGTGATAAGGAGACGCCGGAGTCGCTCCAGCACATTATGTTCACTTGCCCCTTGTTCAATGTGCCACGGGCAAATTTGTTGGGATCAATCATACAGAAACTAGAGAGTACCCCACCAAAATTCCACCTTGCCCAAATCTTGCAGGATAAGGATACCCACACGACCCTGAAAGTGGCTAGGTTCCTGGTCGCTGTCCTTACCCAAAAGCGACACCAAGGAGCACTCCAAGCTAATTAAGGCGTAGTATGCCATTCCATCTTATAGCATTTTATTGTTATAGTGGTGTTTTAGCGGCTGTTTTTCCCCCACGTGCACAAGCTGTTATTTATGTGTTGTTTTTACTTGTATGGGCCTATGGCCGTAATAAAATTTTATGTATGTACCCCACTGGTCTTTATGTTTCTTGCTGTACTAACCTGTATGCATATCTGCAAATGGTAATCCAATCTGGCTAATTAGGCTGTGTTTAGGCTTATTGCACAATTTATGCTTGGATATGCTTTATGCAGTCCAGTCCTGTGCTTTATGCTCAGAAACAGGCTAGCCATGTGCATTGTATGCTGATTTGTACTGTACAGGAATAAAGTGAGGAGCCTTCCTCCCCAAAGTGTGCTTGTCACCTCTGAATCACAAAGAGCAGCTGCCCTTGGGCAGAACACCATACTATCTCTAGGCCAACTGATTGAGAAAAGGCTTCAATCTAGGATATTACTGATCATTCAGGAAGGAATGGCATTATTTGTCTCTTTTACTTGTTTTCCCACCAGCGTTTTAGTTATACACTTGGATTTTCAAATGTAATTTTTTTTCTTTTTTAAAATGCCTTGTTTGATTCATACAACCTTTTACATCACATCTTCTGCTTTCAAAGTATTCAAAACAATGTATAAATAAGCAGGGGATGGAGACACATAAAACTGTAAGAAGTCATTATCCAACAGATTCTAGTACTGTCTTTTGAAAATAAATCTGTTCAGTTCTTTACAGTCAAATGTGGCCAATAAAAGCCACTTCAGTTCAACGTGGGACTATGTGGGACAATCAGGATGTGCAAAAACACCATCTGCACAGAAGAAGGTGAACTTGGGATGGATGGCTAAGTTTGCCATGGGAAAACCAGGATTCACGTGCAGAACTTTACCCAGGAGCATCCTGTCTGCCATTTGTATTTCATAAATTACTCCCCCCCATTTGCTATCCTTGACCATATCAGCTTGTTCTTCTAACAGCTGCATGTCCAGGGATTGGTCAGCAGCTGCAGCTTCTCTCAGCACTGTGATAGGAAGAAGCAGTGGCGTAGCGTGGGTTGTCAGCACCCGGGGCAAGGCAAGTAATTTGCGCCCCCTAACCCGTGGATTTGCGCCCCCTAACCCATGGATTTGCGCCCCCTAACCTGTGGATTTGCCCTAACCCCAGATGTTGCGCCCGGTGCGGCCGGCCCCCCCTGCACCCCCCATGCTACGCCACTGGGAAGAAGGTCTCCTGGCAACACACAGCTTTTAAATGCAGGGCACCTCTCTTTGGGGTTGGAAATGGGTCCAAAACAGTCATGGGAAGCCTGTTGCCCCCAGTTGTTGTGGACTCTCATCAGCCCCAACTGGACCAGCCAATGGTCCTGTATGTGGGAACTGTAGTCCAGCTACATCTGGAAGACCACAGGTAAGCAACGCTCTCATGGTCTAGGTGATCTAAAAGAATAGTGAAAAAACTAGATGCAAATAAAAGGTGTAGATGAGAAGAGACAAATGGGTATAGCTGGTCCTCATAAAGGGATATCAAGGCAGCAGCAGACCTGGGATATTAGCTCTGTCCAAGGCATGATGGAGAACAGCAACAACCGGGAAAAGGTGGACACTACATTTTACAAGGACAGGATGAAACATCATGGACAGAATAATTGTCACACACAGGAAGAACAAGGATATAGTTTGAGTGCCTCACCTGTAGTTTCATAAATCATTTAATGTGTCAACATGAATAGAAGTTATTAATATTGCAGTTGTTGTATATGGGATTATTATTTTGACTGGAATGTTATTGAAATTAATCAGATTTTGGAACGCAGAAATAAAGAATATCCTCAAACCATCAATTCTAGCATGCAGGGGCCACCTAAATTATATAATTTGGTATTTGAACAATTGGCATTAGTAACTGTATTATAATTTGGCATTGTTATAATGAAGCTATTATTGGACTGTAATCAAAAACTAATAAAAATTATTATATTTTTAAAAAGGCAGCAGCATATCTGTTTGTTGAAATGCAGGTCTGTTTGGATCACAATTTTTTAGAGAAAAAGTGTGAAGAAAATTCAACCCTTATTACACTCACTGCACACCTCCCAATAATCCTTCTTTCCCAGGCGCACTTTAGATATTGGACGTCAGTTGCAGTGGAAGGGAATGACAGCAAGGGAGAAGCTCTGAATAGGGGAAGATATTAGCAATCACGCTGGTCCACAAAGCAAAGATGGAAGTTGCTTCACTCCTCTCCCAGTCTTGCTGCTGCTGTGCGACCAGGAGCTAAGTCGCGTGAACCTGGGCTCATGGTTTGTTTCTTTCAGACTAATCATGAGCAGCAAGCCTTGGCTACAGCTTGCTGTGTGCTTGGAGCCACACAAACCACAAGCCTATCTTCACACACTAAGCCAAACCATGGTTGGGCCCAAAGCACAGCAGAAGGACCAATGGGGGTGGTGTAAAATGGCCACCATTCTTGCCCTGTGAACCAGCACACTTAGTTATTTATGCTAACCCATAGTTTGACAGTGTTCTGTGCAAGCACCTTTACCTTTGCACCCTTCTCTTGATATAAGAATGGGCCAAATCCAAGTTAAGAGGGCAGCCATTAAGGACGGTCATTTGGGCCTGAAAGAGAAGACTGGGCAGCAAATGAGGCATGGGGAAAACAGCAGCTGCAGGGAGTAGGGGGAAACAGTGAAGTTTGACTGAAGTTTTGGCTGAAGACTGATTAATGTGATCATATGGCTGGGAGGCAGAAAGGGCTATAGCTCACAGGGACAGCACCCAGGTTCAATCCATGGCACCTCCTGGGATAGCTTCCTGCCTGAAGCTCTGGAAAGCCACTGCCAACACTGGGCTAGATGGACCAACACTCTGACTCAGTATAAGGCAACTTCCTATGTTCCTGTGTTCAGAAGTCTGGCCATCCAAGTCACTAGTGGTTTGTGAGGATGTTTACATGTTTTCCCAGTCTGGAGAACTACCTGAAAGAGCCTCCCCTCAAAGGGCTCTCCGTGAAGTAGGTTCTGAACTCAAAAACAAATACGTACCAACATAGTTTTCAACATCACTAACATAAAACGTCGGTGCAGGTACAGATAAGCCCAAGCCGTCCTTCTTTGGGATGAGGATAGGCTCTGTGAATCCATTTTCTTCCAAATATTCAACTGTTAGTTGGCTTCCAGTCAGTTTTATTACCACGTCTTCAGCACTAAAAATTCGAAACAGAAGAAAGAATAATTCCAATATTAAAAGACTTTCACACCCAGTCCGTATTTTCTTTTCCTTTATTACTGATGAAGCAGGCTTCAGATCAACCTATGGCTCTCCTTATTAAGACACCACTGGTCTCTAAGTCTTGAGTAATTCAATCAAGCAGCCAGACAAATATGAAAACTTTAAAAGAATGGTTTGTATTTCTGTTATGAGCACATCTAGTGATGCCACCAAAGTTTGTTTTTAACTGTGGCATGAGATACAGGTTTCTCCCACTTGTAACATTGCTTAGCTGCATAATGATCAGTCCTCATTTCCCCGAGAAGCTCTTCTCCGATTCAGAATGCAAACTAAGCTTTGGAGCATGTGCGAGGCAGCAAAGGGTCCTGGGATGTGTAGTTTTTTCAGAGTGCCTGGTGCTTTGGAAATTGCATGTGCCAGGGTCCCTTGTGTCTAGGTTGCTGTTATTAGTATGCTTACTGGCTGAACATAGTCTTTGTCATCTGTGGTTCTGAAAAGCATCTGGGGGAAATGAGATATCTTAAAACATTGGGATACGGGTCTTAACAGCAGACAAGATATTTAGTATTCATGTATTTTCTGGTGCATATATAAAATGATATTTTTTGGGAAGGGTAGAGTAACAAATGATATTTGATTGCAAACATAACAGATCCTTGAATCTACAAAGAACCAAAAAGTTTTTAGGATAATGCATGGCTGCCCTCTTCTGTGCTTCTTTTGAACTACATCTCATTTTCGGGACACCAGTGCATTTCAAGTGGCAGCCAATGAAGATGCAAACAAAAGTTTAAGAAACAGATGAGCAAGACCACCATGTTGGTGAAAGCAAATCCTCCACATTGGTCTCCCAGAGGCAGGGATTTTTTAAAAATAGTTTCTTTTTACTTCAATTTTGAAGCGGAAGTTTGGGCTTGGACATCACTGGATAATCATAGTTAGTATGGTATTAAGTGGAGACACCATAATAGTCCCATTGATGATAGGATAAAAAAAATCTTAATAATAAGACAAACTGCAATTTTAATTCTGCTTGAAGCTTATTGCCAAATTACAGTAGTCTCTAGTATGGAAGCAACCCATGTTTTACACATTTTGTTCTGCCCACAGCCTATACTGCTTCCACTAATTGCTGTGGATCAATTCCAGATATTATGAAGCATGGTGGATACAAATCAGGCAAACGTTGCAGATTTCACAGTCTTGAATTCTTCAACAAGTAGGGTGAAAATTTGGGTGAAGGGCTTGTAGATTTCAATGTGTCTCTGCAAGATATCATGCAGAGAGCAATTAGCTCAAGGTCTCTTGGATTATTGCCCACATAAATCTACAGAGGAAAACATGTTGGAGGGAAAAGAATCACCTTCTAAGCACTTTTTTTTTCCAGAGTATGGTCTGCTGATAATAGCCCAAACATTGGCACCATTTAACAACTTACCTGGGGAATGTTCGACTTCGAAGTTCCTTGATGAATACCTGACTCCCATTCTGAACAGGTTTGACTTCTGTAGTTTGACCAGTGTCATGTTTGTGCCAATTTCTTTTCTTTTTCACTGCAAGAGACAGACATTGACAGGATTATGTATAGCTGAGGAGGGAGAAAATAATCAATTTGTCATTGACTTCAGACAAACAACGTGACAATAATCTCTTTGAAGACACAACAGTGACTTTGACATAAGGGGGCAAGAGACTGTGCTTTATTCCAAGGAGAAATCTAACAATTGTTTTCTCATTTGCCTCCAGACATTAACACTCAGGGCTATATGTTGAACTCTGTTCATTTGGTAACGGGAAGCAGAAGAAAATACAAAGATGACCACAGAGCTATAGCTTCCATGCGTAATCTCCAGACAGAATTCAGACCTGGACTGTACCATCTTAGGATATGGGGACTGGGTGGGGGTTGCAAGTTTAAATACAGTGGTACCTTGGGTTAAGTACTTAATTCATTCCGGAGGTCCGTTCTTAACCTGAAACTGTTCTTAACCTGAGGTACCACTTTAGCAAATGGGGCCTCCTGCTGCCGCTGCACCACCGGAGCACGATTTCTGTTCTCATCCTGAAGCAAAGTTCTTAACCCGAGGTACTATTTCTGGGTTAGTGGAGTCTGTAACCTGAAGCGTATGTAACCTGAAGTGTCTGTAACCCAAGGTACCACTGTACATCAAAACCCCTTGTCCATGGACAGTAGAATTCAGGAACACAGTTTTCTCACTTTGAGTTCTCTATAGATTCAATGACTGACTCCTGCGATGGTGAGCGTCCCAGATCAAATGCTTGAGAACAGGATTGGGTCAAGCACATTCCTCCTTAAAGCATGCTACAAGTAAAGGAAGCAGGGCCATGCTTGTTCCAGTCCTGGGAGCCACACATAGTACCTTCCCCTGCTCCAAGGCTTCCTAGAATTTATTCTTCCTGCGGCCTTTTCTGTGACCAGGGCATAGAACCATAGTTGGAAGTGGCCACAAGGGTTATACAGTCCAACCCCCTGCAATGCAGAAATCTTTTGCCCACAACCCTGAGATTAAGAGTCTCGTGCTCTACCGACTAAGCTATCCAGGACACTCCTCACAGCTTACCTTGCCACAAGGGATTGGGACAAGGGCAGGAATGGCCCTGGGCACCTTCAGTCCCTAGCAGAGCATCTTTTCATGGAGACTGGTATGAAAATAATTCTCCACTTGTGATTTCCACTGAAGGGAAGGCCCTCAGAGGGTTTGCCATAGTGGGGATTACACTCTGCCAAACAAAGATGAGTGATTTCCCTATCTAGGTTTCAGAGGGAGCTTAGAAGGTAAGACAATGGAGGGAGAGACAAAGGTTTGGCCCCTTTCAGGGCAAGCTATTTATCTAAGGCTTTTAAAAAGAGCTTTCTGATAGTATTATTTTGCTTCTTTAATAACTTGTATCCCACTCCCTTTCAAAAAAACAAACCCAAATTACAATAAGATATACATGCAGCAAAACCAAATCCACAAAATATAGCCATCAACCAAGAAAACATACTAACCCCGAACCGCGCCCCCCCAATAAAAAACCAACAGAAACAGTGAATTATTTTTAAAAAAAGTGTGAAGACACAGAGAAAGGGAAGCAGCTGTAATGTATTCATAATGAGAGGATACATGTTTTCAACTGGAGGCTGTCCTAAACAAACAGCCTTTGGCCAAACTCCTAAAACCATAGCAGGGCTTGGCAAATCTCAACTGGAAAAGCAATTCAGTTCCAGAAGGACTCTATTGCATGATCTCTCTGCGTACATAGGCAGTCTGTTATAGAACCGTCTTCACCAACACGGAGCCCTCCAGATGTCCTTCGACTCTAACTCCTATACCAAAGCCAGCACATCTAGAGGGCACCAGACCAGCAAAGGCTGCTATAGGACATCACTATTCACTGAGGTCCCTGCTCTGCTGAATGGCTGGGGCAGCATCTTTGTACCCAACCCCCTGGAAAAAAGGAAGAGAAAATGCAGGGTGCAAAATTGGTGTGCCGGGTGAAGGAGTGGAGAAGGTGGGTTAGTGAAAAGTCTCTCCTCTGCCTCCCAATGGTCTCATTGCTCCTCAGCTCAGCAACCCACCCGCCTTCCAGGGACGCAGGATGGGTTGCACGATGCACAAGTTAAAGGGGCTGCGTAGGGTTTTGTAACCTGCTGATCTAGATTGGCAGAACAGCTGGTGAGGTTTTCTTCACCCAGGCTACGCTTGGCTGAGGGAGAGGCCCCTTGGACCCACACAGCACCTGCCAACCTACACTCTCAAGACATCCGTCCTTCAGTCAAGCAAGACCTAAGGTGGTAGGTGTAGCGTGGGTTCAAAGCGGACAATACTGAAAGCAGCAACAAGTTTGATGAGCACCCCGTGGCATCTTTTAAGGTAAGGGAAAGCTGCCTCAGACCTGCCTCTTCAAGGCTTTGAATGTGTGAAGTGGGGCAAGACCTCCGTTTGCAGCCTGTCCAACTCATCTTCACAAAGCCATGAGGCCTGGAGTGGTAATGTGGGCAGATCCTCCTTGGCACAGCAATGTCCCTCCATGAGGGACCGTGGAGAGAAGAAAGATCTGTTGAATTTAGGCCTGTGGAATTCAGTACTAATTTTAACTGAGTACAGAGGGATGTGATCAGCCTGCATTCCAGCTGATGTATCTGTGGCGATGTAGACACACATACACACATTTTTGTTTTTAAAAATACTGAAAATCAAGGCACTTGCAATATATGCAGAGCATATTCTGTGAATTGATGCCTGTTTGGTGGTGAAGTCTGCTCAGGATTGTATGTTACCATCCACCATCAATCACTGCTTGACTGCATATTAAAGAATCCACGTGCGCAATCTGTGAAAGAGTGACCAAGCGTGCAATAGAAGGGAGAATTATTTTGCCTATAATGTCAATTTTTTAATAATGTCAAAGAAAACAGTTCAGTCACCGTCAGTAAGGACAGCCTGGCATGGTAACACCAAAAATAGAAGCCAAATGTCCAAGATATTGCATCAGGAATATGCAGTTGGGAAAGAGCCACTAGTTTAGGGCTGCCATACATCCAGGTTTTCCAGATCAGACTGTCAAAATGGCGTCCGGGTGGATTTTTGCCAAATTGGCAAAATGTCTGGGGAAACCTGGACATATGGCAACTAGGGCGATTTTTAAAAAGAAAAATGTTGTAATTTTTTTTTAAAAGCTCAAAGACTTAGTTTTTGAGGGGGAGATGTTCCCCGAAAAAGGACAACCTCCTCTCTACTATATGTGCATGACACTTAATGAGCACTGCAACACATGAACAAATAGCTTCTATTACCGTCAAAAGTAACTACAAAAGACTAACACAGCTGGTACAATGAATTAATAAAAGCTGTTTCCTCTCCAATATTACTCTCTATCATGTATTCATTATTAATTATATTTATCTGACACGTTTTGCTGTGAAGTCTCTCAAAGCAACTTACTTTAAAAAAATAAATAAATTAAAACCCGATATAAAACAGCCGTAAAGCAAAATGCATATAAAAGGAAATGCATATAAATACATATAAATACATATAAAAGAAATGAATGCACTTCACTGAGACAGGATGGATAGAAAAAGAAGACACAGACATTTATTAAAATCATTTACGAACCACTCTTCATTGATCACACAATTCCTGGCATTTCCCTTATATGGTGTTGTTTACCTTCCCCCGTCCCCATCATTTTGGAGATGGTCTCTTTGACTTGGATCACTTTTTAAAAACTCTCCTTCCCCTGCTTCTGTTCACCTTGGAAGAGCCCCACTTTGACCTGAATACACCTGCCTCAA
The DNA here is from genome assembly GCF_964188315.1 of Podarcis muralis. Taxonomy (NCBI): domain Eukaryota; kingdom Metazoa; phylum Chordata; class Lepidosauria; order Squamata; family Lacertidae; genus Podarcis; species Podarcis muralis. The sequence continues at coordinate 79,382,986 of NC_135656.1, forward strand.
CTTGAGATTCACCTCTACTTAAGATCACCTGAAATAGGTTCAGTGAACCAAGCAATGCTCAGTAGCTGAAAACAACAGGACTTAAGCACCCACCTTAGAACATATTGTAGAACAAAACATTCTCCATCTCCCATCCATTGGGCTGTATCCCAATGGCAGAATGAAGTTCCTCTGAGGAAAGGAACCTTTGTATGCAACCTGCTGGGCTGCTTTTAAGAATTCAGTCAGTCACTTTTGCAGGAGACATCTTAATTAAAATCTGATTAAACGCACATCTATAACCTGTGATTATGACGTTCATCAAATGCAGCGTTCTCCCTTGTGGCAGTTCTATGTTCTGTCAGGAGGGCTGATCTAGGCTCCAAAATCCGGTTTCCCCAGCAGATTCATCGAAAACCTCCTACTCCTTTATTTATGGATTGGAATGCTTTAAAAATGTTCACACTTTCGTTAAAGAAGGTGGTAATCATAGCATTACCATCTTGTGGAACTACTGGTGGAAGCAGTGTATTTTACAGGTATTCTCAATACATAAACGGGGCCAGCTATATGGTTCTTTACGGATGCCTGGAGGAAGCTGATTATCTTGTTCCATGTAAGTCTGGTTTCAGAGCTGGTTTTAGCACTAAAAAAGAGCATTAGTCACGCTGATCAATGACTTGTATCAGAAGAAAGACAGGGGAAGTGCAACCCTGTTGATTTTTCCTGATGTCTTAGAGCCTTTTAATACAACGGACTATGGTATCCTCTCTTGCACCAGTCCTGTAGGTTGGGAGTTGAAAGCACAGTGTTGCTTTGGTTGTTCTGCTCCTACCTACAGGGCAAATTTCAGAGAACAGCAGTGGGGAGTGATTGCTCACTCCCATGCCAGCTCTGCTGCTGGATCCCACAAGCTATTTTGTTCCACTGCGGAAAACACAGCTACTTGTATGAAAAGAGGAGTTCTAGCATGAGTGGGATGCAGAAACAAAGATATTGGAAATTGGCACATGGAGGCGGGTGTCACAGATCAGCAGAAGTGCCTTCCTGGAAGCAGTGGCACTGTATTCACCATGGCAGGAATAGGATGGGATGGGGTGAGGTTATGAAAGCTTCCCAATTTACAGAACATGAGAATAAGTGGTCACCATCTGCAAATGAGAAGTCTAAAGTAGTGAATGCCTACTCCAAGATGCTGACATGCATAGCATGATCTCAACGCGCATGTCCTACACTTACACACTTGCTAGTTATCATGATTCATATTACTCTGTTTAATGTAAGGTCCTATTGAAATGGATCCATCCCTGATTTGGCCCCCAATTCTAACAAGCATTCCAGTCCTCGAAAAACTTTTGCCAGCAAAGGCCTCACAAACCTGCTCCTAATAATAATAAAAAGGCAGTTGTTGTTCCCCCCACACACACACAACTGCAGCAAAACTCAGGCCCTGGTCCGATTCTACTGAAACCTTTTGTCTTCCACTGAATTATCCCAAGAAACACGTTTTTAACAAATGTCCATTTCTTCAGCATTGCCTGCACAAATGCAATTAAATCAAAATTACTGTAAATATCGTCCAAGAGGAAGCAATTTCCTAAAATCTAGTCAGCAGGCTACAATAGTAAAGTAGAAAGTACAAGGAGAAAGTTATTTTTATGTTTGACATCTGGAAGGCATCTGTCGTGGAATGTGTGCACCAGGCATCCTTTCTTAAAAAATATATATATCCTACAACTTTCATAATAACAATGAGTGCTTATCTTTGCAAGTCTTGCAGTAATAAATCAGATGAAGGAGAACACCACTGAAAGAAGGAGACTTACTTCTGAGCAATCACGCTGAAAATAACTAACAGTGTACTTCTGTAAATGCTTACTTTGAGGCAGTCCCACTGTGTTCAATGGGGCTTAGTGCCTAGTGAGTATATATAGACTTTAGTCTACATGGGTCAGTTTAGACACAATGTCAAAGCACGATTAAGGAAGCTTAACTATGGTATGACATCTGAAACCATAGCCTGAAGTGGGTGGATATAGTTTATTTCTATGGATCATGGCATTAGTGCAGCTGGCGTTAAGTTTGATATAAAAGGCACCCCCTTGTAAACTATCTGTGACCCTGGTACAGTTCCTATCTCTCACACATGACCTGGAAAGAACAGCGAACATCCTGACCCTGTGAGAGCTGCAGAAAAAAATCAGAGCACTAATCCTTGCATTTGCCAAAAAGATCTAGTTATCAGCCTCCTGTCAGCAGGAACCAGACTTCACACAGACAATGTAGGTCTCTCTTAAGAGTAGATTTATGATCCAGGAACTGTAGCGATAAAGACGTGGTCTTCCAAAATATAAGGTCGTGTTCTCTTCCCTTCAAATCTGTCTGCTATGAAACACTACAGTAAACCAGAAGGAACAGACACAGTTTGAAGGATTTGGTGTCTTGGTCTTCACGCACGAAGCAAGCCTCTTCCCTTCTCCGAGTTAGCTGGATCCAAAGTAGACTTATAAACCCCAAGTTTTTCAATAGTCAGCTCACAGCTCCCCCTCTTTGCTCCTCAACAATCTCAAGGGCCATCCCTACACTTCATTGGACCATGAACCAAAGGAATGGGTGAGGGAATTCTGTTGCCTTGCTGACACAGGATTCTCAGGGAGAACTGAGGGGGCCGGCAGGCGTTATTGTTTCATTCATTATTATGTTGTGCATTTTGGTGTTTTTATAATGTAAACCGTCCTGCAATCCTCGGCTAAAGAGCAGTAAAACAAACAAACAAACTTTGCTCTCACAGAAGGCACAGAGCTCAAATCCCTGACTTTGTGCCTCATTTGCTCCAAGATCAGATATTCCGATCGCCCCCAATTTACTTTCTTTTTCTATTTAGTATGAGTCGGTGGCAAACTGCTGCACTCAACTCTCTAGGTTTGGGGCAGTTAGGGAACGCTAATTATATTGTGTGAATCATAGTCACTGCCCACATATTCACAACTTGCTGTCTAAAGTAGCACTCACATGCTCTGTCTTTCACTTCCATGGAATAAACCAATTATTTTCTACTTCCTGGTGTGACAAATTCTATACCGGGTATACACACATTTTAAACAAACGCATGCCGTGACTCCATTGCTCTCCATAGGATACGCTGGGTCTATTTATGCACGTGGTGGGCAGGTATGCAGGCTGATGCACACCTCGTAACAATCCCACTAACTTTGAACTGAAATCATACACACAGTTTCAGCTGCTGTTCAGAGCAGACAAAAATACAAGCAGAGAAGCAGCAGACAGTGTGGTGAACAGCGGTGCTCACCTGAACTCCAGTCAATGATGGAGAAAGAGGAAGACAGGTGAGGCAGTGCTGAGGTCAACATGATGCAAATGCAAATTGAATCTGGTGCTCCTGATGATTCTTTTACACAGCACCATCCTCTCTGCTGCCGCCTCCTCTACTTCCCCATAAGCAGTGGCGATGCGACCAACCAGAGGTCAGGTGTGTGCCGCCAGGACCCCACCACATCATTCAACTCCTATCAGTAGCCCTAAATTATGGTTTGCCTGTTTTGCATACAGTGGTACCTTGGGTTACATACGCTTCAGGTTACGGACTCCACTATCCCAGAAATAGTACCTCGGGTTAAGAACTTTGCTTCAGGATGAGAACAGAAATTGTGCTCCGGCGGCACGGCGGCAGCAGGAGGCCCTATTAGCTAAAGTGGTGCTTCAGGTTAAGAACAGTTTCAGGTTAAGAACGGACCTCCAGAACGAATTAAGTACTTAACCTGAGATACCATTGTATTGACGTTTAAGGCATGGTTTGGGCTTCTGTCAGTCAGGTCGTGCACCCATAGGAGGGACCAGAAAAGGAATGACCGCTGGGAGAGGTGCAGAGAGAAGAAACACCATAGTAAATCTGCATCAGCATGACCGGCCGCCTTCAACTGCCCCAGCTGCAACAAAACATGTCTCTCCCACATCAGTCTCTACCACCACAGCAGGCACTATAACCAACCAACCATTTGACTTCACCCACAAGGGTCCAGTATTCCATTGTTTCCCGAGACAGGTGGATGCCAGCAAGAGATACAACTAGTACCAGCATTATTTGAATCTCTCCAGTGTTGGTTTGTGCCCTTTGGGATTGGTAGGGCAGAAGGCAGGGAGGTCAACAGTATGTCGAGTCAAAGTCAATTGAACAGGCGGATCCAATGAATTCTAGTTTTGCCCCCATCCTCTTCTCTGATTACTTCTACAAAATCAGCACTTAGACCTGTGTTTCTCAAACTTGGGGTCTACAGCTAGCTAGCGATGATGGGAGTTGTAGTCCTACAGCTGTGGACCCATGTTGGAGAACAACTGACTTAGACTAAGGAGGAGGGAGCTGATATTCAGTGCCACCCTCTGGTTTCTTTTCCTTATTTTCATGTTTTTATCCTGTATTTTACTCTGTGAACCACCCTGAGATTTTATGATGAAGGGCAGTTTATAAATGAAATGAAATGAAAGAAAGAAAGAAAGAAAGAAAGAAAGAAAGAAAGAGGGGTGTGGGTTGGCTGAGGGCAGACAGGTGGGTGGGGCAGTGCCTCCATTTGCTTTAACTGCTCCTCAGCATTTGTCATTTTCCCAAATCTTATTCTGGGAATTATTATTTTGACATAAGAAATCATCCAAACCCAGCTGTGTCATACCATGGAATGCTAGTTTTTGTTAAAAGCCTTTAAGAGCCTACTTTAACATGAAAATCATGTGCGGATTTTACAGTATAATTATATAATAATAATAATAATAATAATAATAATAATAATAATAATAATAATAATAATTTGTTGAATTTATATACCACCCTATACCCGGAGGTCTCAGGGCAGTTCACAGAATAAAATCAAGATATAAAACCACAAAATACCTAATAAAAAATGCCCTGTTTTGTCTACAGTCCCAGCAGATATTTGACTGTGTGCAGCAAATTGTCACGGCCAGATTTTGTTGAGTTTTAAGAAGCCAAAATGTGCTTAAAGCATTCAATACTAGATTTCTCCCCAAAACACACTTGTCATAATAACTGGAATATTACACTTGTTGCCTTCTTTGAAAAGTTGTTTAATTTTGATCCTGAGCGCTAGCGGTTCCTCATTCCCTTTACACAGGAGGCTTATAAAAACTGACAAGGTAAAGGGGTGTGTTCTCCAGATCCCAAAATACGTCAAGGACAGTAGAAGATAAATCATATATTTGAGTGGCAAAGAATGGAACTGCAACATCAACCTATATTAATATTAGACAACCTGAGGTAGCAAATTCCTTCCCCTGCCCCTCACTCAGTGTTTTATTGAGGTTCTCTTGTTAGGTAAAATCATAAGCCCTACGTTAAAATCATCCAATAAAACTTGAAATACTCTGATACATGTTCACATCTCAATTCCCCGCTTCCAGCTGATATACTTCTGCTTATCTATCTATTCATTTTAGTCATTTATTCATTTTATCTTTCACTCCTAAATTATGAGGAATTAAATATCATATACATTGCTGTGTTGTTATTGAAGAATTTCATCCAAGACGCCAAAAGGAAAATTAACATTTTATCTCTTACAAAGGAGGTCATTACTGACAAGGAGAATTTTCTGCCACATTGCTTCTCTTCCAGATAAGTTATTCAATTGGAAAATTATTCCCTTTACAATTGACTTATGCAACCCTTTTCTGATGTGTGTGTTTTTCTCTAAGAGCCAAGCCTTTTAAACCTACCTCCAAAAAGGCAAATATGCTGAACCCTTTCTTAAAATGTTTTTGACTGTTTGCCTTAACATAACTTGCTGTATCATAGCAAGAAAATGTCATATTTCTAATCTTCTCCTTACTCAGAAGTAAGTCCATGCATATTTACCTGGAAGTTAAGCCCTGCTTAGTTGAATAGTGCTTACTCCCAAGAGCTAAAGAATTTTCCCCCTGTGATTTTTCTAGATTTTTCTTGATGTCTGGGAGGTGGATGGGTGAAAATCAATTACTTTAAAGCAATGTGAGGAACTATGAAAGATCTGTCTGTGAGGGTCCATTTACCCATATAAGTTATCACTTGGTATTTCAGTCATCAGATAATGAATTTGCATGTTTGTTTGAATCCGTGCTTACTCGAGTTTCAAGTTTTAACCAAAAATATTTAATAACAACATCAGTTTGTTGTCCTTGCTTTTTAAAGGTATTTATCATAAACAGAAAATATGGGCTCAGCCCTATACAGTGGACGCTCGGGTTGCGGACGTGATCCATGTGGGATGCACGTTCGCAACCCGCATCTGTGTGTCTGTGCATGTGCAGGTTGCGATTGGCGCTTCTGCACATACGCAAAGTGTGATTTAGCACTTCTGCGCATGCGCGACCGCCGAAACCAGGAAGTAACCTGTTATGGTACTTCCAGGTTTCGGCGGTCCGTAACCCAAAAAAAACGCAACCTGAAGCATATGTAACCTGAGGTATGACTGTATATTCCAGTTCTGTATCAGACTGTATTCCACTAAATTATCGCACATGCAGAATGTTTTTTGCAAGCACCACAGAGCTTTGCTTGCCTCTTCTTCACCCATGTGCCAGAACCAGCTATGGGGGTTCCCACAACCCTCCAGCACAAATATGGGGGTGCTCCAGGTGAGGAGGGGGGGAGGAAACTTCATTATGCTCACAGAAATTGTTCTGCATGCACAATGATACAAGCCATACAATATTTTGGGTAAGAGAATAGTACTTATAATATAATAGAGGGACTCTATTGGTCAAGGGACTATACTTACAAGTAGACTTTCCATGGGTTTTCTCACAATTTGGACAGTGGTAGATATCAATATCTGGAGCCTCATCTTCTTCTACACCAACACAACTAAAAGACATAAAAGAACAAAGAGTTATGTACTGTCTTTTCTCAAATGGGAAAAATGGATAAAGCAATAAGACATTTCAGGGTTTATCAATCCTCATATCCAAGTTTCAGCCTACCTAGGCATATATCAAGACTTGGAAATATCCATTACATGATGACATGGTCTATGCTAGTTGGAGCCATTTTCATTCATTGTCTGACATACCAGGACGGCATTGTGTTTCTATCTCTTCCCCAAGCAATTGCCTCTGATTATGTAACTGGTTATCTGGACCTGGGTCAGGAGAACACAATGTGACAACACTCTTTTTGTCTTTAGCATCACTCTGCTGCTTTGCTGCAGCTGGGTTAATTATTAAAAGTAATGCCAAGGTCACACACGTTTTTCATCTGAGAGCAACCAGACAAGAAGGACCTGCAATTCACACAGTAGACTTAAATGAAATATCAAAATGGAAGCCACTGGACAAGAATGAATGTAGCCTCTCCCTTTGCTTTCTCTTTACAAATACAATTTTATTGTAGGAATTTGGTTTGCTAAATGATTTTTAGATCCTCATCATCATCATTTAGTATGTATACCCCACCCATCTGGCTGGGTTTCCCCAGCCACTCTGGACGGCTTCCAACAAAATATTAAAAATACAATAAAACATCAAATATTTAAAAAGGTTCCCTAAACAGGGCTGCCTGTTCATCCATTAGATATCAGGGTGGTGTATCAAAGAAGACCAAAATGGTCCTACAACCATGAAACAAAATCTATTAAATGCAGTCCAAACAACTTTTAATTCAGTAGGCCATGTTATGCAACTAAAGCGCCCAGAGCAGACACAATTTTTTGGAGTTGGCATTGAAAAGTTAATGAAATTGGTGACAGCCATACTTCTGCAGAGAGGGTGTTCCACAGCCAGGGTACCATGACAGAGCAGGGCTTCCTCCCTCGCTGACAAGCACTTTAAAAGGAGCCTCGTCAGCAGATCTTAAGACATGGACAGGCTGGTACAGAGAGAGGTTAATTGGGTCATATCCCATTTGGGGCTTGAAAAGTTGAAACCAGGACCAGAAACAAACAGGCAGTTTTCTGCTCCACAGGAATTATAAACAGGATGAAGGAAATGTGGCATAAACTGGGATTGTGATCTATGGCCTGGCTGTGGAAAGTAATGCAAAATCGGGAAGCTTCTACAGAAGTCTAATGAGATATCTTGGTTTTCTAAAGTAGAAAGTATGGTCACAAAGGAAAACTTGATTTTACATATGGTGGTGTGTATACCCCCCCCCCCCGCTACATGCTTAAAACTCTAAAGCGGTCTTCCTTGACCCAGTGCCCTCCAGACTGTTTGGATTGCAACATCCATCAGCTTCAGATAATACGCTGGCTGGAGGAGGGTGACAGTTGTTGTCTATATAACATCTGGAGGACTACAGGCAGGGAAGGCTACTCTTCCAGGCAGGGGTCAGCCAGCAAAATATTTTAGCCGCAAACTAGTCCACTGTCCCTCAGACCTTGTGGTGGGCCAGAGAAGCAGCACTGGGGTGGGGGCTGGAAGAAGAGGCAAGGGGGGCAAGTAGTCCTCCTCCCCACCCCCAGCCCCAGCCGCTGCGCTTACCATCCCAGGGGCTGCTACCACCACCACCGCTGCTGCTTCTCATGGGTAGGCAGAGCGAGCTCAGCCCAGCCCCCTTCCTCCTCTAGGCAGGGCGGGGAGAAGCCAGGAGGAGGGAGGGAGGAGGAGGCGGCGCTGTGTGTGGAGGGGGGAATGGAATGGCGCAGAAAAAATAATGGCGCAGCCCGAACAAACAGAATCCCACGCGGATCCACGGACAGTCTGTGGGCCGGATCCTGAAGGCAATTGGGCCTGATCCGGTCCATGGACCTTAGTTTGCCAACCCCTGCTATCAGGTATGTGGTCATGATTCAAAGTAAATATAAATAACATTAACATAACCAAGCCCCCTCCTTGGTACACACATACCACAATGACTCCCAACTGCCCCTCTGCAAAAGAAGAATATATATGATTTCAACCAGTACAAAGTATGTAAATACATGCAGCTATGCTGGTGGTTCTGGGTGCAGAAATTGGACATAATTGTAATATACAGTGGTACCTCTGGTTACGTACTTAATTCGATGTGGAGGTCCGTTCTTAAACTGAAACTGTAACCTGAAGCACCACTTTAGCTAATGGGGCCTCCCGCTACTGCTGCACGATTTCAAAATGAACTCAGGCTTGCTAGAGAGGTTAAAAGCAACAAAAAAGGCTTTTATGGGTATGTTCATAGCAAAAGGAAGAACAAAGAAACTGTGGGGTCACTCAGAGGAGAAGATGGTGAAATGCAAACAGGGGACACAGAAAGGGCTGAACTCCTCAATGCCTTCTTTGCCTCAGTCTTCTCCGATAAAGAAAACAATGCCCGACCTGAAGAATTTGGAGCAAATGATTCAGCAGAGGAAACACAGCCCAGAATAACTAAGGAGATAGTACAAGAATACTTGGCTAGTCTAGATGTATTCAAGTCTCCAGGGCCAGATGAACTGCATCCAAGAGTATTAAAAGAACTGGCAGATGTGATTTCAGAACCACTGGCAGTCATCTTTGAGAATTCCTGGAGAACAGGCGAAGTCCCGGCAGACTGGAGGAGGGCAAATGTTGTCCCTATTTTCAAAAAGGGGAAAAGAGAGGACCCAAATAATTACCACCCAGTCAGTCTGACATCAATACCAGGGAAGATTCTGGAGCAGATCATTAAGCAAACAGTCTGTGAGCACCTAGAAAGGAATGCTGTGATCCCCAATAGTCAGCATGGATTTCTGAAAAATAAGTCATGTCAGACTAACCTGATCTCGTTTTTTGACAGAATTACAAGCCTGGTAGATGAAGGGAACGCAGTGGATGTAGTCTACCTTGATTTCAGCAAGGCATTTGACAAGGTGCCCCATGATATTCTTGTAAAGAAGCTGGTAAAATGCGGTCTTGACTATGCTACCACTCAGTGGATTTGTAACTGGCTGACTGACCGAACCCAAAGGGTGCTCATCAATGGTTCCTCTTCATCCTGGAGAAGAGTGACTAGTGGGGTGCCACAGGGTTCTGTCTTGGGCCCGGTCTTATTCAACATCTTTATCAACGACTTGGATGATGGACTCAAGGGCATCCTGATCAAATTTGCAGATGACACCAAACTGGGAGGGGTGGCTAACACCCCAGAGGACAGGATCACACTTCAAAACGACCTTGACAGATTAGAGAACTGGGCCAAAACAAACAAGATGAATTTTAACAGGGAGAAATGTAAAGTATTGCACTTGGGCAAAAAAAATGAGAGGCACAAATACAAGATGGGTGACACCTGGCTTGAGAGCAGTACATGTGAAAAGGATCTAGGAGTCTTGGTTGACCACAAACTTGACATGAGCCAACAGTGTGACGTGGCAGCTAAAAAAGCCAATGCAATTCTGGGCCTCATCAATAGGAGTATAGCATCTAGATCAAGGGAAGTAATAGTGCAGGGACGCGGACTTATAAAAAATATTGGGGGGGGCCCGGGAAAGCTCATGAATAATAAATAAGCTCATGAATATGCAAATAAAGTGGCGCCGCTTCCTCGTGAGCGAATAGGGGAGAGCGTGCTGCGCCTATTAATCAGCTCCAAAGGAAATTGGGTGGAGCTTTTGCTCGGGAGGGAGGGCAGGAGGCATGCAGCCCGCCCCTCCCTGTGCATTTTGGGCTGGGGGAGGGGCGGCGATGGTGCTCTGCTGGAGGGGCGCCGGAGATTATTGGGGGGGCGGAGCCCCCCCAAACGAATTTTTGAGGGGGCTCGGGCCCCCTCAAGCCCCATGGAGTCGGCGCCTATGTAATAGTGCCACTGTATTCTGCTCTGGTCAGACCTCACCTGGAGTACTGTGTCCAGTTCTGGGCACCACAGTTCAAGAAGGACACTGACAAACTGGAACGTGTCCAGAGGAGGGCAACCAAAATGGTCAAAGGCCTGGAAATGATGCCTTATGAGGAACGGCTAAGGGAGCTGGGCATGTTTAGCCTGGAGAAGAGGAGGTTAAGGGGTGATATGATAGCCATGTTCAAATATATAAAAGGATGTCACATAGAGGAGGGAGAAAGGCTGTTTTCTGCTGCTCCAGAGAAGCGGACACGGAGCAATGGATCCAAACTACAAGAAAGAAGATTCCACCTAAACATTAGGACGAACTTCCTGACAGTAAGAGCTGTTCGACAGTGGAATTTGCTGCCAAGGAGTGTGGTGCAGTCTCCTTCTTTGGAGGTCTTTAAGCAGAGGCTTGACAACCATATGTCAGGAGTGCTCTGATGGTGTTTCCTGCTTGGCAGGGGGTTGGACTCGATGGCCCTTGTGGTCTCTTCCAACTCTATGATTCTATGATTCTATGATTCTATGATTCTGTTCTCATCCTGAAGCAAAGTTCTTAACCTGAGGTACTATTTCGGGGTTAGCAGAGTCTGTAACTGAAGCGTATGAAACCTGAAGTGTCTGTAACCCGAGGTACCACTGTAGTTACAACCTGGATCTCTTAGAAATCAGCCCAAAACAGTGCTGAACTAACCAATGTGCCTGCAGAATATGGATTTTGTCTGATGATAACCATTTTGGATTTTGGTTTTGTACAAGTTATTTTGAAGCCATAATCCAGCTCCACTACACAGAGAAAGAGGACATGTAGCTCACAGCATTTCTTGGTTGCCAAGAAGATTTCTCACATGACAGATGCTCAGGACACACATTAAGGTAGATGACAGAAAATACGGGGCAATGCAGTGTAGGCTGCAGTCAAGCTGTGGGAATGTAATCCAAGGAGAGAACAACCCATGAGAGGGGAACAGAAACTAGATTGGAAAGGAGTCAAGCGCCCAAGAGATATATTTTTTATTTCTTAAAAAAACCTGTAGCATAATCAAGACAGCACGGCAGGGAATTGTCGTGCAAAGGAGCAATTTTTTTTCATAAGCAACTGAGTCAAACACAATTATCTTTTGCCTGAATCATCTCAGGTTGAAGACACCATCTTTGGCTACAACCTTGCCAGCACAGGATAGACACAATTTAAGATGAACTGATCCAGACTGCAGCAAGAAGCAGTGTGTGTGTGTGTGTGTGTGTGTGTGTGTGTGTGTGTTCATTTTAACAAGATTTCTGTACAGTACTGCCTAATAAGCACAAACCTTACATACATAAAGGTACCCCTGACAGTTAAGCCCAGTAGTGAACAACTCTGGGGTTGCGGCGCTCATCTTGCTTTACTGGCCGAGGGAGCTGATGTTTGTCTGCTTCCGCAGACAGTTTTTCCGGGTCATGTGGCCAGCATGACTAAGCCGCTTCTGGAGAAGCCAGCGCAGCGCACAGAAACGCTGTGCATAAAACAATATAAAATATTCTTAAAACAATACCAATGAAATCAAACGTTCAAAACAAGTAGACACAACATTTATCAAAAGATAGGTAAAATGGACTTCTATACAGACAGATATATTAAAATCACATGTCTGGGCAAACTAGACTAAACAAAAAATGTTTTCAGCAGGCACCAAAAACATTGCAATGAAGGTTCCTAGCCTATTCTGAATTGGTAGGAAGGTCGTTGCTACCACATGAAAGGATCAATGCTTTGCAAGCGTGGAAAGATTATTATGTGGCACTGGTAAAACTGCCAGTTTGGGTGTCAGAATCAATAGCTTTCCAGTGGCAGCCAGAACCCAACTCCTTTCCAGACCTACTGAACTTACGAATGCTTATCCCAGACTCTATCTGTTGATGCAATAGATCATGTGGCTGCTCTGTAGGAGAGGACAGATGGCAACAAACCACAGCCCTAAACGGCCTCGGCCCAGTATACCTGAAGGAACGTCTCCACCCCCATCATTTAGCCCGGACACTGAGATTCAGCTCCAAGGGCCTTCTGGCGGTTCCCTCAATGCGAGAAATGAGGTTATAGGGAACCAGGCAGAGGGCCTTCTCAGTGGTGGTGCCCAGCCTGTGGAACACCCTCCCGTCAGATGTCAAGGAAATAAACAACTATCTGACTTTTAGAAGACATCTGAAGGCAGCCCTGTTTAGGAAAGTTTTTAATGTCTGGTGTTTTATTGTGTTTTTAATATTCTGTTGGGAGCCGTCCAGAGTGGCTGGGGAAACACAGCCAGGTAGGTGGGGTATGTATGTATGTATGTATAAATAAATAAAATTTTATTATTATTAACCCATAATCAGGCTGTAGCACCTCAAGAAAAGGCAACTGCTACATTATTATTGTAAGTAAGCCGGTGGCCAAAATAACTTGGTTCTCCCTGGGTACGGTGCACCTTGACTTGCTGCCTCAGAGAGCGAAACAGCTGGCACTGACCCAGGCGCTGCACATAGGGTAGGATTTTGCATTTCTCCGCTCTCTCACAATGAGACACCAGCACAGCTGAAGCAGCTACTGCCTCTGCACAGATTAAGGAGTGCCCCCCCCCCCAAGGTTCAGTCCAATACCTTCAATGCTGTGAGATATAAATCTCACAGCATTAAAGGTATTGGACTGAACCTTTATCTCAACGGATAATTTGGCTCTGATGCCAAATATACCATGAAATTGTGTTCTGTCAGGAAATGAATGCGGCTTTCAATCCCCAAATAGAGGTTATGTCCCCCGTCCGTGCCCCGCCCGTCCCGTCTCCACCACAATATATTTCAAGACTGTTCCTCTCCCTACAACCACACAGCCTCTGCTGACCAATGGGCATCAGCTTGTGAAAAGTTTGGAATGTAAAAAGGACATTTTCAGCTTTCTGGTTATGACAGCTTTGTGTGTGTGCCACAGTGGGCTTTGGGTGCATCAAGCAATGTTCCCCGATAGAATAAAATTTGGTGACCCTGTGTGCCAAATCACTTTAGAAGAAAAGGGGTCCACGCACAAACAAAAGTGGTTTTTTCCTGACTATTTAGTAACACCTCAAGGTGTACAGATTAATTATGCCCCCCAAAGAGTAGAAACCCTCTCAAAATGGGTTCCAGAATACTGCAAATATGTGACACTGGCTGCATACATATGTTAACTACAATTACAGCACAATTAAATTAACTCACCCCCCCTCCCGCAAGAATCCTGGGAACTGTAGCTTACCTCTCACAGAGAGCTACAATTTCCAACACCCTCAACAAATCAAAGTCCCCAAGATGCTTGTGCTTTAAATGCTGAGACTGTCTCAACAATGTCAAAATGGGCATGCCAGAGACACACAAAGGGCTGGAGAGAAGAGTGTCCAGAGGGACCCCTGACCATTAGGTCCAGTCATGACTGACTCTGGGGTTGTTGCGCTCATCTCGCTTTATTGGCCGGCATACAGCTTCCGGGTCATGTGGCCAGCATGACTAAGCCACTTCTGGCGAACCAGAGCAGCACACGGAAACGCCGTTTAACCTTCCCACCGGAGCGGTACCTATTTATCTACTTGCACTTTGACGTGCTTTCGAACTGCTAGGCTGGTAGGAGCAGGGACCGAACAACGGGAGCTCACCCGTCGTGGGGATTCTGATCGGCAAGTCCTAGGCTCTGTGGTTTAACCCACAGCGCCACCCGCGTCCCTCGTCCAGAGCATAGCAACAAAACAAAAACAACCACCACCTTCCCTTCCTCAGCTCTTATAATACCAACGGCAAACCAGCCATCAGGTGGAGCTCAGGTAAAACTTGCACATAAATATAAAATTTAGCTTACTAGGTAGCAGGTTGAAAGCCAGGGCCTTCAAGGCTCCATTCCACATGTAGGGCCAGCTAGTCATGGCCTTGTCATCTGATCCAACAGGTCATTTAAGTTATTATGTGTTTCATTGCAAAGAGTTGCAGTATAAGACTGCTATTCATTAATCACAATTCATTAATCACAATATTAAATGCTTAACACTAGTCCTTCAAATACAGGGCAATCCTCTATTCAGAAGTAAGTCTCATTGAATTCAACAGGGCTTATTCCTGGGAGAGTGGGGATAGGATTGCAGCACAAATTTTTTTTGTATTGTGCATCAGTCTTCTTCCTGCAGAAAACAACTTGAGACTTTCGTGAATGATGGGAAGCTCATAACTCTTTGTACTTTGATGGAAACACCACACCTAACCCAATTTTGGAAGCAACCAGCTAAAGCTATAAATAGTAGGCAAGAATCAGGACTTTTCAGCATAGAGCATAGAAAGAATCATCAGTTACTTTCTGTGTTTCGACAGCCGCCTAGCACTTCAGAATTCATTTGATCACATTTCTCTCGTGTTCTCTTAGGAAGGTCTGACAAACTAAATGCAATTTCAGCAAAACAGAAACTCTTGCTTCAACAACACCCATTACACCTTGGTAAAGAAATACCGGTAGTTGGTTTCATAAGGGAATATACATGCACACAAACAAGCTACCTTTCTTTAAAAAGTCAATCTTCCAGGTGAGCAGATTTAAACACAAAGCTGAAAGCTGACCCTGAACATAACAGGCCAATGGCTCGTCTCTTATTTGCAACAGGGCCACACTCCTTCATACAGTAATTAACAGTAAAATGTCAACACCCGTTAAAACTAATTTGGAAATTTATCCCCACTTAGTAGGATTGCCTCCGTTTTCTGACCATGGTCAGATCCACTGAGCCAAGCTGCGCATTACACATGAGATCTTTGGCTGTACAGTGGTACCTCTGGATGTGAATGGGATCTGTTCCAGAGCCCCGTTCGCATCCTGAAGCAAACGTAACACGCGACGGCGCATCTGCAGGTAGTGTTTTGTCGCTTCCGCGCATGCGCATGACATCATTTTGAGCATCTGCGCATGTGCAAGTGGCAAAACCCGGAAGTAACGTGCTCTGTTACTTCCGGGTCACCGCGGAGTGCAACCCGAAAATGCTTAACCTGAAGCGTATTCATCCCAAGGTATGGCTATATTTTCCAGTGCAAGGGGCTGTGACTCTGCTCACAGCAGTAGCTGGATGGTAGCTATTTCTGCCATGCTATTTTCCCTCTCAAAGTCACTTTATCCCACCCCAGAAGCATATTTGTCCCATGGAGAAAAAAAACCATAGGTGCATGTGCATTTTTCCATTGCAGAACAAGGATCTGCTGAAATGGGGATCTTGACTGGGTAAGTGGCACACAAGGAGAAAGGTTTAAAACACAGCCAGTGTGGTGTAGTGGTTAGAGTGTTGGACTAGGAATTGGTAGTGAAATAACTGCAATTAAATATGGGCAAAAAGAGATCACTGTGAGGAAAAGGAAGATATTGTCTCTCAGCCTAGCCTACTTCAAAGGGTTGTTGTAAGAATAAATTGTGGACAGGGAGAGCTATGGATGTCACCTTGGAGGGAAGGTGGGTTATAAATGCTAAATAATAATAATAATAATAATAATAATAATAATAATTGGAGTTACAGCATTGACATCTAAGGTTATAAATACAGAGAGACTGTAACTGAAGGAAGATATAGATGTTCATCACACTTCACATGTCAGTCACGTTTGCCCTATCGCTAAACTGGTTTTACAACCCATAGGAAGCACATAAAGGGCAAGGAGGAAGCGCATGCAGCCAACCAAGGCTATCCAGTGGATGCTTAGAATTATGCACCTGCCTTTTGTATTTGGTGTGTTTGATGTGGGGAGCACCACTATAACATTGGTGTGGCTGCTGCAAACATGACTCCCGTGCCAAGTGTGAAGTGTCTCTTATACAAGCGGCATCAGATAAGACCCGATTGAGATTAGTAGCTCAGTTTTTGAAATGGCATAAAGGAAATTTTGCTAGAGTGCAGCATTTTTAAAAATCTGCACATGGAACTGAGTGCCTTGTATTAGACGTGATCTGGAATGAGAGCCCCAGTTCTGAGATTCCACAGAGAGAGTAATACTAATCGTGCCTAAACAAAGGAGGCAAATGAACCGTTTTACAAAGGTTCTGCCATTTGGAAAGTAAAGCAGAGTGAAAATATTGTGACAATATTAAGCTGTAATGGCAGATGGGCTTCTCAAATCGTATGTAGGATAGTTGGTGCCTCCCATGATCAAATTATGACATCTGGAAATACAATAACCATATGCCAGAGAAGATAATGGTGGCAATCATGTTGGGAGGAGCCAAACAAGGGAGAGAAATAATGGCTCTTACATAAATCACAGTTTTAGGTAGATGGAATTTCCCACTGTGTTCAATATGAGCACTTGGAGGCTTGGCATTAAGCATGTGTGTAATCTAGAGACTAACTGAAAGAGAGCAAGGGTCAGAGAGACAAAGATCACCATCAAAATCCTGCCCAAACAGTAGCCAGGCTAGATAAGAGAAAGATTCATGGGCAAAATCCTACATCTGCAATGTACAACTATTAAGCATGGAATAATGAAGATTCTCACCTGGTTGAATTTGTGTGTGAATTTTTTTTAAAGCACCTTGGGTGCTTATTTGTATTATTTTATTTGTACTATATTATTTTTATTTTATTGTATTGTATTATTTGTATTGTTAAACACCATCTTTAGTTTTTTTATTGGTTTTAAAAGGTTTATTTAGTTGTTTCTACTATAGGGTTATGAACTGCCTTGAGATGTATGTGAAAGATTATTAATAAATTTATAAAATAAAATATCATCTCCCAGTGCACCGATGCTTGATAAGAGGCACTAATTCCTAAGGGAAATTTAGAATATTTTTGAATTTGTACTGTACTGTGCAAACATTCTGCAACAAAGAACCCCCAGACTGCTAAAATGCTTGTTTATTTCTTTATTTTGTAACTGTAAAAACATCAGAAGCCTGATGGTTGACTCTCATTTAAGCAGAATTTGGACAACCATCTGTCCTGGATGCTTTAGTTGAGATTTCTGCTTTGCTGGGGGTTGGACTAGATGACCCTTGGGATCCCTCCCAACTTTGCAGTTCTATGATTCTATGATTTCTTTCTCTCAGCAGAACCCAACAATTACCTCCAAGGGGAAAGTCAACTCATTGCAGCTCTTTCTCCCCCTCAGGACTACAATGATAACTACTGTTAGAAAACATCCTCCCTATTATGTGAAACACAGCAATATTATCTACAATCCTCTCTCATAAATTACATATTTCAGCAGATGAGTCATTATGAATATATGTCCCTGGCCTGTTTAATTGCTTCCCCTTTATACACTGCACCCTGATCAAAAGCATAGCAAAAGTTGATGAGAGTCTTTTTACATCCATTTCCAGTTCTTGCTGCGATAAGCAACTGAGAGATGGCAGGGCAGGAAAAACCTTCACACCAAACTCCAGCTCCTCAGTCTTCGATTTGTGTCAGTCAGCTGACATGCCTAGTGCAATGAATAGGACTAAAATCCGAGCACTGCAGCTTTAAATCATTTCTGAATCACACCCAGCTCAGGTGAGGCTCAAAAAAGGGATGTGAAACCTAACGAATCCACAGCAATCTATCAAAAGGAAACTAATAACAGATGACAAGATCACCATGTAGCAGACAAATTCAGTCTTTTGGAACTATATTTATCTCACCTGGTAGCATTGATCCCCATATTACAAGAAATACAACGAAATGGAGATTACTTTAACCTACAAACCAGAAAAGCAATACATTTGCTCCTGCCAAGGCAGGAGGGCTCATGGGTCAGGCTTTACACATTTAAAGTCAAAGATGGGACAAATGAATCCAACATATTTGCTCATGGGTCAAACTTTGCACATTTAGGGCAGACTGAAGACATGCTTTTCTTTTACTGTTTCGAAGGAACATCTGTAGGTGAATAATTTAGATAGATATAGATAGATGATAGATAGATGATAGATAGATAGATAGATAGATAGATAGATAGATAGATAGATGATAGATTAGATAGATAGATAGATAGATAGATAGATAGATAGATAGATATAGATGATAGATAGATAGATGATAGATAGATGATAGATAGATAGATAGATAGATAGATGATAGATAGATGATAGATAGATAGATAGATAGATAGATAGATAGATAGATGATAGATAGATGATAGATGATAGATAGATAGATGATAGATAGATAGATGATAGATAGATAGATGATAGATAGATAGATATAGATAGATAGATAGATAGATAGATAGATAGATAGATAGATGATTAGATAGATGATAGATGATAGATAGATAGATAGATAGATAGATAGATAGATAGATAGATAGATAGATGATAGATGATAGATAGATGATAGATAGATGATAGATATAGATGATAGATAGATGATTGATAGATAGATAGATAGATAGATAGATAGATGATAGATAGATGATAGCGATAGATGATAGACAGGTAGAGGCATGGAGTTGTACCCAGTGAAGTCATCCGATCTGTGCAAGGACTTCTGCTCCCACAACACAAATTCTCCTCTCCCTTCTCCCCGCCCCCCTCCATGTGCCCAAGAAATCTATTCTGGGTTTTCCCCAGATCCTTTCTAGCTGACCTGGGGTGGGGTGGGGTGGGGTGTGCAGGATAAAGAGGCCCCCTGGCACAAGTGGAAATCCTCCCATGAAGAGGACGACTTTGTTGTATACAACCCCTGGTTTGTACGTCATGCTAAGCCAAACTATGGTCAAACATGAACGATCAACTGCTCACAACTAAAATCACAGTCACTTTCTCTTCCGCTGTTCCGGCTGCTGCTCTGTCTTACCAGTATTCTCTGGTAGCAAAAATGCATGTACAATTCTTGGCCACTATACTTTTTTAGGGGGGGGGTGTTTTATCTAATTAAAAAAGTATCTGTTTTCCTTAGTACCTTGGGCATCTGTGTGATATACAGATAACCCCCTGATCTGCCCATTCTCCTACATCTCATCTGTATGTAGGACAGCTTGTCTGATAACAGGGGGAGTAGATATAGACTGAACACAGTTTTCTGATCCAGAGATCAGAAAAGGCCTTAAAAGCTGCTTTCCACAGCCACTATTATGGAATTCCTAGCTGATATTTTGAATTATGGTGCTGGAGGAGACTCCTGAGAGTCCCATGGAAGGCAAGAAGATCAAACGATCCATTTTGAAGGAAATCAGCACTGAGTGCTCACTGGAAGGACAGATCCTGAAGCTGAGGCTCCAATACTTTGGCCACCTCATGAGAAGAGAAGACTCCCTAGAAAAGACCCTGATGTTGGGAAAGATTGAAGGCACAAGGAGAAGGGGACGACAGAGGACGAGATGGTTGGACAGTGTTCTCGAATCTACGAACATGAGTTTGACCAAACTGCGGGAGGCAGTGGAAGACAGGAGTGCCTGGCGTGCTCTGGTCCATGGGGTCACGAAGAGTTGGACACAACTAAATTACTAAACAACAACAACAACAAAAATACACCTGAAATTCAGACCAAGGGTGTAATGCTTATTAAACTACACCTTAAGAAAGATCACCTTGTTTATTTCTCTTGAAAAACCAGTGTGTTCTGGTTGTTATTGTATCAAACTCAGAGCTGGGAAACTTGGTGAAAAGTCATGAAGCATATTATCACTTGCATGGCTTTTGGCATGCAACTCTCCTTCAGCTTCAATGCACTAGGAGTAAATCAGGAGCAACAGTGAAGGATTTTCCAGGCTGCTGTGAGGACAACTAAAGTCAAAGTCTACCAAGAACAGCAGCTTCATTTTCCACTACATCAACCACTCACACCTTTATATGTTAAATATTTAAAGCCAGGAAAATGAGGAGCTGTGTGGGTAGTTATGAACATAAGCAATTCATGTGATTCAGCATCAAAAGGTTGATTGACATAATAAGCGGATAAGCTAAACCACAATTCTTGAATGGTGTGCAACAATGTAAGTGTGGCATTGCAATTGCTGGCATCCCTCTTTTGATCAAATCCTACCTGAAGCTTATGCATTACTGTGGATCAGCTGTTTGGGCCAATAAAAATCCTTGGGAGTTGCCTGGTTGAAGGAAATTACAATCTAAACAATAATAAAAATGGCATCATATCATTTTCCTTGCAGCCATTCACACTGACAGCTGCAATATCGTGAACATAAGGATAACTCCAGAAAATGTAATGTACAGTGGTACCTCAGGTTAAGTACTTAATACGTTCCGGAGGTCCGTTCTTAACCTGAAACTGTTCTTAACCTGAAGCACCCTTTAGCTAATGGGGCCTCCTGCTGCCGCCGCACCGCTGGAGCCCGATTCCTGTTCTTATCCTGAAGCAAAGTTCTTAACCTGAAGCACTATTTCTGGGTTAGCGGAGTGTGTAACCTGAAGTGTATGTAACCTGAAGCGTATGTAACCCAAGGTACCACTGTATCAGTTCCTCAAAGCACTGGACTTTGGAACATCAGAGCCTCGGACTCAGAACATCAAGTCCAGACTTTGAAAAGAATTGGCATTTGGGACAGCCTTTGGAGCAGATACGCCCCAATGGAATCCTCAAAGTGTAAGGCTGAAGCATTTTGCTCAGTTCAGTTGTGTTATATTTACATACTGAAAATAAGAACAATGAAGTTTACTACAAATCTGTCAGTGCAGGTTTTTATGATAGACGGCTCCAGGACAGGTTCTAACAATTTTTCTAAAAGCAAGCATAGCAGTCCACTTCTAAAAATAATATTTCATAAAATGCTATAATTAAGTATCCATTGATTCCCAACAGGCTTGTGTCCTTAATAGGCATGGTGATGCACATCCTGATGGGCAGATTAACAAATGCAGCTTTTAGCACAATTGTTAAATCTATATCAGAGCGCGGCAGCTGAAAGTGTAACAATCTAATAGATAACAAGGGAAGGGGTGTGGTGCTGTTTTTCAAAAAGCTTATCAATAAACCAAATACATTTTTAGAGTACATTGGGATAATCCTTAAACATAGCCTCGTGAGTAGCGATGCAGAGATACAGTTACCACACAGCATGCAGCTACCTGGCCTATCCAAAGTTTTAAAATGTGAATAATCTATCAATTTGCCCTGAAATAACCTTCATCCAGGGCACCTGTACTCAGGTGGACCCACACTACTCTGTAGTTAGTTGATCTACTGTGGGTGGTGGATTTGTAATCCTGGCATCGTGGGGGTTTTCTCCAAATAGTCTTCTGGTTACATGGAATCATAGAATTTTATAGTGGGAAGGGAACCCAAAGATCATCTAGCTCAACCCCCAACAATGCAGGAATCTTTTCGCCCAATGTGGGGCTCAAACCCACAACCCTGAGATTTAGAATCTCTTACTGGAAGGATTTTTTAAATTTTGTTTTGACTCAGTTATGAGCTTCCCTTCCATGCTAAAACCAGTTTTGACTTATACTAGCAGCCACGAACCAATTTTCTGACCATCATTAAACACATTGTTTTTTTGTTTTTAAGCCTCTGCTTGCTCCTTGCTGTTAGTCTTAAGGCAATATTGCTGACTTTGATCTACAGCATGGGTAGGCAACCTCAGGCCCGTGGACCAGATCCAGCCCAATCACCTTCTACATCTGTCCCACGGACGGTCCAGGAATCAGCGTGTTTTTACATGAGTAGAAAGGTAAAGGGACCACTGACAGTTAGGTCCAGTCGCGGACAACTCTGGGGTTGCGGCGCTCATCTCACTTTACTGGCCAAGGGAGCAAGCATACAGCTTCCGGGTCGTGTGGCCAGCATGACTAAGCCACTTCTGGTGAACCAGAGCAGCGCACGGAAACGCAATTTACCTTCCCGCCAGAGCGGTACCTATTTATCTACTTACACTTAGACGTGCTTTCAAACTGCTAGGTTGGCAGGAGCAGGGACCGAGCAACAGGAGCTCACCCCGTTGTGGGGATTCGAACTGCCGACCTTCTGATCGGCAAGCCCTAGGCTCTGTGGTTTAACCCACAGCGCCACCCGCGTTCCACTACATGAGTAGAATGCATCCTTTTATTTAAAATGCATCTCTGGGTTATTTGTGGGGCCTGCCTGGTGTTTTTACATGAGTAGAATGTGTGCTTTTATTTAAAATACATCTCTGGGTTATTTGTGGGGCATAGGAATTCATTCATTACCCCCCCCCCCAAAAAAAATAGTCCGGCCCACCATATGGTCTGAGGGACATTGACCGGCCCACGGCTGAAAAAGTTTGCTGACCCCTGATCTACAGGAATAAATACCAGTCAAAGCACACGGAACCATGGTTTAAAAATGCAGCACATACAAATGGAATGGAAAATAGTCCCTGCACAGAAAGCCTGGTATGTAAGAGTCCAGCATATAAGCAAATGTAACAAATGAGAGGCACACAACTGGCTATTTGATAGAAAGCCAAAACTTGCATTTTTCATAGCACTGAATTCATGAAGGGTTTTAAAAAGGAAGATGCAGAACAGAGCTTTCTTGTGCACATTGAAAGGATGAATCTCTCATCAACAGGGCTAAAATATTGCATAAGAGGTGGACTGACAGGTTTTTCACTCAGAAAATGTAGCAGCAGTTTTAGAATGTGGGTAATAAAAGTTTGCATCACTCCTTGTAGGTCACAAGCATGTAGCCCCATTTTGATGCAACTAGATAAGAATCTGAAAGGTTTTGTGGGTCCAATGATCAGAAAGGTGGTTTCTGCATGTGAGGGGCAGATGGGGCTCATCAACCTGGGAAGGTAGGCCATCTAGGAGAAGGAAAACTCTTATCCTAAATCTCCGCTGCCTTGCAGGATATCTTCAGGAGAAGATAAGGCCGCCACGGAGTGGAGTCCCTAAGATGGATGAATGGTGCCTTGTACACCTCCTTCCAGCAACTCCTGCAGCCAAGGTGGTGCCAAACATATGGTACTGCTATCATTTCGACCACAACAGTGAGGCCAAGAGCATCCCAGGGCCTCCATACACACTGCCCAATCTTGTGTCCTGGGGACATAACTTTGGTACTGCTAATGCAGTGGTTTGACTTCACCCCCGGCGGTGCACTCTATCGTCTCTCAAGACAGGCAGGTGCCAACTGACAACTCCCAAGATTGCAGCTTTAAAAATGGAAGATACCATCCCACTTCAGCCATGTGTATAATATTCATTTCATCATACTAAACAAACAACAGAATTACTGGTGGTTTCATAAATTTGCTCAGATACTGTAAAGAACCAATTCCCATTACTGCCTGTTCTGTGTAAAAATCCAATTCCTCTAGTGTTCTTATTTGGGAACTTATCTAGCAAGCTATTTCATATAGTAGCTCACACATCTCCTTTATAGTATCTTCTTACTTTGAATTCAGAATGAGTAAATGCAATGCTAAGGCACGCCCACATAATTAGTAATTAGCTTTTTATAGCTCAGGAAATAATAAGCAACAGAAATATCTATCTATAAGAGCTTTTAGAATTCCAGAGGATTCTTTCTTCTTTCTTTTCCAAAATAGCAAGAAAATAGGCTGTCAGAAACCACAGAGGTAATGTCTGCAGGCCTTGGATTTTTCTTTTTAAATATTTATCTATGTCAGAAAAGCCACTCAAGGCATCTCACAAAGATAAAACAAACAGAACATTTGAAATATCAAAACAGAAACTACACATTTAAGCAAGGAGACTATCAGTGAAACCAAAAAGAAGGACACTGTTCAGCTCTACACTATCTGTAGTGATATCAACTATTTGTGGAGGAGGGGGGAAGGGTTGAGGAGAGTGAAGGGAAGCATTTTTAGCAGCGATCTGGCACCTAACATGAGGGCAGGAGTTTCCAAATGGCCTGCTGTTTGCCCAGAAATGTACTTGCATTTGATCCAGAAGCTGCAGTTAGGCAGATTGCTGAATGTGGTTGCAGGCAGGAATGTACGTACGTACGTATGTATGTATGTATGTATGTATGGAAGTGAGAGCTGGACCATAAAGAAGGCTGATCGCCGAAGAATTGATGCTTTTGAATTATGGTGCTGGAGGAGACTCTTGAGAGTCCCATGGACTGCAAGATGATCAAACCTCTCCATTCTGAAGGAAATCAGCCCTGAGTGCTCATTGGAAGGACAGATCGTGAAGCTGAGGCTCCAATACTTTGGCCACCTCATGAGAAGAGAAGACTCCCTGGAAAAGACCCTGATGTTGGGAAAGATGGAGGGCACAAGGAGAAGGGGACGACAGAGGACGAGATGGTTGGACAGTGTTCTCGAAGCTACCAGCATGAGTTTGATCAAACTGCGGGAGGCAGTGGAAGACAGGAGTGCCTGGCATGCTCTGGTCCATGGGGTCACAAAGAGTCGGACATGACTAAACGACTAAACAACAACAACAACAACATGTATGTATGAATTGCATGTATAAAACAACTCTGCTCAGAGATCCACACTGGTTGCTGCTTTGCTCCTGGGCAAAGGTGTTACTATTAGTGCAGAAAACACCCTGGGGCCAGTATACTTGCTGGATTGCCTTACTTCGTATATGCCCACTCGTCCAGTTGGATCTGCAGAACTGATACAGGTGCCACATTTGGCACTTGTAAGAAATCAATCTTTCAGTGTGGCAGAACCTTCACTTTGGAACTTCTTGCCTATAGACATCAAGCAAGTGCCTTTGCTGTTTTCTTTCTGGCACATGCTTAAAACTTTTTTGTTTAGCTCAGCCATCCAGACATGTAGAAGTTATAGGTGTTTTATCTCTTTTTAGCTACTGTCGACTGCAATCATCTCTTCAAAGCTTTCTAATACCTGTTTTGAAACACTTTTTTTATCTAGAATATTAAAGTTTTAATTTTTTGCAAACCGCTTAGAGGTTTCCTTGCGATCAAGCTGCATATAAATTTTGTTAAATAACTAAAATAAGTGATTTTGTATTTTCCCTTTTCTATCTATCCTTTCATTACGGAGTTTTTGATCCCTTCCGCTCTGCCTCCACCACCACCACCCCTCCCAGCTCCTGCTCTTTGGGAGATTTGTGGTTTTAACAGCATTACATTCTCTTTGGCAACCTTTTCATTACAAACGAGAATGTTCATTAAATTAATGTTAAGTGATGACTGCTCTAATTAGGACACTTATTTCGAAGGCAGCACATCTGATTCAAAGACAGTGCTTCCAAGATGTTCCTTTTCCTATTAAGATGTAATTTGAATGAAGACGTACAGCTTAGTATAAAACATTTATAATTATTCTCCGTAATACGAACTCGCCGGCGTAATGAGTGAGCCAAAGTCTCATGCCTTACACGATGACTGGCTCACGCTGATATTTTTCCCCAGATTCATTGTGCGGCAGCGTTCCTTCTCTGTTACTATAATTACAGGTAGAAACAAAGTGCCGTTCATTTTGGTGAACGGTGTTCTGGGGCCAGTGGGAGTTTATTGAAAAGACAAGGCAAACAAACACATACTAAGTAGTGGTTTCAGAAGAAACTGAATTCCCAAAGAGCAAATTCGGGGAGGCAAAATGAAATGTTTGCTTGCAAGGTCAGCATAAGGATATAATAATTGACTTGAATGGGGTCATATTGTGCATTTACACACTGCTGACAAGAGCCAGAGTCACCACCTGCCTTGACTACTCCCTCACCACCCTCTGGAAAGGAAATGAGGTCACCACCCTCCTTGATGACTGCTCAGTGGTGGCGGGGGTCTCTTCCTATCTGCTGCCCCACAGCAGTTTTGTAAAGCACAAACAGTTGGCACACTGCTAATCTGGCAGCCCTACCTACCTTGTGTAAAGACATGCTCAGGAAAGAATTCTTTTCGTTAATAGCAGCCTACTGCTGTGTAACAAGTGAGGATGAACACAAAGTTTGTGAATTTCGATACTGCTTATGAAACAGCACACAATTCACCATTTCATGCCCTCATCGAAGTGAGTGCACACTGAGTGAGAATTTGTGAACGCTTGCAAGATGCTGTGGATCATCCTTTCCCAAAAATTACATAAATATTTTTTTTTGGGGGGTCGCAATAATAAATCCTGCTATGTTAGCCTCGCTTTACAACATGGGCTTAAAGTCCAGAGCATCCACTCAGAAGAAGAAGAGTTTGGATTTAGTATCCCACTTTATCACTACAAAAAACACTCTGTGAGGTGAATGGGGTTGAGAGACTTGAAAGAAGTGTGACTAGCCCAAGGTCACCCAGCAGCTGCATGTGGAAGAGCGGAGACGCGAACCCGGTTCACCAGATTACGAGTCTACCGCTCTTAACCACCACACCACACTGGCTCTCAGGAACCAAATGAACACACACTCTGTTCAGTGACACCTTCTGGAGGGGAAGGATGCCTGCGCATACTATAATTCTAAACTGTGGCTCAGTTGCATAGTGGTTAGTGGGCTGGACTGGGACCTGGGAGACCAGGGTTTGGATCTCCATTCAGCCATGAAGCTCACCGGGTGACTTTTGGCCAGCCACTCACTCTCAGCCTAGTCTACTGTGTAGGATCATTGTGAGGATGAAATGGGGAGGAGGAGACCGATGCCCACCACCTTGACCTTATTGGAGGAAAGGTGGAATATAAACATAATAAAGAAGATCAAAATTACAAATTAACATCTACATTATGTTCTGAATATGCTTTGGCTATCAGGAGTCCAGCTGCTAAACTGAAAGAAGTTCAGCTAGTTTTAACACGGTCGGGTCTTTTACTCCTTCATTGGCCAGCCACAGTAAGCGTTGATTCCTTTGCTTATATTTCTTAGAATCTTTGGGGGAACTGCCTATCAAGAACGCCCCTTTAATTGCACCATGATGTACACCAGGCACGTCCAACTCCCAAGAGACTGTGATCTACTCCCACTATAAAAAAACTGGCAGTGATCTACCCATTGGACCAAAGTTGTTTAGCTTTTTTGGGGAAGTCAAAGTTGTTGAGCTGTTTGTTTGTTTGTTTTTTCCTCCAAAATAATATTTTAGATTGATCTCCATGGTTAAAGCTAGTAGTCTAAAAGTCCATTAATAAAAGCCTTGAATTGTGTTTAGACGTAGCTAGGCTTGCATAATGTTGTTAGTTATAAATAGTTCTTGAACACAAGGGTTTATAATTCCTCCCCATTATTCAATGTCAGCAGCAAACAGCAGTCCTGCTCACACGCAGAGGTCTGAGAGCAGTAGAGTGGCATGTAGAATCCTATTCACTCGCTTCTACCAGTGGACGCGGGTGGCGCTGTGGGTTAAACCACAAAGCCTAGGGCTTGCCAGTCAGAAGGTCACGGTTCGAATCCCTGCAACAGGGTGAGCTCCCGTTGCTTGGTCCCTGCTCCTACTTGCATTTTGATGTGCTTTCAAACTGCTTGGTCCCTGCAAGTAGATAAATAGGTACCACTCCAGCAGGAAGGTAAACGGTGTTTCCGTGCGCTGCTCTGGTTCACCAGAAGCGGCTTAGTCATGCTGGCCACATGACCCGGAAGCTGTATGCCGGCTCCCTGGCCAGTAAAGCGAGATGAGTGCCACAACCCCAGAGTTGTCCACATCTGGACCTAATGGTCAGAGGTCCCTTTACATTTACCTTTACCAGTGGAAAAGAGCATCCCTAGGGGTGAGGGTGGGGAGAGAGATGCCACAGGAGGCCCTGAGTCTGCCCAGGTGGATAATAAGCTCCCGTTGGTGGTAGGGTGTGGAAAGGCCCCAAACAGGGTGTAAGGGTGCCTAGGTATGCCACTGGTTAATTGACCATCGCTGAGCAACATTTGACTGACCTATTTATCAGGTATTTGTGGGCCAGTAGACTTCCAGTGCTAGCATTGTTCAGCTGCTGCTTCGTTTCAGACAGAGTATAGGAGAAGATACAAACAGCCCAGACTGGAATTTGTTCTCAGAGCTAAACATTTGTGGCGACACCTATTTGCAGATGGGGGCTGTCAGATAAAGACAGCATTCCAAAAATCCAGTGCTTTCAATTGGCCTGGAAATTTCAACTATACTTGGCAAACAAGTTGATCAACTCTGTTTCGCTTGCTGCAGCTATACTATTTTTCTTCTTCTGACATTCACAATCAAGCAAACAAATAAGGTTAGGGTGAAGCTATGGAATAAAATTATTTTTTTAAGCATTCAGGTTTTGGTTTTGGGTTTTTTTAAAAAATAGAATACTGAACTTAATAAGAAAAACCGGAAGGGAAGGGAAGCAACAGAACTCCTGTAGGTAAGATATAGCCATCATGACCAGCAGCTGTTTAAAGTCACAATCTCCATGAATATGTCTATTCCCCTAAATCATCCGAATGAAGCAGATTCCATATCTTAACTATAAACTGTGTGAAGTTCTTCTTTCTGTCCTGAATCTCTCAACATTCTGCCTCACTAGAAGGCCTTGCATTCCGGTATTCTCAGAAAGGGAGATGAACTTAGCTCCGTCCACTTTTTCCACATTATTTTATAAACCTCTCTTGTGTCCCATTTTACATGCCTTTTTTCTAACCTAAAAAGCCTCAAATGCCAGATTTCCTTCATTGTGGCGTTATCCCTGCTGTGTGGTCACTTCAACTGCCCTCCTTTCCACATCTTTTCCAGCTCTACTCTACCCCTTTTGAGATCTGGCAACCAGAAATGTGTGCATTAATCCTAGTATGTTCAAATCACAGCTTTGTGTAAAGGCTTTTACAATACAGTGGTACCTCTGGATACAAATGGGATCCGTTCCAGAGCCCTGTTTGCATCCAGAAGCAAATGTAACTAGCGACGGAACGTCTGCGCATGCGCATGTCACTTTTCGCCGCTTCTGCGCATGACGTCATTTTGAGTGTCTGCGCATGCGCGAGCGGCGAAACCTGGAAGTAACGCGCTCCGTTACTTCCAGGTTGCCGCGGAGCGCAACTCGAACACGCTCAACATGAAGCATATTCAACCTGAGGTATGACTGTACTGGAAACTCGGGTTCCGATCCCTTGCCAAACAATCCTAGCACAGAATTCACGTTTTAGCTCACAGCTGCCACACACTTGGTCCAGGATTTCCAGTGGAAGACAAACAGTCAGGAGGAACAGATGGGAGCAACCAAAGCTATACTGTTTCTGGGTGGTACCTGGCAATGCAGGGGGGCCCTGCCCTCCTGGTCTCTTCCACCTCTACACTTCTATGTTGGAGAATTCCCCTTGATTTCAGTGGAACTTATTTGCACTAATACTGCTGAGGTTTACATACATGGTCTCCCCTACACTCATCAGTCTTTATGATCCCTGTCATGGCCAGGGATCTTCCGAGTGTTGACAGAAGAACAAAGTTCTCTTATCCAGCAGACAACAAGGCGGGGGGTGGGGGGTTGGCGGCGAAAAATTCAGCTTTCTGGGTCAATGACACTTCAGCATTTATTGCATGGGTAGAAGCTGGAAGTGGGGAAAACATGAAGCGAAGTGTCAGAGTTTACTGTGGAGTAGCTGCACCTGTAACCACATGCAACAACAGTATTATTCTGGTACAGTGAAGGACTTATTTTCATTTGTGGCCTTTAATATAAAACCTTATTGTAATATAACAACAACAACAACAATTCACATTTCTTCTCCCTCAGAAAAATCACCTTTCCTGTACTGACCTCTAAAATGAGAGACAACGGCCTTCAAAACAGAGAACAATGAGTGATTATAAAGACCATACACTCTTTAAGATACAATACCAGGGTTATCAAGGATGGTGTGTGCAATCGTCGTTTTTAAAAAATCAAATTAATTTCTTATGATTACATTTTGGGTTTCAGCCAGATGATCACATCAAAGTATTTGTCCTACTATGGGACAATCCTGCAATATCAGTTTCAAAAGCAATAACGCAATAGGCACTCCTTAGATCTAGGGTGGGAAAACTGTTGCCCACTAGATGCATGCAGCTGCATCCCAACTCTCATTTGCCCTGATCAGGAATGATGGGAAGTTGTAGTCAAAACCATGGGTAGGCAGCCTAAGGCCCAGGGCCCGGATTCGGCCCCATCGCCTTCTCAATCCAGCCTGTGGAAGGTCCAGGAATCAGCGTGTTTTTACATGAGTAGAATGTGTCCTTGTATATAAATGCACCTCTGGGTTATTTGTGGGGCATAGGAATTCGTTCATCCCCCCCCCCCCCAAAAAAAAAAAAATAGTCCGTGGTCAAAACCATCTGGAAGGCTCCATGTTCGCTACCACTACTTTAGGCAATGAATGGGAAGTGACCTAGCTGCAGAGGGAGGGCAATAGTTGTACTATGGTTCCATTTTTCCTTTTCAATAATAAAATAAATAAGAGGAGGGGGGAGGAGAAGGAGGAGGAGGAGGTCACAGAAAGCAGCAATATTTCTGAACATAACTGTGTCAGGGACTTTAATGATAATTATGTTATTTATGAAAACTTCTACACTGTTCTTCCTTCTCCCCCTTTTTATATTTAAATATAATTTTAAAAGCATAGAAATTCAAGAGTTACCAACGGATCATTATATAACATCTCACTTATTCTGCCGTGCACAAATCCACATAAGCATAGTACTTTGTGCTCACACATTAAATTAAGTTGCTTGCTATTTTACACTGATATCCATGTGCAGAGATAAATCTTTACATAACTTGTGCTTCAAAGGCTTGTTGGAAGAGGAAGGTCCTTAGTATGTGCTGAAAAGAGAGCAGAGACCTGTCTGATACGTGATGGTAGGCAAAAAGCGTAGGTGCCGCACCAGAAAGGCCCAATTCCTATACAGTGGTACCTCGGGTTACATACGCTTCAGGTTACAGACTCCACTAACCCAGAAATATTACCTTGGGTTAAGAACTTTGCTTCAGGATGAGAATAGAAATCGTGCTCCGGTGGTGCGGTGGCAGCAGGAGGCCCCATTAGCTAAAGTGCTGCTTCAGGTTAAGAACAGTTTCAGGTTAAGTTCAGACCTCTGGAACGAATTAAGTACTTAACCTGAGATACCACTATATTTGTGCAGAAAGGACCTCTTGATAAGATGGCATCTGCAGAGCACAGTGGTCAGTTGTATAAGGGATGGGCCACTCTTTCAGGTATCCTGGTCCCAAGCTGTATAGGACTGCTGCATTTTGCACTTCATCATGTGAAGTGGTGGGTGTGCTAAACAGGTGCCCAATGTAGGAACGGAAGAGATGGGAACCAGTAATTAAAGTTTAAATCAGACAAGACAGAGAGGCTGTTTGTGGGTGTCTCTTTGGTCTGGATAAGTGGTGTTCGATCAGGGGAGTAGTTCTCCCCCTGAAAGATCTGGTCGCATTCCTGGAACCCCTGCTGCTTATTTGCATTAAGCCATGGTTTGTTTCTGACCATGGCTTACCATTGCGTGTGAGCAGGAATACTCCCCAGCTGAGCTGAGCCAACAGAATTTAGAAAACCACTAGCTTGAGACCAGAGCTAGAGCTCTTTTGAGAGAGAAAAGTGTGTTTTCAGTCTGATTATTTGTACATCCATACTCCATAACTTGGCTCAATATAATAATATAGATTCTGTTTTACTCTATAAAATCTCGTTGTAGAATCAATTGGTCTTTTGCTGAAGAATTATAGAATCCTTCCCAAAACCTGTTTTGTTTTCGTTCAGTTACTATGTTTATTGCATTTCAGATAATGGGCAATAAAACCACAAAAACACACACATTCCAAATACTAAAATGAATTTACCATCTCACTCTTATCTTCACTGATGATGTGAATTTCATTTAGTTGTGTTTTAAAAAAACCACACACACACCCTAATTTTAGTTCTGGAAATATTAACTTTTAGATATTTAGACTGACAATACTGATAAAATATATCCAAGAACCTCAGCAATCTCATTGCTTCAGACGGCTTTTGTAGATGCTACTTTTGTGAACTTATATTGTATTTTACTGCATTTGTTTTTATTATTTTAAATATTATTACTGTTATTACCATTCTTATTAAATTTATTACTGGCTCTTCACCATAAGGTCTCAGGATAAGACCATCAGATTCTACATGCCTACCTACCTGTAGAATTAACAAATAAAATAAAAACAGGATGTTCCAGAGGCATATTGGTGGAAGCCATAGATCTATACCCACTGAAAAGATCTAGAGGTGATGTAGTAGTGCAGACCCATTTGAGCTCAAGGAGCAGGGGAAACCAAAAAATTGGAGTGCGTGTGAAAAACTGTCCCCAGGCTTAGACTGGCCACAGCTACCTGGCAGGACATAGGATGATAGTAGCGGCTTCACCACTAATTTTCCTCCCCAACTACACAGCTAACTGGGGAAACTAGTGGGCTGGAAGACATGTCTCCAGTATATTTGCTTGAAACCTTTACAGTTATGCTTGAATTCAAGATAACAGCGAAATAATGTGAGATGAAAGAATTGCAGATTTCCACCTTTAAATAGATTTTGACAAGTACTATTAGAAAAAGGAAAGTTTCTAAGCTGCGGCAGTTAAATATTCTGTTTTGAAGGCACTCTTAAACATTCACCTTTTGGACTGTATTAGTTCCTGAGTGTTCTGGAGAGAAATGCAATTGATTTCTGATGGGGGGAAAGGGAAGGAGTTTACACAGATATTAAGACAGTTCTGAGAAGACAAAAATGGCAGAAGACTAGAGAAAGTGCTAGAACATGCTCAGAAGGCAGAAATGTGTTGAAACGCATCGGCTATGTACACAACATACATTTAAAGCCCACTCCACCCCCCCAAAAAAATCTGAGAACTGCAGTTTGTTAAGGGTGCTGTATATCATAGCTCTGTGAAGGGTAAACCACATTATTCTCTTGTGTGTAGATGTAATTTAGATGTGCTTTAAAACATATGGTGTGAACAAAGCCTGTCATTACTGGCATTTGGAAGATTCTGAACACAACTACCCTTAGGTATTATGGGCGCAATTCACAAGCTGCTGCACTAACACATTTGGTGTCTACCCAACCCATGGCACTACCACAATATATACAGAACAGTGTCCTATAAACTCCAGGCTTCAGAATTCAGCATGATTTAGCACAACAACCAAGGACGTTGCTTGTGCCTGCTTGGAGTAGTCAGAACAGGTCCTGGCCAGATGCAGCAAGACTGGAATCCTGGGGCCTGATCCTTAGCCATTTCCGTACTGTGCCTCCTCCTCCTTTCTTGTAGCCAGGGCTGGCCCCACCATTAGGCAAAATCCGCCTCAGGCGGCAGCTGCTATAAGGAGGACAAGGGTGGCTGCCATCCAGTTATTCCTCCTGAGACAGCTGGGTCAGGCCCTCTTGTTGGAGGACCAAGTTGTGTACACCTTGCACCCTCCTAACTACTTTGCTGCCCTTTGGTATGGTAGAAGACAGCTAATATTGATGTAAGATTGAACTGCCAATCCAGCTGACTTCTCTAGGTAGAACCAGTGGCGTAGGAAGGGAGGTACGGTGGGTGTGGATCGCCCCGGGTGTCATCACTGAGGGGGATGACAAAATGGCAAAAATATGTGTTTTTTAAAATAAGAATAAAAAATTGGGCTCACGACACTTTTTCAAAAAAAACCAAAACATTCCGTATTTTTCGCTCTATAAGACGCACCAGACCATAAGACGCACCTAGTTTTTGGAGAAGGAAAACAAGAAAAAAAATATTATGAATCCCAGAAGCCAGAGCAGCAAGAGGGATCACTGCGCAGTGATCCCTCTTGCTGTTCTGGCTTCAGAGAAAGCAATGCAAAGCCTCTTCAGGGCAGTGGGAGGAACGCTCCTCCTGCCCTGAAGAGGCTTCGTGCAGCTATCCCAGAAGCCAGAACAGCAGAAGGGATCACTGCGCAGTGATCCCTCTTGCTCTTCTGGCTTCAGCGCTGTTCTGGCTTCAGCAATAGCTGCGCAGCCTGTATTCGCTCCATAAGACGCACACACATTTCCCCTTACTTTTTAGGAGGGAAAAAGTGTGTCTTATAGAGCAAAAAATACGGTATTTAAAACGAGTTTAATAACTTCATCTGACAATTAATTTACCTCAACAAGTCAACATAATACATACTGAAACTTTTTAGTTCAGTCAACAAATGCAACGAAATGCAGCTGAACTTGACGCTGTGTAGTGGAGAGCGTATGGATAAGGAAGGGGATGGGGTGTTACTTTCTGCCGATTCGCCGAAATCTGTCTCTGCAGTTTGTACTCGAGCGAGACATAAACAACCGGTGACTCGTCATCACTCAACCGACAACCAATCCTATCCACTGACGTGCTGGTCAGTCACCCCATGTCATTCTGTTGAGTTAGTTCTGCATTATTACTGAAGCTCGTAAGTGCCGTGCTGAATTTATTTTTGTTACATTTTTTAGTTCATTGATTCATTGTGATCATCCTCTTCTCTACGATATTGAGTTTGGTAAGTAACATAAACATTATGATGCATGCTAATTGTTTGTATTTGTACATTAAGCCAAAGCTGCAAAATAGCAAAATTAAGTAAAAAAAAATTATTCATAAGAAATTCCCATCACGAAAAAATGGTTTTAAGTGCTTATGTTCACAGTGTTAAGTAAATAAACCAGAAAATAACACTTGCAACTGTATCTTATTTTTCCTTCTTTTAATAATTTCAATGTGGGGGGGGAGGGGAGAGAGAAGAAATTTTCCACACCGGGTACCACCTGACCGTGCTACGCCACTGGGTAGAACAAAGGACAGGCACCATTTTGTCTTTCACCTCAGACAAAAAAATGTATTGGAATTATTTGCAGCAGTTTCTAAGCATAAGATTCCTGTGGTCTCAGAAAAAACATTGAGAATCACTGCTGCCTTCTGATTTACCTTAAACAGCATTCTGTTGGTACCATGAGCGCAAATTGTGATATCCTGACTGAGAGATGTCTATTGGCTGCATATTTCAAAAAACAAAACCCAGACAGTATAATCTCAGGCCAGATCCTGGGCTTCTGGGACTTCTGCTGCATTTCACTGCAGCTGCATTGTAAATCAGCAAGCTTCTAGGCAAAGCAGAGCCTAGAAAATATATTTGATGAGACATATTAAATTAGCACATTGTATGATCCCTGTCTGTATCCAATACTATACCCATCTGTGTTGGATTTGAAATTGTTTCATACATGTTTATCATTAAAGCACTTTAAGATATTTTAGAGGAAGGGGTTCATAGATGGAATTAAAAAAAAAAAATATTTAGAAGGGATAAACTTATATTCCAAAACCACATGGTGTTATAAAGCTCAGATATTAGCATGAGGTCTCCTATTAATGGTTTTAGATGATGAGTGTGGCAGCAAAATGCGATTTTTAAAAATCATATTGAAAAATAAAAGAACAAGTTTGGAAAAGCAGTCTGTCTGAAAAAATATAAAGGGAGTGTCATGTAATGTAGAACTATCTACCGCAATAAAATTATTTGTTCCTCTCTGCAATGAGACATAGTAGATAAGGTTTCGGTTTTATATTAAGCAAGGGGTTTGTTTCTGTGTTTGGCTGCACAGATTTTTCAGAATTACTGCAGGGAATAAAGCTGCTTGCTGCACAGGCAGTGGTATTTCTTCCTTCCACACAGAAACAAAGATGATGTTATTTTCCTAAATATTAGATGGCACGAAAAAGCAAAATACTAAATCAGAGCAATTTAAAGTTACTTTACTATCTCATATATATTTTTCTTGGCATTGCTAAGTGCTCTGCTTAAAACTAATGTACTCCAGAGACCCCAAAAAAAAGCGCTTTTCCAAAGCCAAAAGTCAGAATCCCAAAATCAGCACTAGCAGCAGCATTCTTCTCTTCTGCTTTAGAAGGTCACCGCTCTTGTTTAATCTCCCATATTTATTTCAAAATTATGTTTAAGCAAAAAATCATCTTGTCAGGCCAGACAGTACCCGACAAACATTTTATTTATAACAGGCAAAAAAACCATACTCTGGGATACATATTGCTGGGATTCTGACCCGGCAGTAATTCTTCCTCTTTGTCCTCATAGAGCAAAACTTACATTCGCTTTAACCACTGATCTCATTTGTCACGTCAGTGATCCAACAGATGCCATTTTCACCTTACAAGCAATTTTGTAACATTGAACAGGCCTGTGTTTATTTGTAAACTGGACATGCGATGCTGTCCGAGCCAGGCTGGTGCCAAGGGGAGCCATAACCAAATTCAGACCTTGGATGGTGGTTCTCCAAGACAATGTCTCTGTGTCTACTACTGAAGCTTGGAGCATGAGGTGAAGTGGGAGGCCTGGGCTATTCCCCGAAGTCCAGCTAGCAGAAGATGAGAGGAAAGGGCAGAAAACTGACCAAGCTGGAAGGTTCACATTGCAAGAGATTGCTAGAGCATTTGTTACTGTCTGTGCCTGATAAGAGCACTTACAGCCTGAGAATCCACTATCATAGGTTGTTTCCCACCACCATAGAGATCCCCACAGTGTCCACCAGAAGTTGCTGCCAGTGTAAGTCCCCAAAATGAGCCATTTCAGGACCGTGAGTGGAGTTGGATACCTGGCCCAAGGCCAAGTCTGGGGCTCCCTGATGTGCCAGTCCAGAGCTGAAGCAGCAAAAATCCACAGTTTACTGACCATCGCCCCACACCATCTCCCCTGGCCTGCACAAAACTGCAGGGCTTTGGATAACATGGTGGCTCAGCCACTTCCTTTAGACTTGCTGCTCCCAGTCATAAGTTAGGATTGGATCTGAAGCTAAGACCCAGACCCAGACTCTGGAAGGAGCAGCTCTTGCTTGCGGGCTCCCCAGAACACCCTCCTCCATTTCAGAGAAGTACTGGTGGAAATTGATCAGTCAGCATCCACTGCCAGCCTTGCCAACCCAAAACAGGCTCACAGCTCCACTCCACACAAGAGGCGGCACAGATCCGCCACAAAGGTAGCTCCACTAATGTGGACAACCAACCCTCCTTCACTGTTTGCACATTTTCCTAGTAACAGCATACCCTCTGGGGCCAGAAACTCTCATGAAGCACATCAGTGACACAACTGACCAGAGGGATAGATAAGAAATTCTCAGTAGCAGACTGAAGTGGGAAACGACTGGGGAGAATAAGACCCCTCTCATCAAAGGACAGCTAGCTCCTTTCCACTGAAGGCTTCTCTCCATTCCTGCAACTGCATATCACACTGAAAAGAGAGTATAAAGGTGAAGGGACCCCAACCATTAGGTCCAGTCGTGACCGACTCTGGGGTTGCGGCACTCATCTCGCTTTATTGGCCAAGGGAGCCAGTGTACAGCTTCCGGGTCATGTGGCCAGCATGACTAAGCCGCTTCTGGCAAACCAGAGCAGCACACGGAAACGCCGTTTACCTTCCCGCCGGAGTGGTACCTATTTATCTACTTGCACTTTGACGTGCTTTCGAACTGCTAGGTTGGCAGGAGCAGGGACTGAGCAACGGGAGCTCACCCCGTTGCGGGGATTCGAACCGCCGACCTTCTGATCGGCAAGTCCTAGGCTCTGTGGTTTAACCCACAGCGCCACCCGCATCCTATAGAACTATAGAACTATAGAGTATAGTTCTCCTCAAATCAAGATCACTCCCTTCTTTCTGGACTTCCTCGACCACCAATCAAAGTGGATTTCCACAATAAAGCAAACAAACAACATCATGCATGGGTCACCAAATCATAGTGTCATAATGCAGGGGTCACCAAATTTGGGGGGGCCTGGGGCACACCTGCAGACTGGAAAAATCATCCTGTAGTATAAGCATCCATGAATCAGGAATATTATAAATCTGTCAGTGCGATTTTTGATAGGTTGGTTTGAGATTTTGCGTTTTATAACTTGGCCATTAATGGCAGCACGATAAAATACAACGCTGCTTCCCTTCATTCACTGTGACACCATGCGCCCTCAGTCAGGCAGAGCAACTCTGATGTGGCCCAGCAGCATAATGATAGCAAGTCTTTTGACACCTGGGAATCTTGGCTTCACTGAAGATCAGGCTAACATTTTCTCTCCTTCCTCAGCTGGCACACTGTTAGCACTTCAGGGCACACAAACATTTGCCCGCCCCAGGCAGAATGTAGAAACCATAGCCTCAAATGTCTCCATGCATCTTTTAAAAAGACCCCCTTCTGCTACTTTTGCAAGTGGCTTGCTATGCTACTTTGTTCAGCAATAGGAAAAACCAGCCAGGTAGCCGGGGGTGGCGGTGGTGGACCTAACTGTTCATGCATTTCAAGATCCACTGCAGTATAAACTAAAACAGGATTGTATATATTAAACAGGCCTGCAAGCTTAACAGGGCAATCCTACACATTTCTACTCAGAAGCCCTATGGAACTTACTCCCAGGTTACTGAATATAAGACTGCAGCCTTTAATTGTTTAATAAGTAAATTATTCAGCTCATTCATTAGTTGATTAATCAGTGAGGACAAACTTTAAATTGGTGGTGATGCATTTTATTGGCAGAGCTCTAGACAGAGGCACTTAATTTAGCTTCGGGGGGGGAATAAAACTCTCAGTTCAAATGTCTTACCAAAACAGGGAATAAGAATTAAAATATTTCAGATGATAGAAGAAAATGTCTTCTTTATTTTTATTATTAAATTATAGTATATTATGCTTCCTTCAACATCT
The DNA here is from genome assembly GCF_964188315.1 of Podarcis muralis. NCBI lineage: Eukaryota > Metazoa > Chordata > Lepidosauria > Squamata > Lacertidae > Podarcis > Podarcis muralis. The sequence goes on from NC_135656.1 coordinate 79,422,204, forward strand.
GTAAAAGGCAACTATATTGAGCTTCTGGTTAAAAACAAATGTGTTTCAATTTAAGTATTGATTAGTCAGTTCAAAGTCAAATGACTAACCAACTAAAAATTCTTTAATGTTTCCAGCCAATCAATAAGCTCCTTATTATCTGGCAAACAAAACAAACAAGTCAAGTACTGTGGTACCTCAGGTTAAGAACTTAATTTGTTCTGGAGGTCCGTTCTTAACCTGAAACGGTTCTTAACCTGAGGTACCACATTAGCTAATGGGGCCTCCCGCTGCCGCCGCACAATTTCTGTTCTTATCCTGAAGCAAAGTTCTTAACCCGAGGTACTACTTCCAGGTTAGTGGAGTCTGTAACTTGAAGTGTTTGTAACCCAAGGTACCATTGTACCTTATTTTCTAAGCAGGCTTCTTTGGCATTAAGTTTGTGTAGCGGAAACCCTCAATTTCTCATCAACCAGTTACCAACCAACTTGCCATCAGGAATTCTGGATAAATAGGTGATTTGGGCTGCAAGTATAATCCCACTTATCTTGGGAGTAAGCCTCACTGACTCCAACAAAACTTACTTCTGAGTAGACACGGTCAGGATTGTGCTGTAATTTCTATTCAGAAGAGGAGGCAAAAAACGCAGGTCCAAATAGAAACAAAGGGCAATGACACCACAATCCATATGGTAACTGTATCAAGATTTGAAAGTGCTTTTATATGTTAAATGTTGTTACGTATGCAATTATTTTAACTGCTTTTATACATGCAGTTGTTTTATATATATGTCATTATTGCATTGTGCAATTGCTTCGTGATGCTTCATAGGAAGCAATTCACAAATGAAATGAATTAACCATAACCCATTAACCTACATTGACTTGGCACTTTCTTTCTTTCTTTCTTTCTTTCTTTCTTTCTTTCTTTCTTTCTTTCTTTCTTTCTTTCCATTTGTGAGGCTTGGACTTTCCAGAGAAAAACACAGAATTGTCAAAATTCGAGGCCATGTCCTACTGACTCTTTCTGCAGCTTTTGCTTATCACTTGAAAGATATTCTGGTGGCCTGTCATGTGTCAGCTCTTTCACAATTCCAAGGTTTGCGGTAGGGACAAAGGCATGGCAATATCACAAGCAAGCAACGGTGTAAGTACACAGGGGGACTATCTCTCAGCTTCCAAATTCCCTTCGACAGCAAGCCTAACATTGCCCAAGATTCCTGGAGCCCACGCTGAGGCATTGTTATTGGACAAACAGCAACATACAGTATCTGTGTCCTTAGAGTGGTGCCGTATACTGTGTTGCCTATAGAAAGAAGTGTTTGGGACAGGTTGGCATTTAAGTAATTTTAAAAACACCCCAATGGAAAAGCCAGGAGCATCCTCTAAGGGGCTTTTAATCATGCCCCTTTCTTCTCATCTTAAGGGTGTGTTCACATTACCACCTCAGAGCACATTTCACAGCTCTCCCCACCCCCACCCCAATGTTTACCAGGCAGAGGGCCTTCTCGGTAGTGGCGCCCAACCTGTGGAACACCCTCCCATCATATGTCAAGGAAATAAACAGCTATCATACTTTTAGAAGACATCTGAAGGTAAGCCTGTTTAGGAAAAAAAAAAAAAATTCCTTCCAGTAGCACCTTAAAGACCAACTAAGTTAGTTCTTGGTATGAGCTTTCGTGTGCATGCACACTTCTTCAGATACTTCGTGCATGCACACGAAAGCTCATACCAAGAACTAACTTAGTTGGTCTTTAAGGTGCTACTGGAAGGAATTTTTTTTTGTTTTGACCATGGCAGACCAACACGGCTACCCATCTGTAACTGTTTAGGAAAGTTTTTATTGTTTGATGTTTTATTGGGGTTTTTATATTCTGTTGGAAGCCTCACAGAATGGTTGGGGAAACCCAGCCAGATGAGTGGAGAAATAATAATAATAATAATAATAATAATAATAATAATAATAATATTAATAATAATAATATACCTAGCATGGCTTCAATTTGTTTCTGTTTGTGTGCACACCAGGGAGAGTTGGCAAGCAGGGATGCCTTCACCCTACTCCAAGGTGTTTGCTAAAGACAAATTAGGAATGGCTTAAGGATTCCAGCCAGACTGAAGCTGGTTTGAGGAACAAGGCCTCAGACAGCATACAAGTATAATTAAGTACAGGATACATAAGCATTCAGGAAAGCATCCATTAAAGACCCAGTGCTGGAAACACAGGCGAGTGTGCAATAAACTGGAGTGTGATCACAGCTCTAATCGCAGCTCTCTGCAGTGGCACAGCCACTTCATTTCATGGGCTCATGGAAGCAGGCAAACAGCTGCAGCTGAAGCCGAGGAAAATGCTGCCTCTTGGCCAGACATTAAGATGGGCTCTTGTATAAAACAAACAGCTGCTTTCCTCAAACACAGGACTGGAACATCAACTGCACATATTAAAAAGAAAAGTTCTATGCCAGGAGTGAATACCACCATTATTATTATTATTATTATTATTATTATTATTATTATTATGATCAACCCAATTGCATTGTCACTGATTTTACTGTTCACTACCTGCACAGCAGATAAAGCGAAAAGTGCCAATAGGAATAGTAACTGCTTCACCATTTTGAAGACGAAAAATCACCTACCACAACCATCAGTAATAGCTGAGGCAGTCGATCAAGGGGCATGGCGTTTGAGGAAGCAGGCACCCATTGCTCAAAACACGTTTGGATCCTACTTCTATACAAGTCAAACCCAGATGATCAATTGCATTACAGTGCAATCCTACGCACACAAACTTGAAAATAACAAGTAACATTGACTTCCCAGCCAAGTAGACAAATATCTGATTGCAGCCTTCCAGGGCAATCCTATACATGTCTGAGTACAACTGAGCTTACTTCTACAGTAAGTACAGGACTGCAACCTTAATGTGAATTTGTTGGTCCGTTTCAGAGCTTCCACTAAGTGCTGGGTCAAAACCCGTCCTCTAATTTTGTGGAAATCTTCTTCCCTTACAAAAGAGGTTTCTGTTTTTCTGCTTCATTTTCAGGGTGCTTTAGTCTAGTGTTTGTGGGCTGAGCTTACCTTGTTTTTTGTGCAGTGGCTGGGAGTGGTGTATTTTTCTTTCCATTAAAATTTATTCACAAGGACTGTCCATCTTCCCTGGCTGCTAAGGTTTCCTGATTGGGAACCAACATTTGGGCTGATGCTGAAGACAGCAACAGGTTTCCTCTCAGAAAGTCACTGGATCCTATATCCCTGGTCTTGTGAGCTAATTCAGTACTAACCACTCATATTATTATTAATATTAATAGAACTAGTCATTTTACAATTAGAAGAGAAAAAGCACAATGCCCAAAATCTTATGACCTAAATAGAAAGTAGCTACGACTGACTCATATAATAACAAATGAAAGTAGCATTTTCATTCGTCTTTACAATTCAGTAATTGAATAGCAGAGGCAGAGATTGGTTATGCATTGCTCAACTGGAAACAATGAAGCTTTAGTTTGCCGATCCTCAAAAGCTGTGAGGAAAATGTAGGAAAATATCCCACTGGACTGAGTGAAAAATTAACGGCATAACTTTTTCTGAACAAAAGGGAAAGCTGTGTGCCTAAAAGAGATAAATTTATACTTCCCACCAGAGATTAGATATTAACTAAAATCAAGACAAAAACATTAATAACTGTAACTATACATAATTCCAGCAAAAAGACCATTGTTTGTCAGTTCATAGATTGCATCACTGCATGTTGTCCAACTGGTTATCAGCAGGGCAGAGCAATCCTCACTCCCCTATAAACTAGGGCGAGTGTGAGGTTGGGGAGATAGATCCATGTTTGATGCTATATCCTTAGCCTTGTTGGATTGGTGCTGCCAGGGCAAAAGATGCGGGGGGGGGGGAGGATTTGTGATGGTCTTTTCTTAAAAGACTACTTTTTGTCCCATGTGAAGAGCAGGAGGGAATTAAATGCGCCTGTTCCAGGGCTGATATAATTAAGGGCCTGCCTAGGGGGCTATGTCAAGGCAACAAGGTGGGTTAGGCTCATACAGATCCCACACCAGAGTTTTAAGCCTTATCACCAGTGGGAATATTACCAGCAGAGCATCTACACCTGAGGAGCTTTGCTTTCCCCAGGGAGGTTCACTTGGCACCTTCATTGTACACCTTTAGGCACCAGGCAAAAATGTTCCTCTTTAACCAGGCCTTTGGCTGCTTGACATCCAATGCCCTTTTAAAATGTGTTATTGGGCTGTTTTTATTTCTGTTTTGATTATGTATTTTGTGTTTTTATATTGTGAGGGCCTTCTTGGTAGTAGCCCCCACCCTGTGGAATGCCCTCCCATCAGATGTCAAGGAAATAAACAACTATCTCATTTTTAGAAGACATCTGAAGGCAGCCCTGTTTAGGGAAGTTTTTAATGTTTTATCGCTTGATGTTTTATCGCTTTTTTTTATTACAATCGTACCTTGGTTCTCGAACGCCTTGTGACTAGAACATTTTGGCTCCTGAATGCCGCAAACCCGGAAGTAAATGTTCCAGTTTGTGAATGTTCTTTGGAACCCGAACATCTGACTTGGCTGCCTTCCACGGCTTCCGATTGAGTGCAGGAAGCTCCTGCAGCCAATCAGAAGCTGAACCTTGGTTTTCGAAAGTTTTTAGAAGCCGAATGGAACCGTTTGAAAACCAAGGTACTGTATTATTATTAATATTCTGTTGGGAGCTGCTCAGAGTGGCTGGGGAAACCCAGTCAGATGGGCAGGGTATAAATAAATTATGATGTTGATGATGATGATGATGATGAACTGCCCTGAGACCAGCAGGTATAGGGCAGTTTACAAATTTAATAAATAATAATAACAACAACATGTTTGGGCAGCCTCTCTTACCTCCCAAATTATTGGCTCTGTGTACATTATGCTTACAAACCCATAATGCTATGTCAGGGCTGTCAGCAGCACACAGTATATATGTGGACTGATTCACAGTAACAGTTTTATGCAAACAGACCAAGGTGAACTTAAATCAATAGGTAAATGTCTCTCACAAAAAAGTTGAAACATACAAACATTCATTTAGGAAAAGATGTGTTTATCTGTATAGAAAGCTGTTTATATTACTCCTATATAAAAGTATTCATTTTGCTGAGAAATGGTAAGATTCTGTACCTGAATATCGTACCATTTTAACCAAATTTATAACATTTTTACTCAATCTAGCATTGACGTGACTGTGTCATTATTTGAGGCTATAAGCACATTTCTAAATATGTTTCATGTTAACATCTCTTTTAAAATAATATTACATGTAAATGCTAATTTAGCTAATACAACACAGGTGTAGAAATGCACACTCAAAATTGCACTTGCATATAAACAGCACAAACGGGCACACTTTTTATTTTTAAAAATGTTGAGGAATAATTGTTCCCAGGGGTAATGATAAAACAGCAAAGAGTGTATTATTAGATCCCCCAATACTGTTTTCCTTTCTCCTGTTTTTTTTAACTCTTCGTGTCACCATCCCTCACCCCAGTTTAAAATGCAAAGGGACTAGCTTTGCAATAAAAGCCTTCAGAAGGGGGGGGGGATTAAGGGAAAGCAGGGAGAGAGTAACAACACTCCAATCCTATTGCATACAATGCATTCTCTGTGTGATTTAAGAAGAGATATATTCCTCCCTTGAGTGGCCATTTCCTAACCATATTGACTTTGGGGGGGGGCTCTTGGTGCTGTAGCCACATACAGACCTGCTACCATTCTGAAAGGTGTACGGCAGCAAAAAACATCTTCTGCAAATGTTCTCTATTGCAGCGGCTCCGCACTGCAGCTTGTCAGTTCTGTTCTGCTTACCAAGTGGAAGAAATTGCTCAAGAGACTAGGCAGGCCCCATCACCCCACTGAGATCAGTATGCTACTTCCACAACATGTTGGATCCAAAACACATCCTCTCCCCTTGCAGGAGTGGTGCTTTCTGCCAAGTGAATTGGCCAAGATGACCGCTTGTATTTTTTACTTTTTTTTAAGTGAGTGACAATTCTTCTAAAGGGCTCTGTAAACTACACGACGTACGGAACAAAACTTAAAAAGCAGAGTGAACTGGCGTGGTTGCATGAATGGGTGATGAAGACATCCGACTGCACCACAAAAGCTGTGTAATAGTGCACAGGGAGACAGGTGGCCTCGCCCAAAGAGGCAGCTGCATATGATGGCAAGGTCTGATGCAAGACTCATTCGGTTAATTAACGTTCAGGCCTAAGTTTGAATTCCAGCAATTGGCATTCACTCTCTAGCAGTTCCTTCTAGCTTCAGTTCTATCTATGATAGGCTACACAGCCCTAGAATTACAGTGGTACCTCAGGTTAAGTACTTAATTCGTTCCGGAGGTCCGTTCTTAACCTGAAACTGTTCTTAACCTGAGGCACCACTTTAGCTAATGGGGCCTCCTGCTGCCACTGCACCACCGGAGCACGATTTCTGTTCTTATCCTGAAGCAAAGTTCTTAACCTGAAGCACGATTTCTGGGTTAGCGGAGTCTGTAACCTGAAGCGTATGTAACCCGAGGTACCACTGTAGTTTATCTTGCTTAACTCAAATGCTTCTTAGGCTTAGAACCTTACTATCATGCTGAAGTGCAGTCTCCTCATAGTAAAAACTGCACACTCACACCAATCCCGTGAGCTGCGACAGGCGCCCACATAGCAGCGCCACTGTCCTATCAATCCATCTAGGAAAGATATCCAGATGTATAGAATTCCTTGTAATGTGGTGGGGGCTTTGCCAAACTCCAATTCGCAACTCCCAGTTCCTCTCCTTGAAAACCTGAAACATGAGTGAGCAGTCTAGGCAATTTGAATGGGCCAATGTGAATGGAAAGCAAAAGCTTAAACCGGCTCCAGAGCTTAAATAAATCTGTTCCTGTAATGTGAAGAATGGGAGAAATGGGAAGGAAGGAAGGAAGGAAGCATATACTCAGTATCTAAAGGCAAATGTAGCAACTTACAAAGTAACTTCAGGTGACATGCAAAACCACATGGGTCATCCCAAAGAGCCAGTGTGGTGTAGTGGTTAAGAGCGGTAGTCTCGTAATCTGGGGAACCGGGTTCGTGTCTCCGCTCCTCCACATGCAGCTGCTGGGTGACCTTGGGCCAGTCACACTTCTTTGAAGTCTCTCAGCCCCACTCACCTCACAGAGTGTTTGTTGTGGGGGAGGAAGGGAAAGGAGAATGTTAGCCGCTTTGAGACTCCTGAAGGGGAGTGAAAGGTGGGATATCAAATCCAAACTCTTCTTCTTCTTCCTGAAAGCATTCAATTCAAAGGAGAGCTAAAGAACGTGAGAAACCTTGGCTCTTTTTTATCTCTTCAAGCGGGGTTTGCCAGGTAAGAATACTTATTCTTGGCATCCCTGAGATTCCTCTCCTATCCAGAGGGACATTTGACGACAGCCCAGCCAGATGGATAGGAGGTGTGAATGGGACCGATCTCCTCTTGATTTTACAAATCAGGGAGAGCACATTATGGAACCCAAGGTATAGATTATGTGGTTCCCAGGTGGTCACGCTACCAGGCATGGACCAGACCCAGACCCAGATGGCTTGGCTTCAGGAGATTAGTGGTCTCAGGTGCCTTCAGAGCATACTCTAAGATGCAGGGCATGTTTGTCTGGGCTGACTGGGTTTTGCAATTAGCAATATTGTTGCTGCTAGTTTTTTAATGCATTGAATTTTTTTGCAAAGTTTCAAACTTTTAAAGATTTGTATTGTGAATTTATATCTTGGAAAACCCCTTTGGAGAGCTTGACCCTAAAAGCAGGCTCAAATATGTCAAATAAATAGTATTATTGGTAATAATTGATAGGCTTCTAAGTGATTGACTGAATAACAACAACAACAATATCTGAACAACAACAACAATATCAACAATGGTATCTGAAGAAGTGTGCATGCACACGAAAGCTCATACCAAGAACTAACTTAGTTGGTCTTTAAGGTGCTACTGAAAGGAATTTTTTTTGTTTTAACAACAACAATAGTAAAGGATGTAAACCAAGAAACTCGGATGAAATATATTAATTAGCCATAATGACTCCTGTAGGAATATAGAATGCTATCTTAGGTAAGTCTTAGTGCAAGAAGTGTGAGAGTTTTGCACAAGCAGTACAGTGGTACCTTGGGTTAAGTACTTAATTCGTTCCGGAGGTCCGTTCTTAACCTGAAACTGCTCTTAACCTGAGGTACCACTTTAGCTAATGGGGCCTTCTTCTGCCGCCGCTGCACAATTTCTGTTCTCATCCTGAAGCAAAGTTCTTAACCCAAGGTACTATTTCTGGGTTAGCGGAGAATCCTAACCTGAAGCGTCTGTAACCCAAGGTACCAATGTATTTCAGTGTGGCTTCAGAGCTATTTATGGAATGGCAATTGGCTTTTTTCATTCTGGACGATGACTTACACCAGAAAATGGCCCAGTGAGAGATGTTATCCTGTTCTCTGAGACCTCTCTTAGACCAGGCATGTCCAACAGGTCGATTGGGATCTACAGTGGTACTCGGGTTAAGTACTTAATTCGTTTCGGAGGTCTGTTCTTAACCTGAAATTATTCTTAACCTGAAGCACCACTTTAGCTAATTGGGCCTCCTGCTGCTGCCACGCCGCCGGAACACAATTTCTGTTCTCATCCTGAAGCAAAGTTCTTAACCCGAGGTACTATTTCTGGGTTAGCAGAGTCTGTAACCTGAAGCGTATGTAACCTGAAGCATATGTAACCCGAGGTACCACTGTAGTGTGCATGCATTGACATACTAGTGTAAACTATCACTGGGTATAGTAATGGTGGCGGTGGCTGCACAATGGATATTCTACAAGTGCAAATGGGGGACAACAGAGAACAAGATGGCTGGACAGTGTTCCTGAAGCTACCAGCATGAGTTTGACCAAACTGCGGGAGGCAGTGGAAGACAGGAGTGCCTGGCGTGCTCTGGTCCATGGGGTCACGAAGAGTCGGACACAACTAAACAACAACAAGTGCAAATGATTCATTGGAACTGGATTTTCTGCAAGATTTGACACAAGGCTTCTGCTAGCAGTCTGGCTCTTGCAGCCAAACTTACACTGACTCAGACTATTGGTTCATCTATTTTAGTGGCTGTTCTGCATTTCAGACAGGATCTTTCCCAGACCTGCCTAGAGATGCCATGAATTAAAAATGGAACCTTTTGCATGCAGTAATGTGCTCTGCCACAAAACTACAACCTTATGCTATTTCTGAAAAAGGTGCATCTGAATGCTGTGCGTGACGTCGCCTTGCAATCTTATGCACATTGCCTTGAGGGCTCTTTAGATGGGAAGGCAAATTGTTTGATAAATAAGACATGGGTCTAGTACATGTTTTCATCCTTGATTAAACTGTGTTATCACTCTTTGTGCTATATATCGTTAATAAATATATAGAGAGAGCAAGGAGAAATGGAATTATGGAATGCTATTGAAAGTTACAGAGAGCGAGCTTAATAATGCAAAGTGAACTGAAACAATGATTTCTATTCATAGCAGCAGTGCGTATTAAAGAACTATAAAGTGCCATGGGCTTTGTTTGTTGGTTTTTTGTTCAGAAACCAGATGGTGAACATGACTAAGAAACATTAAGCTAATAAGCTGAGAAGTATGCACCTGCATTTAAAGATCTTTGCCCATAGGCCTACTGACAATACGAAATTGACCACCTGACAATGCCATTGACTTAGTTAATACACATTTCTAGTCACCCCCAGGAGTACGGAACAGGTGGCCCATAACTATAATGTATCAGTCCTCCAGACCCTTCATGCACCTGGCACACACAATGCAATGTTGCCTCATACAATATTTCCAAAATTGGAGACCCAATCTCCTTACTGTGCAGAATTTTTCTGCTTCTAGAAACAGCAAACATTCTCATCCTTGTATCATCAGGCTCAGCAGCAGTGTAAATACATATTGTCTCTTTAATTTATTTACTGTATTTTGACCTGCTTTATCTTAGGAGCAAAGACTTCAAAGCATGCCTCTAAGAGGCCCCTGAACAATTTTTTTTTCCATTTTCAGACTAAACACGTTGTACCCAACTATGCTGTGTTTCTGCCTGGAAATGTGCAACCTGTGGCTTTAAATTATTCAACTAAAAAGCATCTAATGAATTTTCTGAAATTAGCTTGAGCAACAAACTACACGGCAGTAACATTTAAGGCACCCTATGCAATTCATTGCTCCCTCTTTAGCAAAGCAAATATCACAGCGTTTTCATGCCTTACACAAGAGTGAGCTTGTGAGCAGGAAAGATTGCGTGAACACCTGAGACTTCCCCATACCAACCTGTGCGACTGGAACACACACAGAATATGATATCAGGAGGGTTCTTAAGAAATGACCACATCCATTAGTTACTACATCTTTTGCTGTATAAAAAACCATGACCAGTACTAATGTGTATTAATCTGATTATGAAATATACTCCAGCTTTCCTTCTCTTTCTCTGTGCACTTCTAAATCTATTTACCCTTAAAGATTGCCGCTCATGTCTGCAGCACTCATTTCCTTCAAGCTGACATGCAGCTCCCTAAATATTTCTTAACAAGGCATTACACTAAAATGCAATAAGCACGTGGAAGAAAATGAGATCAGAAATGCCTAGGAACATGCACTGTCATTAATAACTGAATGATGCCCTTGAGATGCACATGATTGTGTTTTGCTTGTCCATCCTGAAGTAAATTGTGGTTTGCCTCAACTGTTTCAGTCATCTGCAGACTCGTGAACATTTACCAAATTGATGAAAAATAAATATGAATATGTTATTTCAGACACACTGATTAACAGAGCAATCCTATTCATGCCAGAAATCACATCTGCTGAACTCAATGGGACCTACTTCATAATCACCTCTGATATGCTTACTTTATCTGTACACCTACAATATGCTGGTTATCCCAATGTTATTGCCCATAAGCATGGATCAAACTGTGGTGTTTTCCAACTGATCTTTTTTTCTCGTTATTTTTAGGCAGAGGAGAGCCTGCACTGCAGCAATCGTTTTAAAAAACCCTATGAATTAAAAAGAATTATTAAGGCAGAATTACCACCACCATCCTGAAAGTAGACTTGCAAAAAGGTCTTTATAACTGCAAAACTATTGAGTTATAATGTTGGAAGTAACTGATTGCCTCTTAGTTCGGTATTCACTTACTGGTATTTAAAGGGGACGATCTATCATTCTACTTTGCAGCGGAAGTGGTGCAAAATGCCTTTCCCCCATTCATAAAAATGAAGAGGAAAGCTCACCCCAGCCACACACACTAACCACGACGTAACACTCCCACGGCAGAAAAGGGTACGTGTGAACTATCATTCGCACCTGTGCTTCCAAGTCCTGGAATTCTGCTGACATTATCTCAGGATGTGCCCTTGCCTTCATGCGATTATTTTTCTGATGGCGTCATGATAATCCAGGCTCTGTAGAGCAGCGTAATCTTGCAATCAAAGGCCTGCTGATGCCATGGTACATTTAGACTGGTGCCTGATCACTGGAGATAGACATTTTATATCCCTGGACAAGCAAGCAAGGAGGTCCTGCTCCTCCTGGTTGCTAAGGCAGTGGGGGAAAGAGGGCAACACAGACTAGGGGAAAGTGCTTGTGCATTACTGAAACAGCCTCCCCCCAATGTAAAGGAAGCAGGTTGCAATCCTATGCCCTCTTAACCTGGGAGGAAATCCCATTGGGCTCAGCAAGATTTGGGTCTCATTAGACCACAGCAATTTTGCTGCAGTGGTTTCTCAAACTTTCCTCTCTGAGGCTTTCAGAATGAAAACTTGATCGTGCCACACCAATTTTTTTATTGATAAGAAATACATTGGGAAATAAAAAGAAACGACTCCTAGCAGCACTTGATTTGTAACATAGTACAAAAACTAATTTATAATATGGGACCCCAACAGTCATCTAGTCCAAACCCCTGCAATGCAGGAATCACAGCTAGGGAATTCCTGACAGGTGGCCATCCGCTGTTGAATAGGTTTTGTTTTTTTTACCACCAGAAAGCTATTCCTAGTGTTTCTTGTCAATTGAATCCATTGGTTCAGGTCCCACCCTCACAATCTTTCTAACGCATTGCATTAAAAATGTGGTTTTATTCTGAGTTTGTCAACATTCTAAAAATTGCTCTGTTGATGCCAAGACAGAAAGCTTCCACCATTGTTCTACCCAAATTGTGGGGGGCAGGAATGGCTGAGAGGGTGTGGTCTATGCAAAGCAACCCAGTGTTCCCATGCACATATTGCTGAAGGGAGTGAGAAAGGAGCGCATAGCAATTGTGAAGTGTAGTCCATTGTTGTTACTTCTGCATTTGTGTGTGTGCTTGGTGGTGGCATTTTTTAAGGGAAATGCAGTGGTGATGGGACTGTGAAGTCAACCGCAGCAGCAGTACAATGGGCTAGAGAAGAAGAAGAGTTTGGACCTGATATCCCACTTTATCATTACCCTAAGGAGTCTCAAAGAGGCTAACAATCTCCTTTTCCCTTCCTCCCCCACAACAAACACTCTGAAAAGGGGATTTGGATATTTAATTTGGCACATTTTATTAGAGAATCTTCTGCTATTCTATTTTATGTAACAAACAATCTTAGTAGTTGTGACCGTGGTTTATACTGTATGTGTGGTGCCTGGTGATTTTTATGGTTTTTGCTGTTTTTCCTTTTGTTATTTTTCTGAATGATGCCATGGCCTATGGCTAGCGCAATAAAAGTATATGATGATGACAAACATTCTGTGAGGTGAGTGAGGCTGAGACACTTCAGAGAAGTGTGACTAGCCCAAGGTCACCCAGCAGCTGCATGTGGAGGAGCGGGGAAGCGAACCTGGTTCACCAGATTACGAGTCCACCGCTCTTAACCACTACACCATGCTGGCATATAAAGGAGATAAAGGAAGACAGGGCAAGAATGGAGGAGACCATGGAGTGGAAATAGTTGTTTGGATGTCAGGTCTGCCTGTAGATAGATGGCTGGTTTACTCATCAATAACCCACGAAGGGGTAGACTTGGAGTATGAGGTTTTTGGATAGCAGGTCTACCCAGGCCTCGCTACTGCTCAGTCAGACAAATCTACTAGAAATAGTAGGCCTGCTCTCTGATGCAAGGTCCTATTTATTTATTTGGAATATTATACTTTGCACCTCCCCCTGGAAAAAAAAAACCCACAGGTGCACAGGCTTGCAGCACAGCATGTGTGCAACCGGATGATCTACCTGCTGCTTTACAGATCATGATATGTTTGTGCTTTCACTTTCCACAGGCATTAAAGGACAAATGGTTATATTGGAAAATTGCTTTTATTTTAGCACCTGTAATGATCAGCCCATTATTGGCAAAATTCACTTCTCACACATGTTTCCTGGCAACATTCACCTGCCAAAATGCATGTGAAGCAAATATACCCAGAATGGTGGTTCAAATCATCATATACCTCAGTAATAGTTAATTTAGCCCCAACTTTTCTTTTTTCTTTTTGCATTACCTGCGTTCTTCCATGATGCATAGAAGAATATGTGGGAGGATATGATCTTTTTCATAATCTTCTCATGTTAAAGAACTCCCAGCATTTAAAAAAGTCTCTAATACATTAAAATTGCACATAGCAAGTAATGACATCCTGTTTGAAGCAGCTCTCCAGAAAGTGCAATTGCATCTGGATATGTTGACTCTGATAGAATGCATAATAAGAACTAGCAATGTCTGACATGTGTTCTTAAGATCACATTAGCTTGTCATTTAACAGCTATTTTAAGTCTCTGCCAAACTGCAGGGAAGTACAGTACTTTCAGTATGCACATGTTTCCTATGAGATCTCATTCGTCCAAGATACTATATTTAATTTACTGCTGCAACAACAATAACAATGGATTATAAAACCATTATCATACTAAAGCTGATTTGCATTTTTTAAAAAGAAGGTACAAGGTGAAGAAACCACAACACTGTCCAGAGCAACTTTCCCTGAAGAGGGAAACTTCCATAATCATAACTGTTGCCAAGGAGCAGAGTTATGATCTTGGGACTGAGCCAATCAAAATGAAACCAGAAAATGGATAAGATGCCATTAACATGGCCCTTTGCTGTATGTGCAGTTTGCTGCAATTGTACTTTTGAGAGTTTGCCACAAAACATAAACTCTGTCCTCTTTGGTTTGTTTACACTTCAGGTGTAAGTAACTTCCTTTCTCACTTTATGGCACCCTATTTATTATGCTATTATAATTGCGTCTCCTATCAAAATGACAAATGAGCTTTGTTTGTCAGTACATATTTGAGAAGAAAGGCCAATCCAAGATTGACGTATTTGGCCACAGATACCACAGTGGCAGCCAGACTAACTAGAATGATATCATGCCTGGTAGGCCAGATGTTTTACAATGACATCCTCAAACTTCACACCTGGGATGGCCAGTTCAGTATCTTCCTGGTCCGTGCCAATTTGGCATGTATTTATTCATACTGTTCCTTTTCCGCATTTAATCTGTTAGTAAAAAAAAGAAAAGCTGTACAAAAGTTTGCGTTTTAATAAATACTTAAATAAATATTTGATGACAAAACATTGTTTTTATTTATATCATTTCTGCACACAGGGAAATCTCAAAGTGACTTACAGATCCTGCAGAATATACACCGCTTACAACAGAGCAAATGCAAATTAAAGTTTTGTTGAAAAAGTGCTCATCAATTATTATAAAAAGGGCAAATCCTGCCCCACCCAGAAAAAATATGAACACCACAAACAGGCCAGAATCATTCTGCCATATAATCACAGTTAACAACCAAAGGATTCTGTAAACAGGAATGTTTTAACGAGGCACCTGAAATCTGACAGCACTGTATTTCCCTGAAAAGAACATTCCACAAATGGGGAGCCACTACTGAAAATCTCCTTTTTCACATTGCCACCCTCCACACTTCCCTCAGAAGGGTCTCCGGATACATATTTCTAAATATGAAGGCACCACTGTGATTGGTCGAATTGATACATTACCCAAGGCTAGTAAATGAAAGTTGACAAGAGCTTTGCTTTCCACCCATTGCATCAGCTCACCTTTTAACCATAAGAGATACAGACTACCATTCATTGAAACAGGAATACTTACACCAGTCATGTCAACAGTATGAACATAACTAAGCTTCTCTGTTGGCTAGCGAGGCTGCTCTTACACCTTAATAACTGTTGATCTATATTGTTGTTCTACTGTGTGTTTTGGGTCTATGGACCACAATAAAGCTGTGAGAGAGAGATATAACATAACTGCACCTTTTAAAGTCCTAACGTCATATCCAAAGCTGTTATTCCACTTGAACAACAGACTTCCACTCTCCTCGCCTCTCCCATCCACCCCCCTGTACACCCTGCAAAATTGGCTCCAGAGGGTGAACTCCATTGGGCAGATTGAGTGGGGGGGGGGTGCACACTGAAAAAGAAAAAGAGGACAGGGAAGTCCAATTCTGCGAGCAGCATTTTGCTTGAACACATTGGATGCAACCCATAGTCTCTGGTGTAGTGTTGCAAGACCACATGAAGACCACAGAGCCTAGGGCAGCCTTCTGCAACCTGCTGCTGTCAGATACTTTGGGATGTAACTGCCATTAGCCCCAGGCAGCATGACCAGTGGTCTGCAAGCTGTAAGAAGGTAGGCAAAGGCTGCTCCAGACAGCAGTCCAGGGTTTCAAGTGTACTTTACTGCAGAAGCCAATTTAACATAAAAAAAACTAAAAAATAAACATTAAAATCACATTTTGTTTTTCAAGATTCTCAACCACACCTACCCTGGTGTATTTGTATTTTGTAATTTGTATTTTGTATTTTGTAATTTGTATTTTGAAAAACAAAATTAATTTCAAAAAAAAACCCAAAATGCAACACTGCACAATATCCCTTTTTTGAAAATATTTTCTCATTGGGAGCAGAAATGTGGAGGAAATGTGGGTTAAAATTTGGAAGGGAAGCTGGAGGGGGCAGATATTATTCTGCTTTTATGATCATCTGATCAGTCAGCACCATAGTCATAGGGAAACGGTAGTATAAACTTAATTCCTGTAAACAGTTTAGGTAGTTCCATTGCCCTTAACCTTTTGGTTGGTGGGGTGGGGGTGAGGATTTAGGAGAGAACATTCTGCATGGCAGCCACTGGGTTTGGGAATTTCCTTCCCACAGAGATTGTCTGGAACCTCATTGCATAGCTTCCACAATATGCTGAAGATGCATCTCTTTGACACTTGAGACACAGATCTATATTTTAGGACCTATTCTAGTTGTAATGGTAATTTGCCTTAAACTCTTTTTAATGCTGTATTTTATATTGCTGTAACCCTCTCTAGGACTGTCTCGTGAAGAGTGGGTAATAAATATAACAACAACAACAACAACAACAACAACAACAACAACAACAACAACAACAACAACAGTGTTGTTGCCTCAGAGGATAGTCTTTTATCAACTTTCCTTTCCTATAAGGGTTTTTCAAGTTGCTACCATTAGATCCAACCTGACAACAAACTTGTCCTATTCTTTAAAATTTTTACACTTATGTTAAGACATCTTTGGATCACTTGTTTTTCCCTCGGCTTTGAGGTGTAATGTTTGAAGACATTCTCGCAACAGAGCAACTTGTTCCCACAAGAGCAAAGAAAGATGTTCTTTCTTTCTGCCACTCCTCTTTGGCTAATAATAAAGTCTTTTAATATTAGCCCTGTACAATATTTAGTCATCACGGCTGCATGCCAATCTGCTGCTGCTGCTGTTAGAAGTCAAATTAGACTCTTCCTGTAGTTCTCAACTCACAGGCAGGTTCTTCCTCACTCTTTTGGGGTCCCAGGCTATGTCCTTCAGCTGGTGGCTCTGGCCTAGTTCAGCTATATACCTACAGGAAGGTGAGGGCAAATACATTCCAGTTATCCAGGATTTCAAGCTCTTTCTGCCCCCTGGATTTTCGGACCTCAACTATAGCCAGGAGTGTCTTTGCACAGTTAAAAATGTTGTGTCAGCTACATTCCTTTCTGGAATTTTCTGATCTGGCAACCATGTTCCGTGCCTTAAGTCCCCTCTTGCTTGAAAGATGTGTTACATAGGCTGCCTTTTCAAGACCTTTGGAAATGTCTGGTTGTCCACAATATGGCAGCCAGGCTTCTTATGTGAGTGCAATATAGGGGTTGTATGCTGACTACATTGGGGGCCAAATTGCTTCCAAAGTGCTGTTTTTTACCTATACAACCTGAAAGACCACCTTCCTGTATATAATCCTGCCTGAGAACTGAAATCTTCCAAACAGAAGCCCTTCTCCTGTCCCATTAGCTACTCACAACAAGACAATGCTCAGAAGGGCCTTTTCTGTGGTGGGCCCCAGGCTCTAGAAATCCAGATAACTCCTTCATTGCTTGTGTTTAGGAGGGTAGTTATAACGGCTCTTTGAAACCAGGCTTTTGTAGTGTCCTGTATATTGGGCTACTGCGAGTTTCACCGTTTTCTGTTATTTGATTACATTCTATAGGGCTTTACTCATCTTCTTGGTGAAAAACGGTGAGATGCAATTTCCAGTCTTGTCACTCCCCATCTTCAGGGGAATTGGACATGGGTTTAGTGGATCTATCTGTGTTGGAGAACAATGTGCTTTCTGAACCAGACTGTAATGTCAATGCCTCCTCAGAAGTTCCAGCAGCAGATGAGCCCATGAACCCAGTGTCTCTCCACCTGGTGAGGGCACATTACTGTCTTTAGACCCTGAGGGTCCTAGCTCTGGGGCCACAGTAAAACTACAGCCGCCACCCCCATGTAGCCCACAGCTTCCTAAAACAGACTGGGCCTCTTTAAGAAAAGAGGTTCTGCTGAAGAGGAGCAAGGCTTGCTGCTCAAAGGAAGTTGTCACCCTACTGAAGCGAAATGTTGACGCAACAGTAGTCTGCCTTCCAGTTTAGGATCCACTTGGAACTATCCAAGGTGCTACCCAGATTGTTTCTTTGCCTTTCAGACTTTTGACCTCTCCTTTGGCTGACCTTGCTTAGGCGGACTTGACCTTTGTTTGATCTGACTTCACTTCCTGGATCTGGAACTGGTATGTATGAGACCTGGTGCAATTTCCCACTTGGACTAGAAACCTGTCCCCTGCCCAACAACTGTCTGGGATAGATCCATCTGAGGATCCATTGCACATTCTTATGCCATCATTCTGAATATTAAACAGCCATTTTTATCAAAATAAGCTAAAAGCATGCAAAAGAGAGAGAGAAAACTCCACTATTGTTACTATGAATTTCTGATTTACATGAAAGAAAAAGCATATCAGCTAAATTTGCAGACTTTGGGCTTATTGGGAATTGTGCATTAATTGGGATTATATTGTAATAAGAGTATTATGCTCATACAATATTATAATTGCTGGAAGTCCACATGAAATTCACAAAGAATTTGATTCTCATTGTCAACTACAGTGGTAGCTCGGGTTAAGTACTTAATTCGTTCCGGAGGTCCATACTTAACCTGAAACTGTTCTTAACCTGAAGCACCACTTTAGCTAATGGGACCTCCTGCTGCCGCCGCGCCGTCGGAGCACGATTTCTGTTCTCATCCTGAAGCAAAGTTCTTAACCTGAAGCACTATTTCTGGGTTAGCGGAGTCTGTAACCTGAAGCGTATGTAACCTGAAGTGTGTGTAACCCGAGGTACCACTGTAATACATTTTTAGTTTTAAAAACCTTCCAACGAAAAGTGCTAATTTGGGTTTAAATTCCAGTGTATGTGATTCTTATGGAAAATGCGATAGTTTTTGCTTTTCTGATCTCACCTTATCAAACCTCTGCAGACAATAAACTGATACAGCTTTCCAAACTGCTCCTTTGTAGGAATGACACCAAGATGCCCATGATAATTACTTACATACCACATTTATATGCCACTCAATAACAGTGTTATCTAGGTGGCTTAAAATATCAATATTAAAATATAACAATCAGCTATAAAAGCACTAGATTCAAACATAATTTTAAAATATTGAAATATTAAAAAGGTATTTTAAAAGCCAGGTGAAAGGGCCTGGCACTGAAATGAACCCAAACAGGAGTCAGGCAGGTCTCTCTAGAGAGAATATTCCATAGTTGGACTACCACCAACAAAAAGTCCTTCTCCCTAATAGCCATGAGCTCCATCTCCTTTGGTCAGAGCACCTGGAGAAGTGCCTCTGAAGAACCCAAAGTTCAGGTATGCATCAATGGGAAGAGGCAACCTTTCAGCTACTGTACATTCTTTTGCAGGATTGTGTGCATTCTGAGAAACACACCCCCCTTTTTAAAGTATGTTTCTCACTCTTCCGGTACTAGGTCCAAACATTGTTTTGGAGCCAGAAGGCCATACAGTACTTCATTTGCATTTTTTGTTTCTAATAATGTAATTGCCATATCATTTTCATTGACATGAGTATTCATGCAGCTGGACAACATGCTGCACTCTTGCAACATGTCAAGTTGCAAGAAGTCAAATGTGAACACTGAACTCTGCTCTACAAAAGTCTTTAAATGTGAACTCAAAAATCACAGTGGAGTTGAAATGAACTACATTTTTCTTACCAATTATTTTTTTAACCTTTAATGTTGTTGCCCTCACATTTTCAGCATTAGCTCTCTGAGCGCAAGAATTTGAAGCACACTTTCCCCCTTAAAAATGTGAGATACATACATTTTTAAACATCCTTACAAGGCCTGTGGATTGTGCAGAAGGAACTCTCATTACTGAACAAATTGTCTGCCCTAAGTGTAGACCTGCCCTAACTCATCGGAAACAATTGTCTTATTTCCCAATCCAGAAACCCATATCCATCCTTATGCAAAACTGGAGCATTTCTGCAAACAGGGAAACCCTTTCACTGAAGATTTACTGCAAATGCAGCATTTCTCCTCCCTTGGAAGTGAATGGGAGACTTCTCATAGACAAAGGAGAGCCAGCTGGGCATTGGAGCTACCACATCTACATGTTACATTTTTCTAATGAATGTAATACTCTCTCTTTTTGTTTTTAAGAACATGTGCGCACTTAGAAGTTTCTGAAAATCAATGAATATTTAGTCATCAGTCATGCTGAGTCAAGAATGAATTACCTATTGAAGAGTGCATGTTCTTCATTATTGTACATCAGTCTACCATGCTAAGGGTTGCTGAATAAACATTTGATATATGGACAAAATTCTGAAAGGATGCAAGAGATATGGAAATAAAACAAACTGACCATGTGCGTAACTTCAAAACCTATTGCTTTCAATCAGACTTAGTCATATTAAACTGCTACAAAATTGACAGACCCTTGAACCCGGAATCTACATTGGTTATTTGGGGGTTCAGTTGGGTGCTGACAAACTGATTTCAGCTCTGCAAACCAGTATTAAACCAAAATATAAAACTAAATGCCATGGACTGTTCTGACATAACCTGGTAAAGAAATGTTCCATCAAAATTGGAAGATTTTAATTTGTTCAAACTGGTAAATTGGAAATGCCAAAGGATAGATTATTTGAAATTTTCTAAAATTTTATTGATTTTTTCAAGTGGCTTTTCACCTTTCCTGACCAACATCCTGAGACAGACAAGAACCTCTTCGTTTACAAGTACTAAGATCACAAATCCACAGGCTGTGAATTGTGTGTCCTAAAAGTCTACACAATTTTCCCTTTGTATTTGTCTGACACTATGATGTTCACACTTCAACCTTGATATGAAGTCTATTATGAAGTCTATTTATGAAGTCTATTAACAAGCAAAGCTTAAAATATATATGCATATAGCAACAAATCAAACAGTATTTTCAGAATGAATGTAAACAGAACGCTGAATTCACTTGCAGATCATGTGAAGAATACATTTTGAAAACCTATAATCAAGTATACTTTCAAACAAGTTTTTCATTCATCAGTTAGATTAGTTATAATTGTATGTCACTTTTTTCTTACACGCACACACAATTTTGATGTTAGCAACTAATGAATAACTACTGAAAAGAATATCATTATTTTCTCTGGAGAAAATTTCATTGCATCAGCTTTTTGTCTTCAGATTAGGTTTTACAACTTCCTGTGTTCAGAGTATTATCCTGGCAGCTTCCTATGATAAGTTGAGAGAGCTATAACAACATCCCATCGTTGTTTTTATTTAATATCTTTATGATTTTCAGTTAAACACAAGGGGGAAAACATCTACCACCTCACAATTTCCTTCATATTTATTTATACTGTATATCCTACCCAGTCATTCATTTCTCAGTCTTCTTCCACACAAGGCTTGTTTAGGATGGACATGCACATTTATTTTCTGCTTATCTATCCAAATACATGCCATTATAGGCCCACACAAGTATAAGGGAAGCAAAGTAAAGTAAGTAGACATTAACATTGATGGGAACAGACCCCATTTTTGTACAGGTAACCTGGGACTGGTTCACGCAAACACTCCCCTACATTCCTCTATTTGTGATGGGATTGGGCAGAAGACCATCTTATGTCTTCTCCATCACACATATTCTTATACGTTCTGTATGTATGTATATGGATGGCAAGAAGAGAGCACCAAACATTATATCATGGACACAATATAAAAGTGAGTCACATACTAGGCCATACTCACACGTGTTATGTCACTTAATGAAATCTGTCAGCAGTTTACATAAAAATACAACTTTTAATAAAGTCTATCAAAAACTAGAAGAAACTGAGCCAAAAACACAACACCACCATATATTGCAAATAAAATAGAACAGTACTAATATAAATAAAATTAAAATAAAGAGTAAGAAACCAGAAAAGCTGGATACATTCAAATTTTTAAGAAGCATTTGAAGGTCTTTACTGTCCCTCCCTCACAAATTACCTCAAGTAATTTTGTAAGGCTGCTGCTATCACTGATAGAAGGCTCACTTGCATGTTGTCACCAAGTAACAATCACTGGCCTTGATGCCCTACTGTTCGTTCAAGGTTTTCATCTTGCAATTGCATAATCAGCCTCCAAACGGATAAGCCAGATTTGTTTATCTTTGTAAAGCAGGGAAAATGCACCATACATAAGAAGGAACAGATTTTCTCAGGAGGAAAAATGCATTTGTTTGCATTGTATTTTTGTATCTCATTGTTGCTACCTTGAGTGCAAGGGGGGGGGGGGAGGATAAATGTAGGCAAGTAAAATAATGACAAAAACAAAAAAATCATCCTGACCAAACAAATGCCATACCTTTAACCACAGCATATTTATACCTTAAACTTATGCAAACATTTACATGTATGTAAACATTTACACATACTCCTGATAACTGTTACACATATAACAGTTATCATTTTTTGAGTAAGATTGTGACTGTCCCATTGAGCTAGTGGGAAAGGATTTGAACTTGGGTTTCCCCCCTCCATCTCAGACATGCCAACCACTACCCCACAACCGCTTTCTAACTATTAAATGAGCTCCAACGTCGATCATATCAAGTTCTTCCCTCTTATCAGTTTTCTGTTGACAGTGATATACTTATTTCTACAGCAGTGGCCTTTTCACAATTCACAGCACACAGTGCTTGACAAAAACATAAGACAGATAAATTAATACAGCCAATTAAAAAAACAAAAGGCAACATCAAGAAAGCAATCGCAAAGTTGTCCTAACTGGTCCTTAACTGTTACTTTAGAGCAAACTTCTGTATTCCCCAGTGGGGAGGCAATTCCCCTTGCCCTTGAACCTGAGTAAGCAAGAGGACCGACCTGTCTTTAATGCCTTCTCTGCTGCCGTCAGGAACCAAGTTGCAAGTTCAGTTTCACAAGAGCAGCAAGTCAGAAGGAAAATAACCAGTCAGAAGCCTTGACATACTCAGGCTGCGAAATTCCTACCCGGAGCTTAAACAACCCAGACAACATTAAACATTTTCAAGTCCTGCGGATCTGCATGAGACAGAGCAGCACGTGAGAACAATTATTTAAAAAGCAAAAAAACCATTGCTTGATTTTGGCAGCTCATACCCACAGCAAGGAAGCCCAAGACATTTCAATGGCGTTCGCTTCCATCTGAGGCATTCTTCAGGTAATATCCACAAGATTTGTTTCTCCCCGCCATCCTCCCAAAGAGAAGACTGACCTCCGAGGGAATCTGGCTGAAGTCTTTCCCCCCTCCTGCCTGCAGCTCCCATTTATTTCATTCTTTATTTATTTATGGACGGCGCGCCTGCCTCCCGCCTCCTGCCACACAAACCCTCCACCGAGAGACACAAAGATCAGGACCATCCGCTCTGCCATCAGGCAATCAGGACGACTCGGCGTGGAGTGACAATTGCAGACAAGAAGCACCGCGGAAGGGGGAGCGAGGGAGGGCTCTTCACCCTCGCCCTTGACATATCAGATAAATGGATAGAGATAGGAGCGGGTGGCCGGGGAAGTTTCCAGCCCCCCCCCCCGCCCCGTTCAACCTGCGCGTTACATTGTCTCAGATTCCACAACAACCGAGGACGGGGAGAATTGAAACGATCTCCGTGTAGCTGAGGAGACGCAGCCAAAGCTGCCACCACCATCCCAGAGAACGGCAGTCAACCCCAGTCCTTTTCCTGCGGATCCCGCCCG
The DNA here is from genome assembly GCF_964188315.1 of Podarcis muralis. Lineage (NCBI taxonomy): Eukaryota > Metazoa > Chordata > Lepidosauria > Squamata > Lacertidae > Podarcis > Podarcis muralis. The sequence continues at coordinate 79,445,815 of NC_135656.1, forward strand.
CGGCGGGGGGTGGGGGGGGTGTATGTGTGCGTGTTTCAAGGAGGCAGTTCCATTTCCCACCCCTTAAAATGGAATGTTTTAAAAGAAGAAGTGAGGGGAGGCAGAAGAGGGGCACCCGAAGTGCAGGAGGAGGACGTGGCAGCCGCTGTGGGCGCCTGCCCAGCGCGGCGCTACCTCCGGGCGCCGAGGAGAGGAAGCGTCTCTCCTCCTGCTGCCACCCCCGGCCTCTCTCTCTTTGGAGGGTGAGAGGGGTCCTCCTGGCGTTTCGCTCGCTCCTTCCGCGCCCAAGCAAAAGTGGCGCCAGCAGCTCTGGGCTTCTGCAGCCCGCGCGGCCGGGGATTCCCTTCCTTGGCTGCGCCCGAGTCCACACTGGCCCGCCTGGCCGCTCCTCTCCCGGGGGAAGCCCAGCCCAGCAGCGCGGGCTCGTTCTCTCTCCCTCAGCCGCCTCGCTCGGGACCCCCGCCACCGCTCGCCCTCTCTCGCCCGCGTGTGAGGAAACACCCCCAGCCCCGGCCGCCCCTCCTTCCCTCAGGAAGACGCGAGGCGGCGGGGCCGCCGACAGCGCGGGAGAGCGGGCTCGCCAACAAGCCGGACTCCCGCCCCCCAACACACACACACACCCCGCCCGGTTCATAGACCTAGGAGCTCCCGCCCGCCCCGTAGGGACCCTTCCTCCTTGGCCAGACGTCGTGTGGAAGCGCTTTCACCGTCCGCGCCCCCCCCCCCCCGCCGCCCTCATAGCCCTCTCGCGCGCTCTCCATGCCTTCTCTGGAGAAAGTGAGAGCGGGCACCGAGCTTTAAATCTTCGCCTCGGCCACCCGCCCATGAAGACCCCCACAGGGCTGGCGGCGAGCGAGGAACAAAATAACCTCAATAATAAAAACCCCTTCCTCAGCTAGCAGCCAGCCAAGCCCTCCCCTCCCGGAGGAAAGGACAATAGCTCTCTCCCCCCCCGCCCCGCTAGTGCCGCCGCCGCCGCCGCCACCCGCAGCCCCTTGACACTAGAGCCCCGATGTGGGGAGGGGGGGAGCCCATTGTGTGCGCCCGGGCTCGACAATTTACAAAACAAAACAACGCACACACATACACACAAAAAATACAAGAGAGGGAAATGGGGAGAGTGGCTCCTCCTCCTCTTCTCCAAAAAGGCCTGTTGGAAAACTGCACGGAGGAGCAGCAGCAGCAGCAGCTCCTGCGAGCCCCGCCACCATCTCTCGCTCGCTCTCGCTCTCTCGTGCCCTAGCGAGCCGAAGAGGCGAAAGGCCCCCGAGCGAGAGGAGGGGGATCTGTGTGCCCCAGAGCAGGGGGGGGGGGGAGGCCCGATCGCTTTGTGTTACCTGCCGTGAAACCAGTCCTTGCAGGCGTCGCACTCGATCATGAAGCGGGTTACGTCGTAGGGCAGCCTACAGATGCAATAGACGGGCACCGTCGCCATGTTAGCTCCCTTCAAAACAACACTGGACTCCCAAGGCAAGCGAGCTCTGCGTGCGCGTATGCGAGAGAGAGGAGGGAGAGAGAGAGAGGCAGGCAGAGCCCAGGCAGAGCAGGCGGGCGGGCAGGCAGGCAGGCAGGGCGTCTCGCTGCAGCTTCCTCGCCGCTAAGGTAGATCCTCTCCTGATCCTCTCCTCCGTTGCCGAAGGGAAGCCGATCCGCCAGGCCTAGAGACGGCGGGAGAGGTCGCCCAGGATCGGGGCGAGAGAAAAGCCAAAACAAAACCCGGAGATTTCAAGAAGCGATCCTCAAGGGCGAGCTTGCAATGTCAGGAAAAATAACCAAGGGTTCCCGAAAGTTTGGCTGCATGGCTCCTCTGTCTGGCGCGGACTCCAAAGCGCACTGGAAGCTCTCTCTCTCCCTCTTTTTCCCCCCCTCTCTCGATTTTTTTTTTTTTTTTTGGTGGTGTTGGTAGTTGTGGTTGCTAAATGATCATTATTCCAAATGTTGGACGAAATGCATTCTATTGCATGCCCCCTGGTGACAGTACAGTACCGAGGCTTTTCATAAACACTCCGAAATGTAGCCCTTTCCTTGTAATGTCCTTACGTCAGCTTGCAACATTGTAATATTTCCTCTGATGGGGCTGGGGAGGGAGGCTGCAGAAAAGGGGAGGCGAATATGTGAAAACTCCCAAGCTTGGCACCGTGCAAAATTGTTGTGTTTTTTTTTTATTTTTTGAAGGGAAGAAAGAAAAAAAAAAAGAGCGGGTAGGGGGAGAGGAAGAGAGCCAGTCTCAGAGCTGGAAAATAAACAGGGAGGCGTGCAAAGCGGAGACGATTGAAGGAGGGAGATTTTAAAAAATTACAAACGATTCAGTGAGGGATATTTAGAAGCGGGGTGGGTGAAAAAAGCTCGCGGAAAGGGGAGGAGAGTAAGTGCGAAAGGGTCTTTAAAAAAATTAAAAAATATTACAGAAACTTTAAAAAATACTATCGGCACATTGGAGGCTCTCGTCAACCCTTTCCCCAAAATTTGTGGGTTGGAAAGGGGACAGCAGCATCTATACCCAATGTGAGGTGAAGGAATCAGTAGATCTCTCCCCCCCCAAAAAAACAAACAAACAATGTTTTTAGCTTCCCGTGGCTGCCCAAGACTGGAAGGAACTCGGATAAAGGAACTTGGGGGACCGAGTTCAAACTAGAAAGCTCCTAACCCCAGCCCTGTTGTTTCAAGTGATTCTGCAACAGATTAAATGGGGTGGGGGGAGCTGAAAGGAATAAACTCGGGCGGGGGAGCAGACCCAGCCTTCTTCTAAGGCTACGTACATTTACAACCGAAAGTGCGAGCCTGGTTTTAAAAATAAAAAAAAAGTTAATAAAGCTGGAGAGTCGAACAGAGGAAGTGGCGGTTCCGGTTCTTGTCTTTCCGGTGTATGGCGCTCCACGACTTCGCTTTTACGCTGAAAAATTTGAAGAACTTTCCCCGTGCGATAAATTTCAGAAAGAATCTGTCGTAACTACTGTAAACAGCTCTGTTCTTCAGGAGGCCCCCTTCGATTCAGTCACAAGTTTCCGGATCAAAAGTTTTTTTAAATTTTATTTTTTAAAAAAATCACGTGTTCTTTTGCACTTCAGCTTTAATTCTCTTCGCTGTTGTAGCCACATGTTTGATTATATTACGGTTATGGTATTTTTCTGCAGCAGGGGCGAATGGGAGGGGAGAGTCCTAAGCCCCCCCTCCCTTAATTCCAAGATTGGGCACGATCCTGATCCTTCCAGGTAGATGTACCTCATCACTGTGGACTCCCAAGAGTGGACATCTACATGCCCTTGGGAAACTCTCCATCGAGGCATAATGAGAGTTCTCCTGCTGCTATCTCATGCCAGCCCTGGGGAAGGTTTGGAGTGCCAACTTCAGAATATTATTACTATGAAAAATTTGCATACCACCTTCCTCAAAAGACTGCACAACTGTTTACAACACAGAACATAATAAACAATATAATGTAAATACACAGTACAATGTCCAGACAGTATGAAAAATTAAGAGCAGTTATAGAGCTACAGTTCAAATCGTAAGCAATACATAGTAACAGATAACGGTAGTTAATACAAGCAATACATGCTAGGCAACATATCAAATCCTGCACAATATCCAGGAATATAATTCATAGAATCATAGAGTTGGAATAGACCACAAGGGCCATCGAGTCCAACCCCCTGCCAAGCAGGAAACACCATCAGAGCACTCCTGACATATGGTTGTCAAGCCTCTGCTTAAAGACCTCCAAAGACGGAGACTCCACCACACTCCTTGGCAGCAAATTCCACTGTCGAACAGCTCTTACTGTCAGGAAGTTCTTCCTAATGTTTAGGTGGAATCTTCTTTCTTGTAGTTTGGATCCATTGCTCCGTGTCCGCTTCTCTGGAGCAGCAGAAAACAACCTTTCTCCCTCCTCTATGTGACATCCTTTTATATATTTGAACATGGCTATCATATCACCCCTTAACCTCCTCTTCTCCAAGCTAAACAGGCCCAGCTCCCTTAGCCGTTCCTCATAAGGCATCGTTTCCAGGCCTTTGACCATTTTGGTTGCCCTCCTCTGGACACGTTCCAGTTTGTCAGTGTCCTTCTTGAACTGTGGTGCCCAGAACTGGACACAGTACTCCAGGTGAGGTCTGACCAGAGCAGAATACAGTGGCACTATTACTTCCCTTGATCTAGATGCTATACTCCTATTGATGCATTAATTAAAGCATGTGCTGTTTGCTCTTTCCATGCGTGCATTTGTGTGCCTTTTAAAAATAAAACAAAAGATGCTGTCCACAATTTGTGTGCAAGCAGGTTTCCCAAACCTGCAGTGGGCAGGGAAGCGCTAAGCGAAGGAAGGTGATTTCTGTCTCTGTTTCCCAGCCACACTAGTGGGCCATAGTTGGTGGGATGGATTTGAACTGTGTGCAGTTGTCACCTTCCTTCGCTTAGTGCTTCCCTGCCCACCACAGGTTTGGGAAACCTGAGGTCTAGTTGTGGACCTGCACAAAAATTGTGGACAGCATCTTTTTTCTATTTAAAAAAAATTGAAATATAAAGTTTCCAGTATAAAAATTTTGCACAAAAGTGTAGCTAAAATGGTGTGTATGTTGCATTCAAGTCAGGAAACCTGAGGTGTTGGTAAAGGTAAAAAGGTAAAGGTACCCCTGCCCGTACGGGCCAGTCGTGACCTACTCTAGGGTTGTGCGCTCATCTCACTTAAGAGGCTGGGGGCCAGCGCTGTCCGGAGACACTTCCAGGTCACGTGGCCAGCGTGACGAAGCTGCTCTGGCGAGCCGGCACCAGCGCAGCACACGGAAACACCTTCCCACTATAAAGCGGTACCTATTTATCTACTTGCACTTAGGGGTGCTTTCGAACTGCTAGGTGGGCAGGAGCTGGGGGAAACACGGGAGCTCACCCCACCGCGGGGATTCAAACCGCCGACCATGCGATCGGCAAGTCCTAGGCGCTGAGGTTTTACCCACAGCGCCACCCGCGTCCCTGAGGTGTTGGTGGGTGCCTGCAAATATAAATATTTTTAAAAAAACCACAAGCTTTCCAATATTCCAGATTTGCACAGTTAAATTAATTAATAAATAAATTGTGTGTCCTCCAGGCCTAAGATTTGGAGTCAAATGACAGACTGCCATTTCTTTCCTTTCCTTTTTCCTTTCCTATCTCCTGTACCTGATAGGGTAAGTTTTTTGTTTGTTTTTTGTTTATTAATGCAGCTGATTTGTGTAAGAGCTGTTCTGTGCAAAATAGCTGTTATTGAAAACAAAACTACCAAGAACATGTAATCAGCAACCACCGGTAGAAAAAGACAGGTTGGGGTGCGGCAATAGATGGCACCCAGCAAAATGTCATCATACATGTAAAAATGCTCATCCTCTCAATGTGCTTCAGTATGTCCACAGTTGGTTGACATGCAATGTTATATATAGGTATATTTCCCCTTATTGGGTTATCCATCGATTAGGAAAACCTGAATTTAGAGGTGGGGGGAGCTCAGGCTGCTACTTGGGTGACATTGTGGAAGATGATGTCATTGTGGAAGCCGCTAACTAAATGAATAAATGAAAAAGAGACACAAGCCGTCTCAAATCCACATTAAACTTCCGTGTGAATGAGCGCTAAGACTTGGAAGACCCTGGTCCTGATTTCCATTCTGCTTCAAGTTCCCTGAGCGACTCTTCCTTAGCCTGACCCTACCTCACAAGATTGCTGTGAAGATAAACTGGAGTGGGGCATGACACCTGGAGAAAAAGCAGGATATAAATGTAATAAAGCTATACTTCATCTGAATGTGGAAGGCTTATTTTTAATGATAGTTGTCATTTATTGCAGCACATTGTTATTATTAATTTTTCAGCTTGTACTGCAAGAATGAGCATCTGACTATAAATTACCAAAAAACAAAAGTTATGATATTCGGCAAATCTAAGAAAACTTACAATTGGTCGCTCGATGGAAATACACTGGAGCAAGTATTCTCATTCAAGTATCTCTATGTGGTCTTTCAGTGGACAGGAAAATGATCTGCACAGGTTCAATCAAGTACCCTATTAGCTGGAGAACTTTAAATAGACTACTATGATTCCACCATACAAAAGGGGGCAACTTGGTGCAGCCCACTTTAGAACTTTATAAGACCAGGGTGTTGCCAAAGTTGTTATATGGAACACCACTGTGGGCCATGACCAATTTAGACTCACTGGAGAGGGTGCAATTATTTTTTTGCGCAGACTGCCAGTCCCTACCTCTACAAAAATAGCACAGCTCCATGCACAACTGGGTGTAATGCCCATTAAAGCCAAGGTCTAGCTCTGCCTTTTTGGTTAAAAACTATTTTTAAGCATGTATCAGAATCCTTCATGACATTTTTGGAAGACATGACCCCAAACTCATGGAAACGTGAAATGCAGTCTGCTGCCATGAGGTTGGGACTCTCTGCCTCCTTTCTTGTGGCACAGAGTTTTGAGAGAGCTAAAGAATTAATACTCCAAAGGCTTAAAGACACTGAGATGCAATCACAAACTGCTGAGATCAAGATCTGCCAATCAAACAAATTGTATGCTTTTTGTATTCCATTGTATCCATCCCTGCCAAGATATCTGGTAGATTTGCCAAATGTTAAAATGAGAGTAGTAGCCTTTACTCAGGCAAGACTAAATGCCCTTGCGATAGCAGATTGGACAGGCCGACATAAAGGAGTTCCTAAGAAGGATAGAGTTTGCTCGTGCAACTCTCTGTCTATAGAAGACATAACTCATGTACTCCTCCAATGCCCTTTTTATAATGATCTTAGAAACAATTACATCCATCCATTGTTAAGATTGCAGAAGGGAAGAGTGTCTCTTGCAAAGACCTGTTTTTTGCTGTCTGATGTGGAGAGGTATATATCCTATTGAACATCCAAATTTATTTCAAAGGCTTTACAAATTTGTGTAATACAACTTAAAGGGGGAATGAGAAAATATTTATTCTGTAAAGGTCAGGGAATACAAATGTCAGCTACTATTCATAGCTATATTCTTCTTATTATTTTCATGTGTACAATGGCTATTCACTAGACACAATAAATTGAACTGAACTTAATTATTATGGAATGTAATAGATGTACCCTATTTCAAATTTAAATTGTGATCTGGTGCAGGGTAGGGCTGCTATACATCTGGGTTTTCCTGGACACATCCGGGAATCGCTCAGAAAATGGCATCTGGGTGGATTTTTGCTGAATCGGTGGAATGTCTGGGGAAACCGGATTTTAACTTTTGGGAATATGGCAACCCTAGTACAGGGGTTCTCATATTATAGCCTGTGGAGCATCAGTGGTCTACAAACCATTGCATGTCTGTGAAGAACACTTCCAATTTGAATTCTATAGTATTCTACGGAATTCAAATTGTACTACAATAAAATACAAAAGAAGAAGTCAAGATAGGGTTGCCATATGTCATTCTGTAGTCAGAGGCAAAGCTCAACTTTTCTGTCTGGATTTTCACTGTTTGAAATCTGCCAGCCCGAAAGAAGCAATAAAAATACAATAAAAATAATACTATCTAGCTCATGGGTAGGCAAACTAAGGCCTGGGGGCCAGATCTGGCCCAATCACCTCCTAAATCCGGCCCGCGGATGGTCCAGGAATCAGTGTGTTTTTACATGAGTAGAATGTGCACTTTTACAGTAGTACCTCGGGTTACATATGCTTCAGGTTACAGACGCTTCAGGTTATAGACTCCACTAACCCAGAAATAGTACCTCGGGTTAAGAACTTTACCTCAGGATGAGAACAGAAATCGTGCTTCGGTGGCGCGGCGGCAGCGGGAGGCCCCATTAGCTAAAGTGGTGCTTCAAGTTAAGAACAGTTTCAGGTTAAGAACAGACCTCCGGAACGAATTAAGTACTTAACCCGAGGTACCACTGTATTTAAAATGCATCTCTGGGTTATTTGTGGGGCATAGGAATTCATTCATTTTTTCCCCTTCAAAATATAGTCCGGGCCCCCCACAAGGTCTGAGGGGACTGGCCCGCTGCTGCAAAAGTTTGCTGACCCCTGATCTAGCTCATTACATTACAATTGCTACAACAGGCAGAAAAAAATTAAGTGGTCCACCAAGAGCCTAAGGAATTGGTTTGAGAACCACTGATTTAGTGACTATTTTTGTCTACACCTATTAACATGTTTCTGCCCAATGTTAGGCAATCAAATCATGATAGAAAGAGGCATTCCTATTCAGTGTAATATGGGTATTTTCACAACTATAGTTATAAGGACAAGCAATTACATAAGTGTAAGGAGGGGTGGGTGACTTTGCAAAACATATACCTATGCACATGTAGTGGTTACATAATACATCTATAGAAATACCTGAAAACATATTTACAACTGAAAGTGTAAAAAACATATTTAGTTGCCTATATTGCAGCTAGAACAGAATTCTAGTTTTCATAGCATTTCAAGAGCATTACAACCTGAAGGTTGGCTTTATTTACCGTATTTTTCACTCTATAAGTTGCACCAGACCACAAGACGCAACTAGTTTTTGGAGGAGGAAAACAAGAAAAAAAATATTCTGAATCTCAGAAGTCAGAACAGCAAGAGAGATTGCTACGCAGTGAAAGCAGCAATCCCACTTGCTGTTCTGGCTTCTGGGATAGCTGCGCAGCCTCCATAAGACGCACACACATTTCCCCTTACTTTTCAGGAGGGAAAAAGTGAGTCTTATAGAGCAAAAAATATGGTACTTACCTATCCCTACTTTTCAATAACACTAAGAAAACAGCAACCCCAAATCAGTGTGGTATATATAAAGTCAATATAAAATCAAAAGTTAAAATATAAGAAAATAAAACTGGGTCACAAGGTAAGCTTGTGTAAATAAAAAAAAATGTTGTAGGATTGTTTCGGTGCCTAATGATAGCTATTGCAGTGGTTACAATAAATGTATATGGCACAAAGTGTGGGGACCCAGGAAAGGGCCTTTTCAGATGTGTGTGTGGGGGGGTCCTTGTACATAGAGCTGCCTCCCGTTTCTTATTTATTTATTTGTTAAATTTAAATGCAACCCATATATAGTGGGGGGAGGTTTTTTAAAACAGTGGAGAAAAGGTAAAGAAAAAAGGGTATGGTACAGTTAGCAATTACAATTTTTAACTTACTGTATTCTGTATAAATGAGTTCCATTTCTTTATTGTGTTAACTGGCTAGTTAACAAAAATCTTTTTCATCAAGTGATGAAACAGAAGGAGATGAAGAGAGACCTGCCTGAAGAAGGAAAGCCCTGACTGCTGATGCTTCTGTTAGTAGGGGTTTTTTAAAGCGATTTGTTGTGTACTTTAACAATTGTATTATTTTATGTATTAAATATTAAATGTATTAAAGCCCTGTGGCTTGTAAATAAATAAGTTAATACATAAGTACATAAATGCATATGTAAATAAAAAAGTTTTATTTGTTGCAACCCTAACCCTAACCCTAACCCTAACTCTAACCCTAACCCTAACCCTAACCCTAACCCTAACCCTCATTCCTTATCCATTTGGGATTTGCCTCTGCATTAGCTTTGGTGAAGCAATAACCATGTGTGGTCTGTTTATTTTCAGGACCTTTTGACTTGCATATATGCAACCTGCTCATCTTGTTCCTCAGGTATTTCTTATGATGATACTTTTCAGCTAGCTGCTTGTTTTACAAATAATATGAATTATATTGTAGGTAGTTAAATATCAAAGGGCTTTTACTCTGGACAGATTTAATGTGTTTGCCTTCTCTGACGGTTGATTACCTCCTTGTTCTCAAAGCCACTGATAAAAAATGTGGCCACTACCAATGGGATTTTATCTCCCAGCAAGTATTTTATTGTAACACTGAGCTAACCTTCCTGGTAGTTTGGGTATCATTTTCTGACACGCTCCAGTGTAAAAAATATAAAATAAAAGAGCATGTTCCATGGATTCCACACCCTGGTCATGATGAGGACAAGCCCCACCATATCTTCCCCAAAAGCAATTGAGAAGGCAAACACATTAAATCTTTTGGAGTGCTCCTTAGTTCATTGCTCATCTTGTTCATACATATATCTGAGCTGGTGGCATTTGTATTATACCTCATTTTGTATTTTGCCCTGTACTTAAAATTATGTTGCATTGTATGGTTTTATTTTTGGTCTTATTTCTGGTCTGTTGACCATAGTAAATTGATGGGGATGATAGAAAAAAACATGTTTTAAGCTGGTTTCTAAAACTAGGGGCAAAGGATGCTTGCCCAGTATACTGTTCAGTTTCTGTTAATTGGTTCTCATGGGAAACTTGCAGATTCTAGCTTCGCACAATTAACTCAGGCTGGTGTCAATTTACTCTTGGCAGAAAGCCCAGGTCTGCTTGACCTAGAAACTACTCACTCTGATTGGTTAACGACCAGCACTCAACTCTGTTATCAAGGGATTGCTAGCTCAGTTTGATGTGAGGTGTTGTTAGGAGTAGAAGTGCTGTGTATGGTTTTGAGAGAGAGAAAGAGAGGATTTATTTTGCTTTGATTTGTATGCAGAAACTCTGCTGGTTTTATTTTTCTCCTTTTAATAAATCCTGTAAATAGTTATTCTGAGTCTAGCTGACTTGTCATTACTGCCGCAACTAGCTTCTTCGCTGTGCAGGAAAACTCTGCTACGTTTGGGCTAAAGCCAATAGGGCTATGCCTGACATTTCAAAGTTCCATGAGGTTATGGGCATTGTGCTGCCAGCCTGAGTTGCGGTGGTGTCAGCATCAACGGCGTTGGTTCCAGTAGTTCCAGAAGTTGTTGTTCCTGTTGGTGCAGCAGATGGACTCTGGCTGGTTCCTGACTGTGGTGAGCTGGTGACGCAGCGGACACAAGGACAACAGCTGCAGCGTGTGAGTGCTGGGTGCTGTGGTTCCTGTTTTCTCTCTCGGTGGTCGTGAGTAGCTGGTTCCGGGTTCCAGGGACATCGCTCTCAAGATGGCCTCACAACCAGTTCAGATGGCTTTTGAGCGTCTGAATGACTCCAATTACTTGCTGTGGTCGGAACGCATGCAGGCAGTGCTGCAGAGGGATCGTCTCTGGCAAGTGGTGAGTAAGTTTCCTGCGAAGCCTGATGATGAAGACCTCGATAAAGACCAAAGAGCAAGGGCCACAATTGTCTTGGGGCTGGAAGATTCCCAGTTGCCGTATGTGAGGGGAATCAAGACAGCTAGAGGTGTGTGGCAAGCACTTAAAGAACTCCATGTGCGTGAGACAGCGGTTTCCAAGCTGTTCATTCGCAAGGCATTGTACAAGGCAATGTTACAGCCTGGGGTTACAATGCAGGAACACCTACACAGTTTACAGTTAAAGTTTACTGCGCTACAGGAAAGAGACTGTGCGTTAGACCAGCAGGAGAAGGTGGCTATTATTTTGAGTTCTCTCCCGGAAAGCTGGGATAATTTAGTTTTGTCTCTAGAAGGCATGCAGGAGCATGATTTATCAGTCAGTTACGTTACTGGGCGTTTGATTGAAGAATGGCAGAAGAGGCAAGAAAGGTCGTTGGCTGCAGAGGCTTCTACAGGCGGGCGGTTTGGAAGGAGTTCTCATGCTGTGCCAGAGGTGAAACAAAAGCAGCGTACCGGTGAGGAGTCAGCGTTTGCTGTTAGGCGTTGTTTCCGATGTGGGTCTTCAGCGCATCTAAAACGACAATGTCCGGAGTTGGTCAAGTCTCAGTTGCCGGTGCAGGAGCAGAGACGAGATCAGCAGCAGCGAAAAAAGAAATTCTTCAAACAAAAACAGTCGGCTCAGCTGGTGACCGGCGAGGTCAAGATTGCTGATGAGAAACAAGCGGTCTGGGTGGTCGATTCGGGAGCATCTCGCCACATCGTAAATTCAGATGAATTGTTTGTTTCCAAGAACTCAGCACAGCGCAGCCAGGTGGCTCTAGCAGACGGAAGTACTTCCGAAGTGATTTCGGGGGGTGCAGTTTTTGTTCCTTGTCTTCGTGAATGCCTGCAAAATGTACTTTGTGTGCCGTCATTAAGGAGCAATCTGATGTCTGTAGATTGTTTGCTAAAAGCTGGGTTTAAAGTGCATTTTGAAGGAGACAGTTGCATTATTAAGAAGGCTGGTGAGATTTTAGGCACTGCTAAGTCAGAGGGAGGCTTGTTTTGGCTTAAAGCAGGATCTCAAGTTGCAGCAGTAGTCAGTAAATCTCAGCCTGCAGTGAATAACAAAGCTATACATGACAACTGTGTGCACTTATTGCATAGGAAAATGGGGCATGCTTGCTGGAAAAGTGTACTAAAAATGTCTGAATTGGCTGATGGGGGTAATTTAAAGAGTTGTAACAAGTACCTTGATTGTAATGTGTGTAAAAAGGTTAAAACCCACAGAGTCTCTTACCCCAGAAGTGACAGAGTTAGTGAGTCACCGCTACAGCTGGTTCACATGGACGTAATTGGTCCATTTGCTGTAAGCAGGGGTGGATCGCGTTTTTCACTAACAATTGTGGATGACGCCACACGTTATTCTTGGGTTTTTCCCATGAAGAATAAGGGTGACGTGTTCACTAAGTTTAAAGGCTGGGTGGCATCTGTGGAAAGATTTCTGTCCATTAAACTCAAAAGGATTCAGACAGACAGAGGTGGCGAATTTATGTCAAATGCCTTTAAAGATTGGTTACAAAAGCGTGGCATTGGACATAGAAAAACGAACGTTTTTTCCCCAGAGGAGAATGGCGTTGCAGAGCGAAAAAACAGATCTTTACAAGATATGATGTTTGCCATGCTTGATGATGCTGATTTGCCCATGTCTTATTGGGGGGAGAGCATGCTCACCGCGTGTTATCTCCAAAACAGGCTCTTTCATCAAACAATAGGTACAACCCCGTACTTTAAATTGTTTCAGAAAAAACCTAAAATTGACCATTTCCATGTGTTTGGATCAAAAGCCTGGGTATTAATTCCGAAACAAATGAGGAAGAAGGGAGATCCTAAGACCAAACAGTTAGTGTTTGTGGGTTACCAGGAGCTGGGAAAAGGTTTCCGTTTTGCTGAAGGGACAAATGGCATTGTGATCTCCAGGAATGCCAGTTTTTGTGAACATAGTGGCTGGGAGAGACTACATGCCAATACTGAGGTTTGGTTTGAACCTTCCCAGGAGCTTCATGACTCTGAAGGTAGACATAGAGAATCAGAGTCTGAGGGGGAGGAAAGTTCAGATAAGAGCTCTCAAGAAAGTGGAGTTAGCCAAAGACCAGTTGCTAAGCAACAAAAGAGAGGTCGTAGTTCTGAGGAGGAAAGTGGGTCAGAAGAAAAATTTTCTCCCAGAAGATCTAAAAGACAAAACAAAGGAGTGCCTCCGGTGCGTTTTTCCCCAGATACTGCAAATGTGTTTAGTGTAAGTGCAGAACCCAAGAGTTTTCAGGAGGTGTTAAAGTTACCAAAAGAGGAGGCAGAGCGCTGGAAACAGGCAATGGAGGAAGAGATGTCCTCTCTGAATGAGCACAAGGTTTTTACACCAGTAGCAGCGCCTGAGGGGGCAAAGATTGTAGGCTGCAGGTGGGTGTACAAACTTAAACCTCTGGTGACAGGAGAGTACAAATACAAAGCTCGTTTAGTTGCTCAAGGATACTCTCAGAGGCCTGGAAAAGATTATGACGAGACTTTTTCCCCTACTGCTAAGGGGGACAGTGTAAGGCTGATTTTAACGCTTGGAGCAAAGAGAAAACTCCTGTTAAACCATTTTGATATCCAGACTGCATATTTACATGCATCAATATCAGAAGACCTGTATCTAGCCGAACCGCCTGGTTATGAGACAGGTTCCAATAGAGTGTTAAAATTAAACAAAGCTCTATATGGTCTCAAACAGGCTGCAAGATCTTGGAACAAATGTTTCCATGAGGCCTTAGTGTCATTTGGTTTCAAGCAGAGTACAGCTGACAATTGTGTTTATGTACGTGGTACAGGCAGTGATCAAGAGTTTTGTCTGATTTATGTAGATGATGTTTTGTATGCCTGCAAAACAGATAAACAAACTAAAAGGTTTGCCAAGCAATTGTCCAGTAAGTTCAAAGTGAAAGACTTAGGCCCGGTTAGGACATATCTAGGGTTGGAAGTGTGCTGGGCCCAAGATGGCAGCTGCCTAATTAGTCAGCAGAACAAAGTTAAACAACTACTGACTACATACAGGATGCAGGATTGCAAAGGGGCAGTGGTGCCTATGGATCCAGGTTTCATAAAAACACTTCATATAGATGAGAGTCCTGAATTTGAACATCCTGATGTATATCACTCTGTAATTGGAAGTTTATTGTATCTAGCACAGTGGTCCAGACCTGATATTAGCTATGCAGTAGGCATATTAAGTAGATTGGTCTCAAAGCCCACACTAAATGCCTGGAAAGGGGTAAAACAAGTTCTGAGATATCTCAAACAGACAATTGGCTATATGTTACAATTAAATTCTTCAGAGGATGAAATGTTGAGTTGCTTCTGTGATAGTGACTGGGGAAATTTGCCGGATAGAAAATCTGTCACAGGACTGGTCATAATGGTCGGTGGAGCTTTAATCAGCTGGCGGTCGCACAAGCAAGACGTTGTAAGTGTGTCATCAACGGAATCAGAGTACGCCGCATTGAGTGAATTGTGCAACGAGGTGATTTCAAGCATTTGTTAACAGATTTAAATGTAAATTGTGGAGAACCAGTACAAGTTTACATTGATAATCAAGCTTGTATAACCTTAAGTAAAACAGAGGGTTTCAAATCGCGTTCCAAACATATCTCTGTAAAATACCAAAATGTACGTTGCTGTGTACAAGACAATGTAATCACCTGTACTTATGTATCAAGTGAAGAAAATGTAGCAGATGTGTTAACTAAACCATTGGCAAAGATAAAGAACAAGCGAATGTGCAAGGGTTTAGGTTTGCTGGAAAAATGATCTCCTACATAGGTGTATTTGGTGTTAATTGTTCAGCAGAATCTGTGAGGGGGTGTTCAGTTTCTGTTAATTGGTTCTCATGGGAAACTTGCAGATTCTAGCTTCGCACAATTAACTCAGGCTGGTGTCAATTTACTCTTGGCAGAAAGCCCAGGTCTGCTTGACCTAGAAACTACTCACTCTGATTGGTTAACGACCAGCACTCAACTCTGTTATCAAGGGATTGCTAGCTCAGTTTGATGTGAGGTGTTGTTAGGAGTAGAAGTGCTGTGTATGGTTTTGAGAGAGAGAAAGAGAGGATTTATTTTGCTTTGATTTGTATGCAGAAACTCTGCTGGTTTTATTTTTCTCCTTTTAATAAATCCTGTAAATAGTTATTCTGAGTCTAGCTGACTTGTCATTACTGCCGCAACTAGCTTCTTCGCTGTGCAGGAAAACTCTGCTACGTTTGGGCTAAAGCCAATAGGGCTATGCCTGACATTTCAAAGTTCCATGATATACAAGGGAAACTGATTCCACAATATAGGTGTTATTGCGCTGAGTGCCCTGTTCTCTGTGGCCACCAGACAGATGTTCTAAACTCACCTGGCAGCCTTTCTCAACCTGTGGGTCCCCAGATGTTTTGGGACTACAACTCCCATCACCCCTAGCTAGCAAGGCCAGAGCTCAGGGATGATGGGAGTTGTAGTCCAACAACACCTGGGGATCCACAGGTTGAGAACTACTAAAGGAAAGTCAGCAATCCTTCTCCAGCAGATCTCAAGTAATGGGCCAAAATATATGGAGAAAGGAGGCCCTTTGGGTAGGCTGGTCCCAACTTGCTTAGGAATGTATAAACTAACACTAACGTATTGAGTGTGTGCTGGTTTTACAGCAAAGGTGCCACCATGTTATCAGTAACCAGCTTTGGTAAATAGCTGGGCTGCTGCCTTTTGCACCAGCTGCAGCTTCCAGACCAGCTTTCAGGGTAGCCCTACACAGATTGCTTTGTGATAATGTGATTGAGTGTTACCAATGCCTGAACCACTTTGGCTCACCTACCTCTGTCCAGGAATGGCTGCAGCTGTTACACCAGCCATAGCTAGTAAAAAGGTGCTCTATTAGGGTTGCCATACATCTGGAATTTCCCGGACAAATCTAGAATAGTGCAGTCAGCAACAGATGTCTGGACGTATGGCAGCCCATGTTGGCAGTGCCATTTTTGCCAAATTTCCATTAAAAATAGCTCAGAAATAGCATTATTTTGCAACAAAAAAACCCTCAAAAACTTTGGGCAAAACTAAAAAAAAATCAACAACTTTTCTGTCCAGTTTTTCACTGTTTGAAATATGCCAACCTTAGTTCTACTCACTGATACCCAGGAGATCCAGAATACTACATTTTGCTACCTAGAGCTCCCAGGTTTAAAGCAATTGGAAGCCCTGGGCTAGGAGACCCTGGGAGTATGCTAACTTAATAGCATACGATCACGAGAAACAGAACCCCGTTCTCTTCTTTGCCTACTCAATGAACGTAGAGCATTGCAGAAATTTTAGCATTGACAAAAAGATTGTTTATAAATTTATAGCCTTAAATAAGGTTACAAAAGTATGGAATTAATGAAGATATCCACACAGAACATTCATAGGGGAATCGAAGCTATGTTATAACATTACACTATATAGAAAGTCAGAGCAATATCTTTTGACCTCTTTTGGATGCAAACTTATCAATTGTATCATTAAAATCAGTAAATCACAGTTTTATCATTTTCTATGCGTGAAATGCTTAGATCACATGACCAATCCTAGCACATTGTTGACCATAGAGCATTCTTTATCCTTTTTAGTCTATAAAATTATCTTTTGCCATTACAGTTTGTAACCATTAAACAAAGGACCAATCTGATAATTGTTTCCACATTTGGAACAGCTGTCCAAATTTTCTCCTGGAATATTATTTGATACATATCTAGGTGGCTGAAATTTGCTTTTTCAGGGTGAGCTTCTTTGACGTACAGGTGGAAGTGCAAGAATTCATCAACTAGACTAAGGTCAACATCCTATGAATGCATCAACATCTCAGCGTCATTGTGAATATCTTCTCTGGTTGCTTGCAGGTTCACGAAAAATGAAAAATTGCCAGCTATACTCCTGTACACTGTTGCTCCTCTGTCTAGGTTGGCTTCAAGAGCATCCATGACAGGGATAAATGAATTTTCCCTAAACTTGTCTCTTGCAGAGAGTTCGTCCAAGGTTTCGGGTGCTGTCTCATCATTTTTTATTTTTTTATTCTTTGTATTCTTTTGACAGTTTTGTACCCTACATCCGGTAGAGTAAATTTGGCTTGCTGTTAAATTTCATCAAAATTAGCCCGAATGTTTGATACAAACTGTAACAGTGAACTGTAAATATTTGCACATGTGCTCAAATGAAATTTGTGAAGTTCTGAGTGACTTGCTAACTTTATGAAATTGTTCTAGCAAATGTGTCCAAAGATGAAGCATGAAAATGAATTCAAATTCTTCCATTTTCTAAAGAAAATTTTTTAGCCTATTGTCTATTATCACCTTTTTTAGTTTCATCACAGTAAATACAACCCAGGGCTTCAACAATGTAAGCATAACTTCCACTAATAGCTGAGGTAGCTTTGACAAGAGCCTCCCATCTTATGTCTGGCAAATCTTTAGGGTCAAGAGGCAAGATTTTTTTAACACTGCCCATCTTTTTGTAGAAGTGCAGAAAAATAAAAATAAAGCTCATTTATTGTGGCAAAAAAAATATCACTGCATCCAGGCATGAAAGGACGAGTCAACTGTGGTTCGTCCAACTAAAATGGAATGTAGTCTGTGAAACCTTATAGCATAACAAAAATTGATAGTCTTTAAGGTGACGCAAAACTCTTTGTTGCTATTGCAAGCAATCTACATGAGATGTTATCAGAGCATGAATGACAGCAGGAAAAATCTCAATCAGTGACAAGAGGATGCAGCCTGCTGAACAAGTGTTTAACTAATTTTGATAACGACAGTCACAATGTCAGCAGCCTCAACTGTTGTCCTCCTGCAGTCAAATGCTGGTGAATGGTTAGCGAATGAATGGCTTGAGAGACAGTGCCACCTAATCGCTCTTCGATTCCTCATGTCTCAGCCGTGCTTTTTTCATTTGTGGTGCTGGCTCCCCATGACGACCGCATTTGGTGATTCACTTGTTGATGTTAGTCATTCAATCAATACTGACTTATCACATTTTGGAAGGTGAATTAAGCTCAAAATTGCCCAAGACATTTTGCCGCCTGAGGCAAAGGACAAGATCGCAGCACCACCTCACCTTCCATGTAGAGACTGGACCAGAAGTTGAATCTTACTTCAATCCAGGCAACAGGATAATGTCCCCATGTGCACCTGAGTGCAGTAGGCTAGGTTAAGGGGTGCGTGACAAGCCTGTGGCTTAGTGTGCTTTTAATATGAGTTTTAAACTGGTTATACTGTCTCTGTTATAAGGGAAAGTTGTTTCTGTCTTTCATTGATTAATATTGTCTTGTTTGTAAGCCATCCAGAGACTATTTTTTTTAAAGGTGGTCACATAAATTTAATAAATGGCATGAATACACCATATTTTAGTGCCTGATGTTCTGTTCTTCACTGCTTGCTCCACCTTCCATTGTGCATTCTGCTTACATCCTGATCTTTTACATGTTTAATTGGAATGAAGTCCTATTTTGTTCACTGGGAATTTCCTCGGGTACGTGGGCATAGACTTGCATCTTTAATGGGTTATTTCATGGTTTGTGGCAAACCATAATTTGCCATTCCGCCCAAACTGGGAAACCGTGGTTTGCACTAGCCTTCCAGACCAGTTTCACATTCATTATCTCAATAACCTTTATGGCCTTGTGTACTTCAGTATTACCATCTCTGGGTGAAAAGGCCTGAGAGACAACAGCTACTTAATTAGCAGGGTTAGGGCAAGATTTAAACCAGTTCGTATATCACAGTCTTAATACTACAGTAGCTCCCCAAAGTACCTACTATTTAGGTCTTTCTAGAAGATGTTTTACATGTCCTTTTTAGTATAATCCAGGTGATGTCATAAGTACCTAGTATATGTATTCCTAGGAAATTGGATTTGCCCTCTATTTAAATCAGAATTCTAGTATTCTACTCATTCATATAATATTGAGTAGATAAAATGCTAAAATATAATATAATAAATATAATACAGTGGTACCCCGGGTTACATACACTTCAAGTTACATACGCTTCAGGTTACAGACTCCACTAACCCAGAAATAGTACCTCAGGTTAAGAACTTTGCTTCAGGATGAGAACAGAAATCGTGCTCCGGCGGTGCAGCAGCAGCAGTGGGAGGCCCCATTGGCTAAAGTGGTGCTTCAGGTTAAGAACAGTTTCAGGTTAAGTACGGACCTCCGGAACGAATTAAGTACTTAACCTGAGGTACCACTGTATAATAATAATAATATAATATAATATAATATAATATAATAATATAATATAATATAATATAATATAATATAATATAATATAATATAATATAATATAATATAATAATATTAATATAATATAATGCTAAAATATTGTATTATATTCATATAATATTAAGCAGATAAAATGCTGCAGCTGCCATAAGGAAACCCCAGAGACAACAATAAGGAAATACCTATCATAACCTTTTAAAATCTTCAAGCATGAAACAGGTAGAACCACTTCAGAGTGATCCCATAAATATGAACTACCGGTATGTCTCATGTCATCAACAACTCCTGATCAATGACAACAAATGCTGCTGGAAGATGGAACAGGATCAATAAGGTACAGTTGCCTCCATCAATTTCTGTGGGAAGATAATTGATAAAAGCAACAAATGCAATCTCAATACCATGCATACCTACGTTGTGAACTAGGCTGGCAAATGTCCAGAAGCTGAGAGCATCAAAGTAATCCTGAAGCTCTAGGGAGGAAGGCTAGAGGCAAATGGTAGAAATTAGATAGGGAATCAACATCACTGGAGTTTTGAGCAGGCGCTGAACAGAGCTGCTCAAGGCTACCAAGCCGTAGAGAGCAGCCACCACCAGCCCTGTAGTTCAAAACATCTGGAGGGCACCAAAACATCTTTAGTCCAAAGCATCGGAATAGGGGCATACCAGAATGACCTCTGACAAAAAAGTATTCATTAGAATAAGGGAATGGGGGCAGGGAGAGTTGGCTGCAGCAGGAGAAGGGGATTGCTAGAATTCAAGAAGGCTGCCTTGTGCGAGCAGGAGTGCCTTTCTGCAAGTCACCTTCAGATCCAGAAGTGCTGGTATTTAGTGAGTTACTTTCTTTAAAGCAGAAGTGGAGAACCTGTTTTGACCTATAAAGCCTTAAACGGCTGAGGACTGCAATACCTCAAGGACCACCTCTTTCCATATGAACCTACCCAGACCCTGAGATCACCTTCTGAGGCCCTCCTTTGTGTGCCTCCTCCTTGAGAGATGTGGAGGGTGGCAACACGAGAACAGGCCTTTTCTGCAGTGGCTCCCCATCTGTGGAATGCTCTCCTCAGGGAAGTTCTCCTGGCGCCTTCATTATACAGTTTTAGGTACCAGACAAAAACATTCCTTTTTAACCAGGCCTTTGGTTGATCCGATTTACATCCTATGCTCATTTAAAATGTGTTTTTTGGGGGTGGGGTATAAGGTTGCTGTTTTTATTTTTATTAGGTATTTATATCTTGATTTTATTCTGCGAACCACCCTGAGACCCCCGGGTGGTATATAAATTCAAATAACAACAACAACAACAACAACCTGTGGTCCTCCAGATGTTGCTAGACTACAACTTCTTTCTTCCCTGACCATTGTCCATGCTGGACTCCAACAACCTCTGCAGGGCCACAGGTTTCTTTGGGTTGTATCCAGTGCTGGCAGACTCACAGAAGTTAACAGACAGGAGTGACTCAAGGCGTTTCAGCACGCAAGGCAAAACACCCTGCTGCTGCCCCCATGATGGGAGGGCAAACTTGGGAGAGGGGATCTGGAAAGGATCCCTCCCGCCACGCTGGGTGGTGCGATGGGCCTTTCCTTCTAACTTTATGCAAACATATGCAGCATTTTTTACACAAGCAGTTTATCTTAATGTCATTTATTGCTTGATATTATTTTAATAAATGTTTTTCTAAGGTTTTTGTAATGGCTAAACAATAAAAAAACAAATTCCAGCTAGGAAAGGGTCTGGAACAAAGAGGTGTCATTTAGTGACAAACTCTCATTCCATGTTTCACACCGTATTTACTTATTCCTCAGGAAAACCTCTGCTTCTGGCCAGTTGATGCACTCTATATACTGAATCGCTTCTGTTACAAACCATCTAATGGGTCAATGTATTGTGTACAGGATGTGTGTGACCACTTGACAAGTATCAGTAGTATTTTATAGTTATTAGAATCTAATTTCCTGTGATGCCAAACCTGGGTGGCCCAGTACCTAATAGTTTGAAAATGAAACAGAAATAAGATAGTGGTTTCTTCATACTCAGGAGAATTCCCCTGGTATGCAGAAGTATATTAGTTTTTAAATTAAAAAGAAAAATATTTTTAAATGTCCCAAATGACCTGACCTGTGAGCTTCTGAGACCTGTGGAATGTCATGGACTGTGGGGGGGATGGACATAGGGGAGTGGGATCGAAACAGAATTGTTTGAGCCGCTAACACCTTAGTATCTTATGAGGTTTAAAATTTTCTGCCTCAACAAGTAGGTTTTAGGTGGGGAAAAGGAAAACAACACTTCCTTTCCCATTTTCCAGGCTGCACCTTACAACCCTGCCAGCTAAAGGGGGAAACAGATCTTACAATATGAGCTAGCTGGACTGGGATTGAAACCCAGAATTCTTTGAAGCCTTCAAAGAATTCTCCCTAATGTCAGCAGATATAAGTCTTCTGGAGAAGAACCAAGTAGGTCACTAGGGGCATATATTAACCTTCAAAGAGTAATTATCTAACTATGTCATTTCTGTCATTTTCATACCACTTATATTGGGATTATATAGGGACATGGGTGGCACTGTGGTCTAAACCACTGAGCCTCTTGGACTTGCCAATCAGAAGGTTGGCAGTTTGAATCCCCACGATGGGGTGAGCTCCCGTTGCTCGGTCCCAACTCCTGCCAACCTAGCAGTTTGAAAGCACGTCAGTGCAAGTAGATAAATAGGTACCGCTGCGGTGGGAAGGTAAACAGCGTTTCTGTGCACTCTAGTTTCTGTCACGGTGTTCTGTTGCACCAGAAGCGGTTTAGTCACGCTGGCCACATGACCCAGAAAGCTGTCTGTGGACAAACGCCGGCTCCCTTGGCCTGAAAGTGAAATGAGTGCCGCTAACCCATAGTCGCCTTTGACTGGACTTAACCATCCAGGGGTCCTTACCTGATCTACCTATTGGGATTATTTTAAATCAGTGCAAAATATCAGATCCAGGTGTCCTGCCCCAAACATGGTAGAAATTAACACTTGGAATCCGCATAATATTAATAATATTCCTCAGAATATTAATATTTAACACCAGAACCTCCTAGATCAGTGATGCCTGAACTTTCATTCCCCATGAACCTCTTGAAAATTGCTGAGGGTCTTGGTTGACCACCTACTAATTCTTCTGCCTTTGGTAGCAATTGTAAAGTGCTGTGCTAGATGTATGATTTTAATTGTATTTTTTACAGATCTGCTTAGGACCACCTGAATGAAGCCTGCTGGCCACAGTTTGGGAACCCCTGACCTAGGTTAACCCAGGACAAATGTAAATAAAAAGCCAAACGGTGCCAGCTGGTGGAATTGTTGACACAGTTGTGTAGGAGATAACATGGAAACACTTCTTAAAGAGAGTTTTCACACCAAATTCCTCTTTTTGCAGAAGATGAGGCCTTTTTAAATTAACAAACTTGCTGCCTCAAAAGAAGCTATTGCTTCAGGGGCTTAATAAATATTTTAAGCATAACATTTTTTGTTGCAAATAATTTACAAGCACTATCCTAAAGCATGCATGTGCTATATATATATATAACAGTTTTTATTTTTAAAAATAACTCTTCTAAGGAACTGTTTATTGTAAAAGGGTATAAGCTAGTTTGATATCAGATGTTTCATGCATAATTTGTTTGATGACGTTGTAATTTAAAAAATAACAACCTTTATTTATCTGGAGAAGCCTTTAGTAAGTTTCATTTAGGGCTGTCAATCTGTTAAATAAATCTTAAGACAGGTTAATCATATTATCAATTATTTGATTAAATTTATACAAAATTGCATATGAGAAAAACAATTATTATAAATAAGAAAACATGCTTTAGTTTGTGATTAATACATATTTTAAATAAAATAAAATATTTTCAATCACCCTTTTCCAAAAGATTCTAGGGCAGTGTACAAATTTCATCTTTACATTAAGCAGGCATTTGCCAAAGAAGGCATCTTCGTAGTAGAACCAGTCTTATTTCTCTCCCATACAGGGAGGAAGGCCTCTCTTAGGAATGTGTTTGCAATGTGCATTTTAAAGAACCATTTATATTAAAAATTAAAAATCTGCTTCCTAAGTAATGGTGATTTCCCTACCCCCCCTTTCTGCACCTTTCTGAGCTCTGCAATAACCTTTCTGAGGTGTGGAGACCAGAATGGTACACGGTATTCCAAGTGTAATGATTGTGCTGTGATGACATTGTGATATTGTGATGACATTGTGATATTGGCATTTTATTTTCAGACCCTTTCCTAATGATCCCCAATATGAATTTTGCCTTTTCCACAGCTATGGCACAGTGACCCAATATTTTAATGAAGCTACCCACCACAGGTGGTATCAATGGTTAGTTATACCATTCTCGTTCAGAATGTGAGTCAGAAAGCTTCCTTAACTGCTAGAAGTAAATTAAGCAGAGAATTTACAGCCTGGCTGCTCTGCATACAGAAAGTCCCATATTTAATCCCCAGCATCTACCGCAGAGCTTTTCAAAAAGGGGCTGGAAAGGGGTTAGTTTAACCTCCGGTTTGCTAGTAAAACTGAAGTACCGTGTCGCGAAATGATGCATGACTAAAAAGTGTGTCACCAACACAAAAAGTCTGGAAAGCGATGACCTACAGGTAGGACTGGCAGAAACCTCTGCTTGAAATCCTGCCGAGCCACTGCCAATCAGCTTAGACAATACTGAGCTAGATGGACCAATGGCCTAACTCAATATAACGCAGCTTCCTATGTTCCTCTGTAAATAGATTAAGATCAATCTGAAGTCCTCTGTTCACTGGTAATGATTCAGCCGACAATATTCAAGTAAGAATCACCTCACAATGCAAATAAGTGAGGTGAAAATTTAACATGACACATGAAGAATTGGAAGTTTGCTAGGACCATTTTTTCACAACGATGGATGCAATCTTTTGTCATAATATCTCTCCATGTGATTTCTGGAATCAACATTAGCTTAGTCATGCTACTGTAGTAAATACAAACACTCCCAGTATAAAGGAACAAATGATTCCGAAATGTTAATATTATCGCTCAGCTGGCATTAATAAGCCGGCCTCACCAGTTTGTCATTGGCCCTTTGAGAAGAATGATTTTCACACTGTGATTCCAAGAAGAGTTTCACAAAGGAAAGCATAGACTCCATTAATTGGCTGTGTCTGGGAATGACACTCATACTCTCCAACAATCACTTGCAATTACATGAACTGTACTTACAAAAGCCGGGCTGCTCTGGTTCACTTATTGTTTTATATGCAACTTCTTTTTATCTGATAAATTTTACCTTGCTATTAATTCTGGTGCACATGCCGACTGCTAAATAGACTAAGAGAAGGATTGTGTGTATAAAAGAAATGTTTTTTCTCTCTTTCATAAATAAACCCTTTGGGAACCACTGCTAAGTGGCAACTATAAAGATGAAGAGACCTTTGACACCTTACAGACTAATTTATTGCAACTCTTTGACATTGCTTCCTGTACTTCCTGCTTCGGGTAATGCTAGGCGGTCCTCTTCAGTTCCTCAAGCAAATGAACTACCTCTAACTCACAGTAAAGAACACAAAGAAAAGGAAAAGAGGCTTGCTGGATCAGACCAAAGGCCCATCTTAGTCCAACAGGTTCTCCCAGCGGCCAACCAGATGCCTCTGCAAAGCCCACTGGAAGGACATGAATCACCTCCCCATGATTTCCAACAACTGGTATTCAGAGGCACGTGAAGACGGGAGGTAATATAACCTTAGGTACCCCTGCCCATACGGGCCAGTCTTGACAGACTCTAGGGTTGTGCGCCCATCTCACTCAAGAGGCCGGGGGCCAGCGCTGTCTGGAGACACTTCTGGGTCACGTGGCCAGCGTGACATCGCTGCTCTGGCGAGCCAGAGCCGCACACGGAAACGCCGTTTACCTTCCCGCTAGTAAGCGGTCCCTATTTATCTACTTGCACCCGGAGGTGCTTTCGAACTGCTAGGTTGGCAGGCGCTGGGACCGAGCAACGGGAGCGCACCCCGCCACGGGGATTCGAACCACCGACCTTTCGATCGGCAAGCCCTAGGCGCTGAGGCTTTTACCCACAGCGCCACCCGCGTCCCCAATATAACCTTAATCCTCCATGAATTTGTCTAACTGTTTTTAAAGTTGTTCAGGTTGGTAGTCATCACAGCATCTGTGGCAGTGAATTCCATAGTTTAACTATGAGCTGTGTAAAGATGTGCATCGTCTTGTCCATCTGCTACCATTTTGCTTCAGTGACCTTAGTTTCTAGTGTTATGTGTGAGAGACAGACTTCTCCCTAACTACTTTCTCTTCCCCAAGCATAATTTTATACAGTGGTACCTCAGGTTAAGTACTTAATTCGTTCTGGAAGTCCGTTCTTACCCTGAAATTGTTCTTAACCTGAAGCACCACTTTAGCTAATGGGGCCTCCTGCTGCTGCTGCTGCGCCGCCGGAGCACGATTTCTGTTCTCATCCTGAAGCAAAGTTTTTAACCCGAGGTAATATTTCTGGGTTAGAGGAGTCTGTAACCTGAAGTGTATGTAACCTGAAGCGTATGTAAACTGAGGTACCACTGTACTCCCTTTTTTCTCAGCTAAAAAGCCGTAAATATTACAAACTTTTGCTCATAGAGGTAAATCTGCTACTGCCTTTTTCTGCACATTTCCCATCTCTTCAGTACCTTTCCTGAGGGGCATTGACCAGAACTATGCACAGTATTCCAAGTGCACTATAGATGTGATGAAGGCATTATGATATTTGGCCTTTAAAAGAACTATTTTTTCCTAATGATCTCCAACATGGAATTTGACTTTTCCCCAGCAACCTACTCAAATATGAGAAGTCCCACTCGTATTAGCATTAAGCCAGCTCTTGAAGCCCCTTGTTTCCCCTCATTCCTCCTCATCTCCTGTCTTGAACCTCCTGTTTTAATTCTTTGCATTTCTGTTTTAACTCTTATTTGTTTTGCAGTTTTAATGGGCTTTTATTGTATTTAATCATTCTCTATGGCAGCCCCTAACCTATGGTGTTGACTTCCTACAGAGGTGTGTCTGGCACTTTCGTTGTATAGTTTTGTTGTTGTTTAGTCATTTAGCCGTGTCCGACTCTTCGTGACCCCATGGACCAGAGCACACCAGGCACTCCTGTCTTCCACTGCCTCCCGCAGTTTGGTCAAACTCATGCTGGTAGCTTCAAGAACAGTATCCAACCATCTCGTCCTCTGTCGTCCCCTTCTCCTTGTGCCCTCCATCTTTCCCAACATCCAGGGAGTCTTCTCTTCTTATGAGGTGGCCAAAGTATTGGAGCCTCAGCTTCAGGATCTGTCCTTCCAGTGAGCACTCAGGGCTGATTTCCTTCAGAATGGAGAGGTTTGATCTTCTTGCAGTCCATGGGACTCTCAAGAGTCTCCTCCAGCACCATAATTCAAACGCATCAATTCTTCGGCAATCAGCCTTCTTTATGGTCCAGCTATCACTTCCATACATCACTACTGGGAAAACCATGGCTTTAACTATACGGACCTTTGTTGGCAAAGTGATGTCTCTGCTTCGCTGAATATGTATCTTTCTACCCTGGCTTTTGACAGCTGCATTAATTTTCTAAGGATCCATCCTATAGTTTATCCAAATTATACTAATTCTGATTACACAGAAAATGCTGGACATTCAGGTCATTCAGAATGAACAGGCTCCAAACTAATCCAAACCAAATCTGGCTGTTTTCTGGTCAGAGCATAAGCGAGGAATGTTTAGCATTGGAGCCAACTCCTAGGGGCCAATTTGTAGCCCCCCCCCCCAATATTTGAAGGGACTAACTACCCTTCTCCTCATTTGTCATTCAAATGGTGTGTGCCTGCCACATCTTGTGATCACTTACCTGCCCCCCCCCCAATATTTTATTCACATTGGCACCCCTGAACTGCTTAACATGCTCAAGATGGGGTTGATATTTTTCTGACCTGAGGCAAATGGATGGAGATAGTGGATACCACTGTTGCTAATAGATAAGATTGATTTCATACTCAAATCAAATTGATTTCATACTCAAACCAATGAATTTTATTTTGTTTGTAAGCTGCTTTGTGAGGGCCATGCCCTGAAAGACAGCCTGAATTAGAAAGAGCCAGAAACTGTATTCATTTCTCCACAGAGAATATTTAAAGGTATCTCCAGTGAAGGATGCTAGCCTCTTAAACAAAAAGAAGTAACAAAATAGGCTCCCTAACTTAATGAATTGCAGCTAGTCTATTGCGGTTGTTTTCCTTGAACTCCCACAGCCCTAATGGATTTTTTTCTTCTTAAATCAGCATTATTGTGCATACTGTCATTTCTTTCATACTAGTGACTTTGCCAAATGATCAGACTTTTCTTCAGCTCTCTAAGTCTTGCCTTCTGCCTGTGGCTCACACCCTGCTACTTACTTGAGAGCCAGTGTGGTGTAGTGGTTAGGAGCAGTGGACTCGTAATCTGGGGAACCGGGTTCGCGTCTCCGCTCCTCCACATGCAGCTGCTGGGTGACCTTGGGCCTGTCACACTTCTCTGAAGTCTCTCAGCCTCACTCACCTCACAGAGTGTTTGTTGTGGGGGAGGAAGGGAAAGGACAATGTTAACTGCTTTGAGACTCCTTCAGGTAGTGATAAAGCCTGATATCAAATCCAAGCTCTTCTACTTACCACTCATTTGTTGTTGTTACCAGAGTCTTAGAACTTACACCTCTTTGTCAAAACTCCATGAACTGTTCCTTCAGCTTGTGGGGCTCATCAGTTTAAATAAGTTTCAACAACAATGATTTCTACATCCACATAGTTGAGCACACACCTCTATAACTAAATAGATAGGGAGCAGTGATGGTTCTCTCCCCTGAGACGTCTTCAGTTTTAATTGCATTTCTTTCCTTTGATAAGGCCAGTAGCTTTGCTTCTAAGTGTTCAATTAATTTAGAAAGAAAGTGAAGTCTCCACAGTAATCCGGCAAGAATGTTTCTTCCCATGAGGTTTTAGAAAATAAAACAATGAGGCCTTTATCCCTGGACAACAGCAAAGCGGCAAAGTGAGGATTGAATCCCATCGACCCCAATAGCAGAGTGTTTCATCACCAAAGGGGGGTTTGAAGAAGACAGACTTGTAAATGCATGCTCGCTTGATGTTTCATTAAACTGTCCTTTCACCTCCATTCTTGAACTTCATTTTCAGCTGTCACACCTTGAGCAATTAGATATCGCCACATTAATTTAAAAACAATTTAGCCTTCGGAGCAGATCAAGACATGATGCATCAGACGAGTAAAGCACAAAAAGACACAACACTCTTTGGGGGACAAAGGCTACATCAAGAATGCTGGAAGGCATACATTAAAAAGGCTGCTGGTGGTAGTGAGGATAGATAACTTAAATCTTTTCAAACATGTGCAACTGAAGGAGACAAAATGAGCTGAGATCCATTTAATGGACCTTCAGAGGCAAACCACAACTCTGTTACACCTAACAGAATTTCGCTTTCTAAAAGTCTCTCCAGAGCACTGTTGTCATAGGTGAGATGTCATCTGACAAGGTGAGGCCTGCTCATCGACCAGCAGCAGGCACTATATCCAAATGCTGGAGACAAACAATGGCAGAATGCCGATACTCTCCTCTGGTGCTTGTGAGACAAAACTCACAAGCTGTGTACAAAACAGAGGTAGGACATCTCCCCCTTGCTTTATGGTCATGATGATGAAGGTGTTCCTATTCATTTAAATGGGACACTTTTTGGCAATGCAAATTGCAGGCATCTTGTGTTGCGCCCTTAGCAGGGAAGAGAGTACTAAAATTCCTGCTACATACCCTGACACCAGGGTCCTGACCCATATGAGGAGACCATGTTGGCTTTTGGTATAAGCGAAGGAGGGCTAAATTACTAATGGCATGTGTAGTACAGTGGTAACTTGGGTTAAGTACTTAATTCGTTCTGGAGGTCCGTTCTTAACCTGAAACTGTTCTTAACCTGAAGCACCACTTTAGCTAATGGGGCCTCCTGCTGCTGCCGTGCCGCTGGAGCACAATTTCTGTTCTCATCCTGAAGGAAAGTTCTTAACCCGAGGTACTATTTCTGGGTTAGCGGAGTCTGTAACCTGAAGCATATGTAACCCGAGGTACCACTGTACAGGTTTAAGCCTTCTGTGACACTAGGAATCCAACAGAAGTAAAGCTATAATCAAAATATCTATGGGTATTATCACTCATGCTTGATAGTATTCCATATTTTGGGCTGTAGGACAGGTATAACGATGAGGTTTGGTTACTTTTGCCAGTTAACCAAAAAACTATGGAGTGATAAATGGTTCCATTTGTTCTCTCTCACGTGTTGGAACTTCCTCAACCGAAAACTTCTTCTTATTCCAGCAAGAACCAATTCATTCATTGCCTGAATTCTGCCACCTTGTCACCAGCTACCTGGTTATCTGTATTTAAAACCCCATAGATAAGACAGGAGGCAATTGCACATTTGAATGAATGATTGACAAAATGAAAGAAAACTTCATTACAGGAAGGTTAGCAGCACAGTCCAAAACAATTAACTACTATTAGAGAGGGAGGAGCAGCTAAAAGAGCAAAGTACATTTCAGAGCAGTGAAGAGACCCCCTGCAGCTTGATTGCTGTCTACTAAGGGGAGCATTATGCTTCTCTCCTACTTTGCACATCCAAGAGCAATATTTAGACAGAAAGCCCAGCCTTGGTGAATGTTCTCCAACGCTCTTAGCAGCATCAGCAGGTGGATGTGCAGATTAATTGCATGGGGGCAGTAGTGTGAATTGTACTGGAGAAGCTTAATCTGCTATCCTTAGTCTGGGATTCCATACACACACACACACACACACACACACACACACACACACACACACACAGTGGTACCTCGGGCTAAGTACTTAATTCATTCTGAAGGTCTGTTCTTA
The DNA here is from genome assembly GCF_964188315.1 of Podarcis muralis. NCBI lineage: Eukaryota > Metazoa > Chordata > Lepidosauria > Squamata > Lacertidae > Podarcis > Podarcis muralis. The sequence goes on from NC_135656.1 coordinate 79,476,120, forward strand.
ACCTGAAACTGTTCTTAACCTGAAGCATCACTTCCGCTAATGGGGCCTCCCACTGCACTGCCAGAGCACAATTTCTGTTCTCATCCTGAAGCAAAGTTCTTAACCCGAGGTTAGCAGAGTCTGTAACCTGAAGCGTCTGTAACCTGAAGCATCTGTAACCCGAGGTACCACTGTGTGTGTGTGTATGTTCAAGGATTACTATGTAATAAGATTTTTTAATTTTAAATATATAGACTAGACAGTTTCCTCTATACAATTTTTTGGGGGGACAACAATGAGTGAGGGAAGATGATTCTGAGATACCTGAGATTTGTTTTATGCTCATCTAACAGAGATGAGCAGGGAATATTTTATAAATGGTGTGCCATTGTGACTTTTCCCATTATAAAAGGTCTACACACAAAAAAGCTCCATACCCTTCATATCATAAAAAGCTTTCAATAATAATTTGAAACAGGGTGATGTGTCAAGCTGCTCACCTGCCTGAGAGCCATGTTCTCTTAACAAGGAAGCTCCCCCCCCCCCCATTATAGTTTTAAAAGGAGGAACAACAAAACCGCTTCACCACTGTGTATCTAAAAGCCCAGAAAAGCTAGTTTTGGGTCAGAGGAACCTTTCCCAGCCTGAGGGAAACTTTCCAGAAGCTACATGCCAATGGTTGGAGAGGTCAGAAGCAAAAAATGGGTGCAGCAATGGATGAGACACCTACTTTTGTATAGTTGGCTACATTTTGGCCAGGCAAAAATCAACACACTCAACACATACACACCCACCCACTCCACCACATCCTTCATCCAGACAAGGAAAAGGCATTATCACAGTTCAAGCCAGGCAAAGTACTTGAGGAGAGCAGTACAGAACAGTTTCTATCCAAATGCAATTTTGGTTTTTAACGCAGTGTAAGGTAGTCTCTATGGGAGTATATTGTATTTAATTATGGGGTATCAGAGTTTTTAGGGGGCTAACCAGAATGGGATAGCTGGGATAGCAGGCTTGTTGGTTTTTGAATGTCTGGTGTAGATTTTTTCAATTTCGTTGTTCTGCATGGGGCAATGACAATAGAGATTATTGTATCGTAAGGGTGTGTCTCCTGGGGTGGAGGCCTACCTTGAGTAGCCTGGGTGGCCATATTTGGCCCCTGAGGCTCAGGTTCCCCATCACTGGCTTATGCTTTTCTAAATCTGCTTAATTTTGTTGCTTTTGCTGCAAGGGATGAACACAGCTACCCCTCTGGGGGTTGTTACAATGGAAGGCACCAGATTTAAAGTGTATTTGTAAATTACTGAGAAATGAGAAAGTCATCCTGCCTCCACTTGCAGGCCTCTGCTTCTTTACCACAGTATTAAGTGTCACATGGCCAAGTCCTTGTATTCTTACAGAAGAAGAATACAACAGAGGAAAGCTGGGCTTTAGAGAGAGCCACTTTGCTAAGGAAATGCTCCTCCTCTCACATCATAGCAGCCAAAGACTATACTGTATTTGTTAAATAGTGGGTAGACATAGCAGACGACGCAGCGATTTCTCCAAAGCAGCTCTTTATTTGTAAGCTGGAACAGAACTGAACAGCAAACAGCTCAGCCGGCCTGCTTTTATAGGCAGCTGGCTGTCAACATTGTAACAACAACAACCCAGGGTTTCCCGCCTAAAGTAACTGACGTGGACCTGAGTGAAAACTATATACAGGATACTCCTGGTGGCCAGGGTGAGAACTTCAATAATAACAGTATTGGTCCAAATATAAGCCACACCCGAATATAAGCCACACCTTTAAAATTGGAGGGGGGGGGAGAGAAAAAAAGAAAAAATACCCGAACATAAGCCGCTTTATTCCTCGCTGCTCTTGGCTGCATGCTGGGGGGGTGGGAGCCATGTTGTGTTGCCGGTGGCCCTTTCCCTTCCTCACTCTCTCCCTTCCTGACCTGGGGGAGAGGATGAGGGACTACGCACGGGGCAGGCACCGCTTTGCCACACTCCTGGCACTGTTTGCCCCATGCTCCTGGCTGCATACCATAAGGTCGCGAATATAAGCTGCACTTTAGCTTTTCACGGTTGGAATTTGGGGGGAAAGTGAGGCTTATATTCAGGCCAATACGGTAAATGGAAGGTGAAATGCTTCTCCCAAACTAGGAATTAGTTGTGGCAAAAAAATAGGGAGTGTTGTTGGGCTAGTCAGGCTGCCTGCCATCATTTTCTCCCCCGCTGATCTTGGAAGTTTGGGGAAGAGAGGAGAGTAGTAATTAACAGAGAAAAAGCTCTCATGCCTAAGAAGGAATTCTGAACTTGGGCCAGCCAAGAATACCATATATACGGAACAAAAAGCTGGGTTTGGGCCTGTTTTGGCAGGGCACTGAGGGAAATTGTTCTGGGCTCACCCATGGAGGGGGCTCACCCATTGAAGAGCCGCAGCAGCATTGGAACGGTTGCATTGTTGTCAACTTTGAGAAGCAACCATCTCTGCTTGCTGCCGCTCTCATCAGCTGGGCTGGGCCTTCTGGGCTGAGCTCCAGAACCTCATAGCCCTAAGCTCTCTGCAAAGGACTACCAAGACATGATGAGACCAGCAGCAAACCAATGTGGCACCAGCATCCTTTCTCTTTCCTTAGTTTTAAAAACCTCTTATAGTCAAGGGGCAGCCAGATGGGCGTGTACACAGTTACTTATGTTCATTTTATTACTATTATTATATTTATATATTGTTTTCTGCTTCAAAATTATATTCATTTCCTGGTAAATGTGGTTAGCTTCAGAACAGCAGATATAAACTCAGTTTATTCCTGTATTCATAATGGTTACTGTGATCTAAGTGAATTTAAAATGGGAAACTACACATGCTCAGTTTTGAGTGGTTTTTGGGTTTTTTAAAAGCAGGGTGACAAAACCTTTTTATTTATTCTGAAATATTGGGAATGTAGAGGCAGTTGTATGTGAGAGAGAGAGCAATGAGGTAAGAGAGAAATGTTAATTGTGTGCTTCACAACAAAAGGAATACACCTAAAGACCCTCCAGTGCTCCTTTGGCCTTTCAGAACCCCCATAGGTCCCCAAAGCCCAAGGCTGCCTCCCTCAAAATTAAATTCACTGCCAGGAAGGTTTGGCCAGCAGGATAAGGCACCTCCAATGCCATTTTTTGAACTACAGTGGTACCTCGGGTTAAGTACTTAATTCGTTCCGGAGGTCCGTACTTAACCTGAAACTGTTCTTAACCTGAAGCACCACATTAGCTAATGGGGCCTCCTGCTGCTGTCACGCCACCGGAGCACGATTTCTGTTCTCATCCTGAAGCAAAGTTCTTAACCCGAGGTACTATTTCTGGGTTAGCGCAGTCTGTAACCTGAAGCGTATGTAACCCGAGGTACCACTGTATGAACAGCCCTTTTACATGCAAGCTTCTGCCAGTGTCCTCTAGGCTCTCTGCTCTGCCCCGCCAGATTCTGACTGGCCAGCAGGTTCAGAAAAGAGGCAATGAGAAAAGTGGGGGAACAATTCTAATTGGCCACTACCAGCAGAGAAGAGAGACCAATTTAAACTTGTTCCATCTCTTCTCCCTGCTGATAATGTTTAATTTGAACTGTCCTACAATTCTAATTGGATGCTACCAGCAGAAAAACAACAACCCAGTATTGATCTCTGGTACATAAGCCCATACAAAAAGAGGAATTGGTTGGCATCCGTCTGTCTCAGGAGACAATGGAAGAGTGTGCTTTTGGGAGTGAAGTAGGAATCATATGCCAAACATTACCTTGAAAAACCTGTCAGACTAGTTGGTCCTGCAGAGAAGATGGCACCCAAACTCTGGTCTGTTATGTCAGAGAGTCCAAAGAGAAAATGGTGGTTATGTCAGTGGCAAACTTTTTGATTTTTTTAAAAAAGGAGGAAACCTTTTAAATATATTTTATGGCAGTATTCTGACATACATTCCTTTGCAGATTTGGCAGCATCAACGAAACCCTAAACGAACAGCATTGGATGTTGCTGGGATAAACCTTCCTTTCTTTCCTCATCACCCTTGTCCATGACATGCAAAGAACATCTTTGAAGAAACTGAAGAAGAGGCAAATGCGTCGCCTTCGAGTGGAAGCTACTTATTCAGATGTAAAATCAAGAACATGGAGACACAAATCAATTTTCCCAGATGGAAAACGTGACTGCAAGCTAACTGGCACAGACAAATTCAGGGCAGAAACATGCTGCAGGATCTTAAATAAACTTCGCATAGGAGAAGTGCGCCTGTGTTTACGCAAAAGATGTGCAAATTTATTTGTGTTTCTGCCAGGACTATTTCCTAAATCATTCCTCCAGTCCTTTATAAAATAGGTCCTGTGGAAGGCTGTGCTGCTACCCCACTCTGCCCAGACGTTGTGGTACTATCTTATTCTACTCTGCTAGGAACTCTGCTCTGCTTATTACTGCTCAGGCAAGTTGAACTGGGGTTCAAAGACGGCAGAACAACCAGGCCCCCACCATAAAACATGCACATACACATATACACATATGAAAACGGAGTTTTGCTTTCATGTATAGACATATGCTGCTCTTGTCCCAGGAAAACTTATGTGGGACAGGCCCTTGGTTCATTCCCTCCATTAGGTCATTTGAGGTTTGGCCCAAACCCTTGAAAGGATGTCTATTCAAGGTAGGATTTTGGAATGCGGAAATCAGTGTCCAAGAGAAAGTTTGTTCCTTTGTGGAATGGTTGCATAGCCCAGCGCATCAGGACTCCCAGGCAAGTAGAAGTTGATTTGTTAAGCCAATCTTACAAATGGATTTCAAGCCAATCTTACAAGCGGGACCTTTCCAGCAATGGAGCTTAGAAGCCTCTCATCTATTATGTTTATAGCTCTTTCTCTGTACCTGGCATTGACTTTATGAAGAAAGATCTCTTGAAGGATCACACAGGTCAGCAATAGCAAAGCTTATTTTTTTCCTTTTTTTATTTCATAGGTGGCTGCAGTTGGGTATGGGAGAGCTGATCTCCCAGCCCTGCTAGACGGCCACGACCAGAGCACAGCTTTCGGCTTCAATAGCATTATGGCTTACAGATCAGATGCACTGCACTTCCAGGTCCATTTATTTATATGGTCATTATATAGGCTGAGCAGATTGTTTCAGAAAGTGCCATTCCCGGGTTTGAGGCATGTGCCTCCCCCAGATTCACAATGGAGCCATTAGCCAATACAGCCATCTTGCTTTTTCTACCCCCAAGCCCAACCAGAAATAGTAGTAGAAATCCTCAGAATTCAGATGCAAAGCTCCCTTCTGGAAATCCCTCCTATAGTCAAATTTAACTGTGTTACTAAAAGCACAGGCAGAGAAGGGATGCAATGACTTGCTTTTCAAATAACAGTTGCTGAGCACTACAAGGACACAGTAGAGGGAGCTTGTAGAGCTACGAGAAATGTAATGAGATGGCATCCGTCACAGGCCCCATGCACCTGACCGCATAGCCACATTTCTTACAATGCTCCAAATTACTGTATCAATTCATACAAAACATCACATTTTCTTCAGAACATTGTGCTATGCTTGTGAAATATAACAATGCACTTTGTTTAAACAACATTGTTCATGCTGACGAAAATCAGAATTGTCGTTCCAATTGCACTGGAGCACATGCTAGTACTGCAATGAATCTACCTACCCAATTTGGATAAAATACCTTTATTTTATTTTTGCTGCCGATACTGTGGATTAAACATCTTTGCATGCGCTCACCATCTATTTACTTTTTGGGCAAATCATGCCTGCAAACTACTAGGTTTCTTTTACAATTTGAGGGGCAGCAGAGAAGGGCAGGTGTAGCAGGGCAGAGGAAGACAACTAGGAAGTAGGAATCGCAAGCTGTGAAGAGGCAGTGGGTACAGGTTGCTCCAGCATCTTTAGCAATGCTTTCCCACCTCCACCCTTTATCGAATAAACAATTATTCCTGATCACAAGGACTAGAAACCTGTTTTCCATGGCCCAGAAAATAGAAATGCACTGTACTGATTCCAATTCACTCTGATCTGGTAATTTTGTATTTCTCCTCAATAGTCTAGGAGAACATAGAGGAATGGATGAAAATATACAAAGGCAGCCTAATTCCAGACTATTATCAATTATTTACCCAGATAAAGAAACAGCTGCCTCCTCTCGACAATGAAGAACCGACTACTCCACCACAAGCCAGCACTTGGATTAGTTAACATGCAACTGCTGGCATCCCCAAGGCTAGCACCTCACATTGGAAATAAGCAGCTGTTTATGAATAACTGGACGGTTTTTCCTGCCCCAACCTCTCTGCACATTTGAGCCATCCCAACAAAAAAGACAAGAGCTTCCTTCCGTGTGAAGCCAGCACATTCATGTGGCAGTCTCACCATGACATAGTATTTGCAAATTATCACAGCCTTCCTTAAAGCCAAGTTTGGGAAGCGGTAGCAATTGTGGCAATCAGAAATGAGGAATTATGAAAATCAAGCTTCTTTGGTGGCTAATTTCTGTTGTTCCCGTAAACATGCCCTTAGATTTCCTGCCGGATCAAACAGGGAGCTGACATAGCTCAAAACGCATGGCCGCTGATTCAAATGGCACCCTATAGTGAATTCCCACCCCAGCTCCATAACATAGAGTAGAAATTGTATCCTGCAGTCATCAGGTTGTTTCCTGAATCAATAACTGCTAATAGCAAGGGCATAAATCAAAGCATCGTTTGGAGGTGGGAGGAGGAAGACCCTCAACTAAGGGTTACCAAAAGAGGCTACCTTTTGTCCAGCACATGGGCACTGCTGAAAGCACTGCATGCCTCAGAGTTGCACTTACATTTGTACTATAATCCAAGGCTTTTAGTGCTACAATTCCAGACCTCTGGAATCAGTTACCAGGTGAAATTAGGCAGGTGCATACATAGCATGGGATGCGGGTAGTGCTGTGGTCTAAACCACAGAACCTTGGGCTTGCCGATCAGAAGATGAGCTCCCGTTGTTTGATCCCTGTTCCTGCCAACCTAGCAGTTCAAAAGCAAGTCAAAGTGCAAGTAGGTAAACAGCGTTTCCATGCGCTGTTCTGGTTTCACCAGAAGTGGCTTAGTCATGCTGGCCACATGACCCGGAAGCTGTCTGTGGACAAACGCTGGCTCCCTCGGCCAGTAAAGCGAGATGAGTGTCGCAACCCCAGTCGTCCGCAACTGAACTTAACGGTCAAGCGTCCCTTTACCTTTAAACATAGCATCTTGATGCTTAGGCAACTACTGAAGACATCTTGAAAGCTTTCCTTAAGATGACCCAGTCATTTAATTTAACCGATTTAATTTTCAATTGAAAAATTAATTGTAAAAATGGTTTTATTAAATTTAGTCTGCATTTTCCCACTCATTTTATCTTATTGTTGATTTGATATATTTTGACTGCAAAGCTGTTTATAAATATCTGTAATAAATTAATAGCACTCTGCTATTGTAATTTTATTAACTACATTTCTGGGGTCAACAGGAAGCACTGAAAACATGCTTGAGGATTGCTTATTTTTCTGTGAAAAAGAGAATTTTATAAGGGCTTAGGATCACAAGAGCGCATACAAATCAAGACACCGTACAGCAATTTTATACTAAAAGAATAAAGATTTTTATTAAGCATTGTAAGTTGCATTCAATAGCCTTCAAATACACCACACCACAATCCATCTACAACCAATCAAACCCAACAGTAGTTCATTCTTGCACAATCCATGAGTTGGGGCAGAACTCCCTTCAACTTACATTAAGATACCTACTTAGCTCTTGCGGGCAGGGAATGGGGAATTACACCTCGTTTCTGATCACTAATGTGTGATGAAGAGCATCAGGAGAATTATATGAAAACAAATATAAAGAAATGATTCTGATTTTGAAGTACATTAAGTTTGGAAACACTAACAAAAACATCAAAATGATACAGGTATATTTGCTTATACTAAATTCTTGATGGGAAAGTTCTCAAGAACAAGCCATTTGTTTCCTGCTACAGAAGGGGGGTATTTCTTGAAGATCAAAGCTTTTTTTTGTTTTTCCACAGAATTTCATATTTGCTAATATGAAGGCATAAAACAGCAACAGAGAACAATAATGCATACAGCAATGAGTACACCAGGGTAACGTTGATATTCAAAACGGCTAGATAATTTTTTTGTTTTAGAATAAATGCAACAGAGGTCAATAATCACAAAATTTTAAGGTTAGAGCAAGATCAGTCAATGACTAAACATAGTTAACATCTTTTATAGGACTATTACTGATTATTAGCTTTTTTTTTGTTTTGCAAATGGGCACAGTACTTGTAAGAATGGAAGAAAGAGGACAATAACATGCATAATATTAACTACACACTTTAAAAATTATGAACCATGCAGAAGTTTAGCTCAAATAGTAGTACTAATGGTCTACGTCTGATTCAAAACCACATAGTTCATTGATCACGGATGCATGGTATTAGTCACAAAAAGTATCAGAACACATTGTGTTTGTTTTGAAAAGGTCATTTGCATCTTCTATGATTTTAAAGTTAAATCCATTTTACCTTGCTTGTAAAGTATGTATGATGTATATTTAAAATCAGCAGAACTCCAATATTACTCTATAATTTTTTTTATTTTGATAGTTTGCACATTTTAAACATAAAAAGAACCACATCAACAGTGATGAAATTTAAGAAAAGAAAGAACTGTGGTTGTGCCTTTCCCCCCCATAATCATGAAATCAAAGCCTTAAAGAAAGCTTTGTGACACAGTAATGCAAAATCAAATATAATGGCATACATATGGTGCCAAATACTAAAAATTATATTTCAAGCTATATATACTGAAAGACTGCCAAAATTTGTTGTTGTTTTTTTAATATATCTCAAGAAACAAAAACTACGAGCTTTTGTCATAACCAGTTTAAACTTTGTGTATACTTCATTTTAAGTGCGGGAGTCAAATGCTCTTCATTCTCTTTCATTTTTGTTGTATTGTAGCATTTTGACTACAACTGGTTAAAACTAAAAATGTGTTCTTTAAATCTCTGACATCCAAGAGGGATCCAAATTTCCAAAGTCCTCATTTTTCTCTTACGGAAAGGAAAAAATGTACGTAACTGTAGGCTCTCTTTCTTTCCAGATATTCCTAATCCTGACCCTTCCAACATCCTTCACCCTCTATAAAAAATAAGTTTACTCTTCTTTTTTTAAGACAGTGGCCTCAAGAGTATCATCTTTATGGCAAACACTGTCTGCATTTAGTGCATTTAAGTGAGGATTTGTATTGCACGTTTTAGAGTCATTACTCAAGGCACTTTCAGACTGGTTGGAAGCCCTGACGTCTGCTGTACTCCCATTCATCTGGGAGGCTGGTTTCTCCTCATTCACTACTCCATTTTCAGCCAGGGATCCTTCTGAAGACACAATAGAGGACTTGGATTCCTCTGATTTTGACTTAAGTTCTTTGGCCACTTCTTCTGCTGAAGCAGCATAAGGAGGTTTGCCCTATTTTAAAATAAAAGAGAAGACAGGTGGGTTATAAGCACATAATTTAGGTAGGGCAGTATTGCCCTGCAGAGTCCTTGGCTCAGCATGGAGAGGAGACAGCAGCTACTTTAGTCCTCTCCACAACTGCTCTGCTCAGTTAAGCCATGATATGCCTTAGCATGGTGTCCAAACCTGCACTCCTCATGATTAAATGCTCCCAGGCAAACCAGAAGCTGTTAACTACAGTGGAACATCTACTTACGGACGTAATCAGTTCCGGAGGTCCGTCCCTAAGTCGATCCGGGTTGCTGGTAGAAGCGCCGTTGTGCGCAGGCGCATTTGGCAGCAGCAAGCTTCTGAGCATGTGCAGACGGCAGAAGCCGCTTCTGCGTGTGTGCGAATCGCGGCAAACCTGGTATTTACTTCCGGGTTTGTCACAGTCGCAACTTGGATCGGGCCCAAGTAGAGGCGGTCATAAGTAGAGGTTCTACTGTATAGGACAAACTCTGGTTACAGCTCAAGGTTTGAAAAGATGTAAGCTAAGAGCTGGGGTTTAACTGTCAAGCTAGGCTAATGGGGAGGCTCTGGCCTATGGACCTAATTAAGCTGTCAGGCCTTGCCAGTTGGCCCACATGGCTGCTTTGACCAAGCCACACCCACATGCCCTCAATGATGTCAGATATATGAGGCAAAAGGGACTACAGATCGGCAAAGCCCATATGTTTGGAATCCAAAAAGCGCAAGCAAAGGAAAGCAGTTCACGTGACATCCTTTTGATGTCAGGTGACTTACTGACAGGCGGGCACTCCCCGCTCCTAAGTTGGCCAGTGGGTGGGGGCAAAATAAGGATCTGGTTCACTCGCCAGATCCAGTCTCCCAACCCTGTATTGCACTAAACGGTTTATTGTCGTGCAGCAAAGGAATGACTGGGGAAGAGCAAAGCAGCTGCAATCTCATACACTCTCTCTCTTATTCACACCAAACCACATTTGGCTGAGCAGTATATGCAAACTGGGCCATGCTCCTCTGGCTTCTTACTGCGGTAAAACAAATACCTATTAAAGATTAGCACATTTGTTATGACATAAGCTTTTAAGCTTCAGATGTGTGAAATGGTCTTGAGTCCATAAAACTGAAGGCCACCATACATGTGTCAGTCTCTTTGTTCTTTTTGCTGCAAGAGACCAACATGGCTATCGCTTTGGAAATTACTGTAGATGCCATGCGAGATTATTTTTTCCCCTTTATTGGATTGACACAGCATTTACAAATATGAACTAGAAATAAAATTTCAAAAACTAACATCTGGGACCTGTTGTCCTATTCTTCATGGTCTGAAGAGCCACTCTGGATTAAGGAGGGTGCTGACCAGTCACTTGGAAACTGTTCAGCAAGTTAGATTTCATTTTAAGAAGCAAGCGACAAAGCTGGCAAAATCATGGCCTGCTGGCTCCCAAGGAGAAGACTGCAGATGATTCTCTCCTCCTTGGCAGTTTGTGCTCAGGGCAGCCAGCAGCTAAAGCAAGTTTTGACTTTGTAGGCTGTCCAAACCTGGAATTGTGATTAAGCTCTGTCCTCCTTAACCACAATCCTGGATTTGGATGGCATGCTAAGTCGAATCTTGGCTTAGCTGCTGTGCCAGGCTAAGCTAAAAGGACTGCTGGGGAGCAAAGCAGCTGCAATCTCATTCCCAAGAGCCAGCACACTTGAATGGTCCCCGTTAAGTTATAACTTGGCTTGCCATGACATGTGAACGGTGGCACACGACAGCTGAATATCACCCATAATTAAATATGATACCAGTTTAGGTATCTGAATCACTGTTTAAAAGCATGCCAATCCTGACATCAAAATGTGGAAAAACCCTACCCCCAATTACGTCGTTCATCCACAGCTCTTTTGCAGAGCCAATGTAAGGTGTCTATGTAAGTGTACATAGACATCACTTACACTGCCCTTTCTATTATTCCCCTTCTCTATCTTGAGTTGCTTTATATATGTGACCCTTTAAGTACAGATACGTATGTGAAAAATTAGTTTTATCATGCACTCCTGACAATCTCATCTGCTTAATGCCAGTATATTATATTACAAGACTTAATTTAACATCCAGAACTGCTGAGCAAATGGAATCAGAGTGCAACAAAAGCAATGGGAAAATGATGAAGTAAGCTGACCATGTTGGCAGTAAACCCTATTACCCTTTTGATTACTGAGCTAAAACAAAAGGTGTGAGTTGCAGATAAAGGAGGGATTCAGCATCAGCTTGCCAGGGGGAACTATCCTTCCTCCTGCTCTGGGGGTTCTCCTGACCTCCCACCCCACCCTGGGAGCCAATTTCAGGGAAAGAAGAGTAGGGGAAATGGAAATTCTTTGCACAGGACTTCCGCTGAAGGGGCTCCTTAGGGCAAATTGTGCCCTATGTTAAGAATTAACCTCTGAAAGAGGTGAGTGCAATTCACAAACTCCCCCCACAAGATAGGGGGAAAGGCAGCGAAAGCAAGTCAAATTAAAGGCCAATATAATTTAGTTCTACAGTCATATGGTTATTTCATGCAGTCTATCCTCCTACTCCCATGTCTATAGTTAAATTGGTGTATACATGATTGTCACCTAAACTCATGTTACCAAAATCTTTTCTGACTCTCAGTTTCGTAAATGATTTCTCCCAATACCTGAATTGTTCCCTGGTTCTTATATGCTCTCCCATAGTATCTTCCTCCTCTGCCAAACGTTCTTATCACTGGAGTGGAAATAACTCCTCTCGGGCGTCTGCATTGAGTGAGAAACAAGTTAAAAATACATTTAAACTTTAGATATGTTTCTGTATTTTTAGTTGAAAAAAAAAAGTTTCAATTTTTTTGAAAAACCCACAGCACAGTCTTTTGCTCCTCACAATCAGAAGGCTAGTTCTCTGTAGCATTAAGAAGGTTCTCAAAATATTTATTTTTTATAATGTGAAAGTTGTTCAAACAAATGTTTCTTCCACTTACATTCTTGGAGTTGCTGTGTAAAGTACCAGCAAACCAAACATTGAAAACTGGTATGAATAGAAGTCGGCACCTATTTCCCCCCCCCCCATTAATCTTGCTGCCAAGTTTCAAATATAATCTCTTTAGTAATTCTTAATGCTCAGAAGTTAACATTTACTAATCTCATACTAATTTAGCCTGTACTGATCCATGTTTGTTCTTCATTGCCGTTTTTAAATAAACTGCTTAACCAAAGTACCTCTTCCTCTCAAATGATCAACACCTTACAGGCAGCAGCTGCCTTAGCAAAATATGAGTAAAAACAGGCAACAATAGTGAAAGAATTATATGTTGAGATTTGGTTCAGATCAATGGTCAACATGAAAGATATTAACTGTTATATATAGCTGATATAATTATAGCTAACTTCCCATTAGGTAAAATCATTTCTGAACTTTTCAGAATGTCTGACCCACATTATTTTTTTACACCCAAACTTTCTGAAATAAAAGGTACAATAATTGCCCTTTTCTGTACTTTAATAAAAGCCAGCTGCCACTTCTTTTGCCATTGCTAAATTCCAAAGCCAAGCCAATATTAATTTAAGATTTATTTCTGCCTACCCTCTTGTGGGCCCTCCGACAGAAACCACCTGCAGAGGAAACGGCCCTCTCCCTCCACGACCACGTCTGCTTCCAGCCCAGTGGCCAACCACAGTGCCAGCTATTTCGAGTTTCCCTCCCTGAGAAGGAATAGGTTGGACACCTGTACAAAGATGAAAAGAGAGATTGCTATTTGCAGCTACAATTCAGAGAACAGAGTACATGGACTTCCAACTTTGCATGAAAATACTGCTTTCCTTCCAAAGACTGGGTTTTCATGGCACATTCAGGCACGAAAGATTCTACGTTTTGTATTAAGGCTCTTTTAATTTATTTAAAATGGATTGGGTGGTCCTTCCTGGGGATTATTTACAATAATCTGATGCATACTACATTTACAATCTACACTCCCCTGTTCAAGATTAGATCCCACTGAGATTATTGACCATTTTGCACTCATTTTATCCAGTTAGATTCAATGGCCTCAGCGTAACCAAGACCACAACTGGATACTGGGTCCCAGAGGTCTCGTGGCACCTTCCCAAAGCTGGGTAAACCTGCGATTGCAGCTGTACGCAGGTGGGGAAGGGGAACAAATAAAGGAAGAGTGGGTTTATTCCAGTCTCCAATTGTTAGTTTATTTCAGCACACCATGCACAACTGCGATCTTGTAAGTAAAATAAACAGTAAGATGCGAGTTACCTGCATGCAAAGAGAATGCCAGATATCCCCACTTTTAACCACCCCACATGTGTTTTATCTTTTAAAAACTCGGGGGTGAGGAGAGATCCTTCATTACCTCTCTGTTCCAGAATATGTCTCAACTCAAATTCAAGTGTTCACGTGTGAGTATTTACAAGTCATAATCAAATCATTTCCAATAATCTATGGGATAAATGTTAGCTAGATATGACTGATAAAGCTGATAGCAATGAAAGGGTTTAAACAGGTAGAAGCAATGTGGTTACAAATTAGGCCCCAGCGTTAACATACTAATTTCTAGAGCGCTAATGAAGGCAGGGAAGTACATTCTTCTCTATACTGTACAATCAACTCTAATAGTACAGCAGCTGCTTCATTGGGCTTCAGACAGCCAGAAGTGTCCGTTACTAGCTAAAGCTCTGATGTTAGAGAGCTTGCAGGAATTTGTTGGAAGTAATTAAAATGCGGGGGGGGGGGGGGGGGCTTCCTGTTCCACTATTTTATTAAGGAGGAAATTGGGGGAAACACTGTTCCCTTCAGAAATACATGCCCAGCTTCTGAAACATGAACACCTATGAGCTACTTACAAATAAAACATCAGCAATGTTTCCTGCTACTTTTATCCTGCAGTTGATTTCAAAACAAGCAAAAAACCCCAGTGTTGAAGCGCATGTTGCCTTTGAAAAATTGTTTGTCCAAAAATTGGAAACAAACCTTTAAAAGAATATGTGCATTTCACCAGGTGTGCGTTTAATTTTGGAGGCGAGAATGTGACTCCTGTAGCATGTCACAGAGTTCTGAGTAATAGGCCTTAGTGAACGACGTGACAGCAATCCGTGGGGGTAGGCTGTACAGCAAAATGACAGCTGTGTTTGGTTACAGGAGAGAGGGATGGAGAGAAAGCGAGGAGGTCCCTGTTGAAAAGTCTCAGGCCAGGGGGAGGTGAAGAAGGCTACTGCCGTAAGATGTTAAGAAAAGGGGTTTGGTATAATTACCGCCCTGAAACTTGCTAGTCCTGTTGCCGTCATTGCCAGAGAAGGCTCCGGAGTGTCCTCCTGCAGCAGCCATCCGGAAGGCTCGATAGGCGCCTGTTGCGACTGTTTCCCCATAGGGGCCTCCAAAGCCATAGACTCCTGTGAGACCCAGGGGGAAAGAGACAGGGGGAAACCGTGAGGGGGAGGGGGGACATACAGGAGTTCCCCCCCAAAATAAGCTCTTGACCACCAAAAGCACAGGGCTGCACATCTGAGAATATGCCGATTTAGCACCCAAGAGCAAACATGAAATTGGTGAACATAGAGAGTTTGTCAATCATTTTTTAATTTACAGTTGACCGCCTGTTGTGCAGGAATTCTTCAACAGTCAGAAGATATGGACCCTATCCACCATTTTGGACCGTTGGCTTGAATGTCACTTTAAGTACGGTAAGTCATTTTATAAGGAGATCATGGCAGTTAAACATACACCTGAAGACACTCATGTGATCATGCAACAGACTGTACTGCAACATATTCTACTGAATTTATACTGCCTCCACATCGTGTCAGTGATATAAATACCAGACGGTATTTCCCAGTTGTCAAACATACAGAAGCATGAACTTTACATCAAGTATGACGATGCAAGGGGTCTCCAACCATTCTGGGTCATATGTGAATTGTTGAGGAGTACACCCTCACTCTGGTTGCCTTCCCCCCCACCCATGGGTAACACACCCTCCTCATAACCGCTTCCAAACAGACAGACCAAAAGTGATGCCTCCTTATGAATTTTCTTTATTTTATCTGGGGGCCTCAAGAAACCACCACTGCATTAAAGATTGCTATGGTAGACCATAAAACTCATTGGTATCCTGTAAAACTCAAGGATCTGGTGGTCCACAAGTTACAGAGAGCACCAGCTGACAACCCCCCCCCTCAGCTTTTCAGTTACTCAACACACAATGACAAATGCCATGATTGTTATAGATGGTAAGCATGTTTATGTGCTAAACCATATAAATAAGGAAACACATCCCACAGTACTGCACTATACAAATAGTATGATAGTGATTATTATTCATTAAATATGTTAGTTGCTTTACCTTGTCCAAGGCCACCCAAAGAGACTTAGAACAAACCAAACAAACCTGCCACCCAACACAGATACATCGAAACTAAGGGGGAAAGAGAAATACATTTAAAACATCCCACCCACTTCTAAAAGGCCACAGATAGTTAATGGCCAAAGGTTTGGTTATAGAGGAAGTTTTTGCCCGATGCCCAGCGATATAGAACGATGGCGCCAGGCAAGACTGCCTAATTATACTAATAACATTGTCAAAATTTATTTTGGATGAAATGCTACATGTTAACAGTGACACATGCTTACCAGGAAAGCCTCTGCCTCTGCCCTGAGGTGGTGGAAGTGGCCCAAAGTGCCGAGGGTATACAGAACCTGGATAAAAAGGCATGGCAGGCGGTGGAGGAAAAGGAAGTGGATGGTTCTGCCGGGAGAAATTTAAGCCTTCGAGGATGCTCTGGCGCATCTTTTCAACCTTGGCAGCTTGTTCAGTCTATAATAAAAACACACACAGTACACACACATTTGCACGACAAATGGGAGGTGCCTCTTGGTCCAACCCCCGTTATGGTCAACGAGTCTTCCTTCCTACAGATCACAGGAAGAAGATCCAGCCCAGCCCCATGTCTGGATCTCTGAGTGGTGACAGAGGAAGTATCCTGAGAAACCAACATATTTCTTACGTGTTTATTCTAGAAAGCTAAATATTCTGACTGACCCCTTCTAATTTCAAATATGCTATTCTACAAAATCATTTATCAATCAAGAATCAACATCAGGTCTTAAACACATAAACATAGTATTCTGCATTCAAACAGACCCAGGATCTTTAGTAGGATAAGGTCAATACAATTTGTCAAGGTCTTTTTAGGCACATGAACATATGTTAGATAAAGTATGACTCACCAACCTTTTGACTTAACAGCCCTCCAAATTAAGTCAATCTAATTACCAAATGTGATTTATTTAGTTAAAGTAAGCATTCTATTTTATTTTTTTACCAAAGGGATTTGCAACTGACTAACTTGACTCAAAACTAGTGAATTTTCCATAGGCATAACAGACACCTGCGGAGCGAACATACCTGACCATCACAGAGGTCAATGAGAGGAACTTTCTCCCGGGTTCCTTTGATGAGCTTGGTCTGGAACAGCTTTCCATCAAAGTACATCCATGGACAACAATGCTCCCAAGGAATCGGTTGCCCGCAAGCATCATTTGCAAACAATGCCATGTCAACACCGCTCATAAACAATGCTGACAGCTGAATTCCTCGAGGATCTAAATTTTCAATCTTGGAAGACAGAAAATGAAACCGCAGTTGACTACCAGCCGTACAAAGTTATAGGCTTCAAGTACACTTATTAAGAGCTTATTACTGAAAGAGTACAGGTAAAGCCACATGATCTTGCACCTGCTAGTTAAGTTAAACTTGCTTAAAGCCCATTAAAATAGTCTGCCTGTGTGCAGTTAAATTTACATTTCTCTGTATTTGAAAAATGTGCCCATTGAAGACTATTTAATACAAATGCAAGTAAATTGCAGATAACTGTTTTTCAGGACTTGATCACTGTGGAAAAACCAGTACAGTGGTACCTCAGGTTAAGTACTTAATTCGTTCTGGAGGTCTGTTCTTAACCTGAAACTGTTCTTAACCTGAAGCGCCACTTTAGCTAATGGGGCCTCCTGCTGCTGCCGCGCCACCAGAGCACGATTTCTGTTCCCATCCTGAAGCAAAGTTCTTAACCCAAGGTACTATTTCTGGGTTAGCAGAGTCTGTAACCTGAAGCGTATGTAACCCGAGGTACCACTGTACAAGAAAGTAGGCTACTTAGAAAACTCTGCTTCTTCCCCTTCTCCTTCCCTTCTAGGTTGTTTGTAGGAAGAGATAAGGCTTGCAGGTCCCTCCTTCACAATAGGGGTAATGAATGGCCAAACCTAGAGATTCCACAGTTAATTTGGGAATGCAATCTATTTGGAAATGCTTTAAAAAGCCGTATAAAAAAGGGACTTAGGTTTGCCATGGGCACTGGATTCTGCACAGTCCCGGGATCAGTTTGGCTGTTCCACTTCTCCCTGTGGCAAAACAAGCTAGAAAAGGACCACCCTCACTGTATTGTGGCCTGGGGCTGGGAGAGAAAAAGAATGTCCAAACAAGTTATGAGTAAGAAAATATTTAAAACAAAGCAGCCCCATGAGAAATGAATGTATCGATTAGCAGCAAGTACTATGGAAATTAGAGATGCAGATCTTTATTAATCCAGTTAGTAGAATAGAAAACAACCGCAGTAAAAGTTTAGGCCTATCACTTCTTACCAGTATATTTAGCTTTAAAAAAAGAAAAGAGGTCCTGCAACAAAGTGTAACACTTTTGTCCTGGGTTCTGGCTGCTCTATTCCATTTCCCTTCTCCCTGGTTTCCCACCCTCTTCCCTGAGTTCAGCATTTTGTGTGCACTGAGCATGTGTGGTCCACAATAGGCTGTTTCTTCTTTTGTTTTCTTTGTTTTTTAGTTAGTGAGATGGGCTAGAGAGCCATGTTGGGAGGTATACCTCTCTAAGGAAGTATAAGTTGCTAGCAAGGAAGCAGTGGGCAGTGACGAGGGGGACAGAGAGACCAGGGACCAGGAAAGTAGAGAAGGCAAGGAAAGGGAAGCAATAGACAAGGCAAACAAAAACAATGACTCCTTTGAGATGGGACAGAACCTTGACTAGTATGCTTAATTAGCAGAAGTCCAAACCCCTCTGTTTCAAGGTTAGGCACCAAAACCCTAGGGTTACCCAGTCGGGTTGGCTAATTAAAGTGACTATAAATCAGCATCCTTCCTATTTCCTGAACAGAAGATGCACAATTAGTTCCATGAAATAATTAAAGGTATATTGGTTTATAGCTGACACACAGGGGTTCCACGGAGAAAAGAGAGAATCAAGGAAAGTGATATATTCTTGGGAAACCCTTTATTACAAGTTTGAAAGCTACAGATGCAAAGGAAATAAAATACCAAGTAAAGAAGTGAATAGATGATGTCACATTTACGATGAACAAGTTAGAGTTCACTTGGAGTTGAAACCAGAACCCCTTGTCTCACTCACACTCTCTCTCTCACACACACTTACACTTGCATAACACACGCATATGGATTAAATTAAGAGTACTGACAAAGAAATGGGATTGCTTGTATTATGGATTAAAAGCCAAAGTTCTAAAGTCACCTTTAGTTCCTGTAGTTGGTCAGGTTCATATAGTTTTGGAGATAAAGCTTGAGCCAGGAAGGCATCAAGTTCCTGGCGACGAAGTATCCGAACCCCAGGCCATTGCACCATATATCTACAGAGACAGACAGCACTGAATCAGCATTGCTTGGAAAGCTGTGGTACCATTCCTTGTAATTTCTGCATATAGGAATTGAAAGTCCCACAACCACATGGAAATTATATAATGGCATAACAATACTTGGCACAAACCTGCAAAAAGTTAGCACTTAAAAGTTCCATTATTTTTTTAATTAGGAGACATTTACATTCACTTCTTAATTCTGCTATTGAAATCAATGAAATTAAGAAGTGCTTTATAGTAGGCTTCTTAAGCTAGCGTTGTGACAACAATAAAAACCCTGGTGTATATTAGATCAGTAAATTTAATATGAAAAATTCAAGCACAACTAAGCTTGGAAGAGCATGTAAAACTACGTCATCATAGAGATATTATTAATGCTAGATTAAATTAGTTAAGCCATATGGTTTGCATTCACTTGCCAAAGTTAAGGGCAAGACACCTCGGCTTGAATCCTAAGATTTTCTCGCACTCGTGCAGCAGGGATGATAACCACTGATGCTGCCTCTACCTGCAGATCTCCAGCCTGATATCCCAAGTCTGGAGTGACTACCTAGCCCTCAGGAACAAATTCTGAGGTAGTGCAGCAGGCTGAAAAGGGAGAGCGGAGCCATGAAAAACCTGTTCCAGGAATGAGACTGGAATTGCTCATGGGAGAAAACCTCTGTCTTTAAATGGATTAAAGCAGGTGGCTATCTTGTGGCTCTAGATGAGTGTTTATCCTACACAAAAATCCAGCCAACATACTCACCGTAATACACAGCAGAGCACCATAAGGTGAGTGGGCACATTAGATGGGTTGAGCATTGCTGGTGTGTCTGACCTCATACAGGCCAAGAAAGCCCTCATTCGTCGATTCTTGTCCTCTACCGCCTTCCCCAGCCACAGTTTCTTCAAATTGGGACAGGTCCATTCCCGAAATGCAAGAGCTTCTACCAACTCAGGAGTCTGGGGGGACTTTCCTTTGTAAGCAGCCCATTCCTTAATTATCACCGGTGAAACTACAGAATGAAAAAAAGGAAACCAAATACTTTCAACTTCTGTACACATTTATCAAGGCTGAGATCCAGCCAGCATATTTAAGCTACTCATATACAGTATACATGGACAACACTTGATAATTTTTATATCTCCCGGATTTCTATGAAATGCATTAACACCTAAGTTGAAATTGCAGGTTGGTGGCTGGATATGCCATTGGATGAGTCAAATGTGTTGAGAGACAAGACTTGGTTCTTTCCAGCTCTGATTCTACCTGATCTTGGAAGTTATTGTAAGTATGTTGGCCTGAATTCTAAGTTTCCATTTGCGAACAGAATACAGCTCTCCTGTCCACTTCCTCTAAATCTGCTTCTGGAAGAAAGGGGATACTAGAAAAAAGTATGGGATATGGTACAGGGGGCAACAGGTAGAGGGGAGTTGGTGCGAACAGGTATCACCCCTTGTTTGAACAAAGAACTAACCTACAGCATCCAAGTCAGCTCAGACAACCCCCTCATTTACACGGGGGTTACGTTTCGAGACATCGCGTGTATCAGTGAAATTGCGTATATTTGAAACCCCATTGAAAAAACCTGCAAACACCCTGTTCTGCCCCTTTTTGTGACGTTTTTGGGTCACTTCTGGGTTTGGTGCAATGAGTGTATGCGCAGCCGTGCACATACTGAGCATATGCAAATGGTGGGGTTGCTTGTATGTATTTTCTTAATGGAGATTTGCAAAGGCCAAAAACAAAGGTGAAGCTTGGTTAAACAATATTGGTGCATGATCATGTCTGCATTCCATAAGGTTCTGCTTCTCCCTTCAGGCTTGATGCTTGTCTAGGACTTGTAGAGTATGCCAAGCACTACTGCCATCTTGTTACGCTCTTTAAAACTGCAAACCAATATTGAGATTGAAATGCAGAAGACAGAAATCTTACCTCTGCCTTCTGGGGAGTATCAGAAAAGCTGTTTTCTGAAAGCCAGACTAAGGCCAGAACTACATTCTGTAGCCTACTCACACTTGGAAACCCAGGCCACTGTTTGCCCTCTGCAAAGCAGCATTGGAGGACCACGTGCAGATGAGGAGTGGGGGGGCAAGAGATGGGGTGCTTACCCCTTCTGCCCGCTTGTCCCCTGCCAGGTTTCCAGAACAGTGTTTTCATCTCAAATGGTATGGTTCCTTCCCACTCAGCAAAGGCAATGGCAAAAGATCCCATGCCACTCTGGTGTGAATTTGGTCTGAGTTGTATCAGAAGAATTAATTTCAGAGGACCTTGTGCAGGACATGTTTCCAGTGAATTGTGTCCAATAGGTGGACATTTATGCACGGTACATATTCAAGCTCTTCTTGTCCAGCTATGCTGAATACAAGATACTAAACGTTAACAGCAATACTGGGTTCAGAAAAGATGTCATTTCACAAGTTAGGCGGTTCTGTAATTCCTATTTTGTTTTATTTAACAAAATGTATATACTGCTTTATTGTATGAAAACCTCTAAGCGATTTACAAAAATATAAAATAAAATATTCTCTATAAAAAGTTAAAAACAAATGTTTTAAAACATTCAAAAGGTGATTAAAATCAATAATAGCTAAAAAAAACCAGAGCACATGTAACTTCTACGTGTCTGGATAGGGTTGCCTAAACAAAAATGTTTTAAGCGGGCACCAAAAAGAATAATCCAAAGATGCCTGCCTGATGCCAACAGACAGGATTATTGAGACTTAACTCATTATATTTCTAGTAGTTTTATAGATTTTGACATATCTGCAAGAAAAAAACCAAGTTTGGTGCTGTCCCATCAAGGTTATTGCTTAACTGTTTGTGTCAACATTCAGGATAGAGGCCTATTTTACACAAAATGCAACCTAACAATGCACTTAGTTCAATCCTCCAACACACTCACTTTTTAAAGTAACCCAGAAGTCACTTCAAAATTGAATTCATAATGTGCTAATTATTTATAAATTTTCCTCCAACAAGGTTGGGGAAGAATGAAATATTGTATTTCAGCTACAGATAATGTTCTCTTTTGCTGCTACTGTTTTACAACTGCATTAGTAAGTTTTAAGATTTATGTTTGTAGCAAAATTCAAAGAACTGCTGTTTAGACTGTAGTAGAAAAGTGGTATATAAAGCTTTATAAGGAAATGCTGACTCTGTTCAAACATTATACCAAGCTTAACTAATTTTGAATGATACCTGAATTAACAAACCCATTTTTTAATCAGTCAGAAATCCATTAATCAGAAACTACAGTTATACTAACAATGACAGTGATGTCTGAACTGATAAACCATAGCTGTGGCCATTGTTTCTCCTCCAGAATCTTTTAATTGCATTCTATCAGTTGTATCCAACACTATGAGAATGGATTTCTGCTCGCACAACAGGACTTCTTCCTCTTCAATCCCTATGACTCCCCCAACCTGAATCTACTCCTGAGGCTCTGGAGCAGATTTTGAGGGTGCATGGCAGGTGACAAGGGAGAGGAGGAAGGGGGAAGTTCCATTGTGCAAGCGGACATCTGTTGCCTACATGGAATATGTAAACTGCTTTGAGGTTATAGATGATGAAGCGGTATATAAATCCTGTTTAAATAAAATAAATAGATAACATAGGAACAGATGAAAAATGAAAGCAGTCCAGTAGCTCTAAAACATAGGTGCCTATACGTTTGGCTCAATTGACACTCTAAAACATGGCTGGTGCAAACTATAGTTTGGTATGATGTCCGAGCTCAGCCAGCAATAATAGTAGAAGGCAGATACATACATTCTGGAGGAAGTCTGTTCTTTCTAAAGGCAAGCCTCTCAGTTTTTTTCCTGCTTTCTGCCAAACTGAACAGGACACCGTAAACATACTGACGAACTGGCCTATAAAGAAGAGCAGCAGGAGGCAGGTCTTTGTTTGCTTCATCTTCAATAGAAACTGCAATTTTAATTTCACCCTGTACATGAACAAAATGATTAGTAGCATACAAACTCTTGCAGATTCCAGCATTAGTAGCAGTAGTCTAGCTCTTAGCACCTATTAGCTACGATAAAATGCACAATATAAAGAAACCACTCTGCGTTAAAAGTCTTGGATACATTTTTTCGTAATAAAAATAATTCAAGACCTAAAATCTCATTGGTTGATTAACTGATTCATTTTTTATCCAGTGTTCAGCCTGAGGACAGTTGCCTGGAGGACTTCTTGATGCTGGTGCAAGCCAGCCACAAGAGAAGCACACCGAGATCGAGGTCCTAAAAACTGTGGACCTCAGGACCCACTGATGAATAACTGGTAAACTGTTAGGAAAAGAATGGTCCAGTTTTTCTCAACAGCATTAGGGGAAACAAGGTCTCTTCCACTACTGTGGAAGTACCCTGTTTATGTCAGTTGGGTCAAGCCCAGCAGGCTCTGTTGCCAGACATGAATAGGTTGATGGGGCAAGAAGTCAGGAATACTATTAAATTATTTTAACATATGCACTCTACCGAACCTTGGGAGTGCAACAGCAGAAGGCATTCCAGTGCATACAAGAATCTTCACATCTCCCCTGATCCAAACAGATGGTTGGTATGGCATTTCAAAGGGAGAGGGGGGAGTTCTAAACATTTTTAGAAACCCCAGGAAAGGAAAGCTTTAGAAGCACCAGGGCTTCAGCTATGTTTGCACTAATTAATTAAAAGCAAGGGACAACAGCAAGCGTTCACCAATCCTTTTAGGATTCTGGCGCTACTTAAAACTCTGAAAACCTTACCTTGGTTAGAACATGAAAGATGTAGGGATACATTAACCCCTTTTTGTGTCTGTGCTCTGCCACTCTTAATACTTCTGGTGCTACAGGTGGTAATGGAGGAGTGGTAATATCCATATGGTTCCTGGTGGGCATTGACAACAGACATGGGATTTGTGCACTATTGACTTGGTTCCCTTTAACTTCAGCTGCCTGGTTTCCTGAAGAAACGGTAGAGGAACCTTCTGCCTGTAATAGACATAAAAAGTAATCTATAACAGGAACATCTTCCTCTAGCTTTAAATGTGGAAGCTTTGCAACTAAATATCAAGCATCTCTAAGAGGATTTTTGAAAGTAAAATTTGAATATACTTGCAAATGAAGTTAAAAGTCATATGCATGCATGCACAGAGCTCATTGCCCTTCAGGTGTCAAGAGCTTTTCAAATTTCACCTTACAAAAGCAGTCTTTTTATTTTTAGAAAAATCACAGGATTCAACTGTGCATATAAAGTCTAATCAACACAGACTATAGTGATAAGAAGGACTCTACCTTTGTTTGGTCTCCTGGATCCCCACGTCCTTGATTTTCTGACTGGGTTCCTGTTTTCTCCCAGCGCAATTTGTTCCCACCAACATGACTGGGGGGGAAAGAATGCCACACTATTTTTATTTTCAGAATTATAATTCAAAGGTACTGTTAAATAGTACCAAGATAAACACAACCCCCCCCTTTGTATTTGCAGAGTTTGTTTCCAGGTTCAATTCAAAGTGTTTTTGACATTTAGCACACATTCATGGTTTGAGTCAAGGGCACCAGTGATATCATGTTTCTCCACATGCAACTGCCCATGTGCTAAGGTTTTCAGCAAAGGTCCTTTTCTAGGTTCGCTTCCACCTGGAAGAAAGCCTGTGGTGCCAAAATACTTTCTCCAGGACGTCTCATCTGGTGCTTAACACTAATGTCAAGTGCTACACAAAGAGCTTTTCTGTTTCCCCAGGCATTTTAATTTGGCTTAAGGGCAGCTGTTCTTTTAGAACTGCTGCTTTTAGTGTACTTGTATGTTTTAATTATATCATATTATTTCATCTTGGATTTTTGTAAGCATCCGTGGGAATTTATTAAAAGGATGGAACACAAATAAGATCATTGCATAAGTTCATTGTTAGGGGTGATACTTGCACCCTAAGTTGTGTGAAGTTGACAGGTGAACAGCCACTTACCTGATGGCCTATGGCAAGTAAGAGTAGTCTCCAGGGGATCAGGCAATGAAGTTTTATATACAGTGGTACCTCTGGATGTGAACGGGATCCGTTCCGGAGCCCCATTCGCATCCTGAGTAGAACGTAACACACGACTGCACGTCTGCGGGTTGCGTTTTGTCGCTTCCGCGCATGACGTCATTTTGAGCGTCTGCGCATGCGAGAGCAGTGAAACCCAGAAGTAACGCATTTCGTTACTTCCGGGTCGCCACGGAGCATAACCTGAAAACGCTCAACCTGAAGCATATTTAACCCGAGGTATGACTGTATATTCAAAAGAGCTCCCCCCCCGCCTTTTAGATGAAAAATGGCTAACATAGGCACATGCACATACCAGTAAAAATTGGGCTACTAACCTTCTAACTGATATAAACTAATTTCTGAAATAAGTCTTCACTCTCTTTAGCCAACCAGGGGAAATTGGGAAGCCAAATACTGTTGCCTCTGCTCTCTACCTATTTCACAAATCAATCATTTTAAAGGATCCAACACTTAACATTGTCTGGTATAGGCTTATTCACTTCCTACCCTGCACATCATACACACAACTAATAAACATTGTTATAGCAAAAATTTAATATCCTCTACATCTTGGCTGATACAAGATTAGTTTACTTTTTAAATTTTGCTCATTTATCTGAAAACATTTCTGTGCCACCAGCATTAACAAAAGACAAAATACATTACAATTAAGTAGATCACATCAACTGAATATAGAAACAACAGCAGGTGCATGAACATTTCTCTGTGACAGTAAATTCAAAGACGCTACTAGCAACTTTCTTTTCCAGTCCTGCTAGTAACACATGATGTACTTACTTCACAGCGCTGCCACTGCCTTCATCATTGTCTGAAGATGATGATGTAGAAGAGGCAGGAAAGTATGTTGAATCCACATGATTGGGGCTCCCACTCTGAGCTGGGTTTATTGGAGAGGATCGTTCATATAGTGGTGTATGTTTTCCTTCATGAGGAATGTTGCTGTAGTTGTTCTGCTCAGAAATATTTTTCCCACCTGCATCCAAGGTGATGGCTGGTTCCGAGAGGCTATAGGGATATGGACCCTGACCTTGGGTATTACCTTGACTAGACATATGCTGGGCCTAAAGGGGGGGAAAGTATATTATAAATTATAGCTGCTTCTTCATAAATCAGAGCAAACTGCTCATACTCCATATATGTGCGACACACATTTCTCAAAAACAATTGAAGAGTGCTGGTGGGGAGAAAGAGGGAAAAGCAGAGTATACTTGCCACATGTTTTGCTTGGAGAGGGGTCTGTGGAATGTTAAGCATCTGAGCAGAGACATACGGTGGCACTATACCCGGCATTCCAAATTGATTTGGTCTGGCTATTACAGGAAAAATCAAAACAAATTCAGTCTCATGCACAGCCTGGCCAGAGTTGCATTTTAGGCGAATCCTCAATAGGACAAAGTAATCATGTAAGAACAAATGCCTGATATTAGGCTTTTGTTCTTTAAAGCTTTGACCTCATTTCCTATAGTACAGGTTACTTCAACACACACTGTCAGTTTTGTTTCATTTTCTGCCTCTCTCAGGAGACACATTCACTTCCTCCTAGTCTGATCATTTATTTTTTCTTTCCACTATCTGTTCCTGTTCTGTTTATGTTACAGTCACTCCCACCATTTTAGTATCCATTGTTTACTTTCTATATTCCCGCAGAACAGGAAGTGCAGCAATTTTAATTCTGCATCCAGTTCCGAAGTGGTTTGTTTTTAATATCCTCAGTTCGTGTGCAACACGCAAGAACAGAAGAACAAATGTGAAATCTTTGAAGTCTTTTCTCACTTTAACCAGGATACTCTCTCAGCAATGAGTTATTAAGAAGTCTTTTTGATTGGTAACACATTTCTCTCTGTCGGTCAGAAATCAAGACTTGAAGAGAGTCAGGCACATGAAGATGGATACATCATGTAAGAGGAAACCAAGTTCAAACAACACTTTAAAGCCATTAATATATCTGCTTTCAATTAGTCTAATGAAGACTTGTTATGTAGGATTTATCCAGAAGAGAGAAAACTGATTTCTATATGTTACCCATCAACCTGGGAGATAGAAAAGTAAAACTAACTCAAATCTGTACCATTTTGACAAGATGGCTTATCTCAGAATAGGGAGGTTATTGTGTGGCTGTCTTGGCGTAAAAAGGCAAGTCTTGCAGAACTTACTATTCTGTGTGATCAAGCCCCAATTATTGTGATTTCCACAGCAAACTGAGGTGAGGTGACATCACTTCAGAACAGACAAAACCCACATGGGGAACTGACATTTATCCAGATGGTGTTTTGCCCCAGTTCCAAGCATTTTCTATTTTAAAAACTATTTCGCTAATGCAACAAATGTTACCTTTATTAAAAGTTCTAGTTTTAGATTTCCATATGGTTACATGTGTAGACTAGAACAGTTAGTTATGACAAATGACCACAGTGCTCTTCTACCTCTTTATTTAATAGGGCTGTACACTGTATTCAGACAAATTCCAAAGCATAGAGGAATGCCTTGTCAGTGGGAAAGCAGGATTCGTACGAGACACCAAGGGTGAAGTGGGGATCCCTGGAAATGCTTCACAGTGCCTCATCAAAAAAGGCATTAAAAAAAACCCTACAGGATGTGTGTCTGCTGAATACAAAAATAGTATCTCTAAGCTTATCATGAAACCAGAGTGGAATGACAGGTCAAGCTGGAATTAAATAAAATGTTTTTACCTAGAAAGCAAGTCCCTTTTAGTTTTTCTTACCCCAAAATCAATGTGGAAAGATATCCAGCGCAAAAGCCCGTGGATTTATTTTTCTGAAATTTGGCATGCTCTTTTACTCAGGAGGGGCTAGTGTACCTGCAAATTTCATTCACTTCCATCAAAAAGGAAAAAGTTTATATAGCCTTTTTTTTTTTTTTTTTTTGCCTTTCCAATAGCTATCTGGGTGGTGAGCAGATTGAATGAACCCAAAGCTGAACTGGGCACCCTATAAAACATCTTGGATAGAAGTGGGCTGTTTCCCAAATCAGGGGCCAAACTGAATATTGTAGTTGGTGCACACCACTAACGTTTTCAGAAATAGTTAAGACTAGTCTCAGTAATTGTGTATAAATAATCTGATGTAAAACTTATCCAGGATAAAGTTAGTTGTAAGCTCTTTAGATCTTGTTTTTGAAGCAAAATTCACTTTGCTCAAAGGAATTTCTGCACAAAGAGACACACTGGCACATATGCACACTCTCTCTTACACACAAGAACATTTCAAAATAGGATGCTATCCTGGAGGAGAAAAGCAAACAATAACCTCACCCAGGAATCCCCCTTTTAACCGGCTGCATTTCCAAATCTGCATCAAGTATTGCCATGTATGTGGCAAAGAAGCGGTCAGAGCAGAGCTTTCCAAACTGTGTATCGTGACACTTTAGTGTGTCGGCTGCTGTGTGTAGGTGTGTCACACAAACGCTCCCTAAACTCCTCCCAGGGTTAGTTTGCTAGTAAAACTGGGTTACTGCATTACAAAATGATCCATGTCTAAAAAGTGTGCTACCAACATGAAAAGTTTGGAAAGCTCTGGGTCAGAGGCATGACACCACAGAGAAAAGGTCCACAGCCAACAAAGACCATGTCTGGGTGCAACATTGGCTTGAGCACTCACACTCTGCTCCCCCAGTGGGGAACCAAACCACAGACTAGCTGGCTTAATGTTATGTCCAAGCCAGAACTTGTGACTAACCACAGCAGAGAAGCCAACATCTGCTTGTGCACAAGCTAATCTGCCAATAAGTAACATCAATTTCAACTGACCAGAACTTCTCCGACAGCAGCGAGTGGAACACTTAGAGCAGACACAAGAGTGCCTGTTAGGTACCACAGCTGGGTCAGATTACCTACAGATCCAGGATATCAAAATGAAATCTGACTGATTTAATAGGATAAATGTTGTACGATTTCTCTATTGTCTCCCATCTCCTCCCTGGTGTAGGTCATCTCCTACTGTTTAACCAAATTCTCAGTATCATACTCAACTCAAAGTAAGTTTCAACACTTACCTAGGTAGTGTGGTGGATGAAATGGCATAGGCTTATTGGTTGCTGAATAATATGCAACTGCTCTCTTAAATCGTTTAACCTTGTCATCCGTTCTAGACTAAAAGACATATTAAAAGCTTTATTAAAATCACACACACACACACAAACACACACACACACACACACACACGAACTAGTATTCTCATTTCTCAAACCTTTATGGGCATACAGACAAGATTGCAGTAAGATTCAGTACAATAAAATCACTCAGCAAAATCTACATCTAGCTATTAAATTAAGGTTGTATAACATTCACAAATCTTCACTTTATGTTGCAGAAACCTGACTACTATCTCCATCTTATCTCTATCCTGAGTAAACATAAGGTTAACTTACATTCATCTGAATGCCACTCCCTGCTAACAAAAAATCAGTGCACAACTGATGCATGTGCAGTGCAAAAGAACACGCACAACTGATTTTATATGACTCTGTCCTCAGGGGCATAATCTCTCTGCAAGAGGTCTTTTATGGAATCTCCCTACAGTATTGCCAAAGGTGGCACATTCAGTCTTGCTAGCATGTATGCCCTGTGTTGATTCAGGTTGGTCCATTGGGAGATAAGTAGCCACTGGCTCCTCACATCGCACCATCCCTAGACTTGCACAGAAGCTGTTCCTGATTTTACCACTGAGTTCTTGAAATTCGTTGTCTAACAATCTGCGTTTAATTACCTCAAATGCAGGATTTTCTGATAAGCAGTACAGGGCGTCTACTGAGATTCCCATCTGTTGTTTTCCCCCCTACATCCCTCTTAACCACCCCGATGATTAGTACTATTCAGCTAGCATGGTCACAACAACACTGTTAGGTTCAGGCCTATAATGCAACCACAACCAAAACTGAAATGTTAGTAGCCATGCTTGTGTTACTAAAAATCTTTGGTGTTAACATTGCCATAAAGCTGTACCCAGTATTATGGAAATTTACACAACCCAAAAAAGCAAACCCAAGTTACACATCCTTGGACATGACAATGATAAGAGAGAATAGTGATAGGCAGGCATGTGAACATGAGTACACACATAGCAGAAGTTGACTATTTGTACAACTGTACTTTAAAATGTGTCTACACCTATGATCTTTGTTCCTTCCTTACCTGTGAATGTTGAAAGACATCTTTAGCTATGGCATCCAAATCAGAAGTGTCCTGAATATTGCGGACATAGTCAGCTACAGCTTTGATCACTACATCACAGGGTGGTAAAACTAACTGGTGTGCTCGTACCTAGAAATACAAACACATGTTAATATGCCACAGCAGCTCCCTAACATAGCTCAGTTTTGTAGCTAGTAAGCTGATCAACTAAAATTCCATTGTAAAATATGTTAACGAGTAATTCTACCAACACAAACAGAATTTAAAAGCTTGTGTATCTCAGATAGTGACCAATTTCTGGGGAGACTTTTAATAGAAAGAAGGATCTCAAAAAAATACTCTAAATATGAATTGTTATTACATGTCTGTTCAGCAAATGAGATGCCTACATCTAAATATGCAGCAATTTCTTTAGTAATTAAGTGGCAGCCACTGAAGCATTTCCATAAGGGATGTGTGAGCATAATCAAGTGGAAGCCAGGTTTTCAAGCTAATGGCAACAAGTAGGAAGAATAAATGTATAATTAAATGGAAACATGGGAAGAGTAATTTGGGAGGAGTTTGCAAAGTGGATAAAGGTAAATGATTTTAAATTGATTTTACAATTCTAATTATGTGGTGTCTTTCCTAAAATAACCTGGTTTAAAATGAAATCTAAATACAAAGCATGTTAAAATCTACTTGTCTCTTTAAAATGAATTGTGGCCTGATAGCAAACACATCTTAAATAGGCTATTTTTCTAATAAAGCAAGAATTACAGGGACAAATGTCTAACTTCCGAAGTTGAGAAAATGGCACAATGAACTATTTAATTATTATTTGTTACTATGGCCTAACAAGAGTTTAGCAGGCCATCACAGGTGCTGGAAGCTAGGAGATGCTAATCCACATTTTACCCAGCATTCCAACAGCCCACATGGGTGACCTTGTGCAAATGTTTTGCTACATGAACTTTGCAATGTATTCCTTTTCAAATTATGGCACTGTAACCAACAGAATGGTTTCCATAATCTCATGGAAACACGGTTTTTGTGTGTGTGTACTACCGACCAGCCTTGCTTCTGGAAAGTTCCAGACACTTACAACTCAGTCCTACGCCTATTTACTAGGAAGTATTGATGTTCAAAGAAACTTTGTTACAAATAACTGTGCATACAATTTCAGCTGCAGACATGTGTTCTTCCTTTGCTTCCTTGAGCACATACAAAGAGGGCTAAGCTGCTTTTCTCGAAGCAGTTCCAATTCTGCAATTGATGCAGACTACGTGGTAAAAGATTCTGGATTATATTGAATTGCAAACGAACACATTAATTATTGTAGCAATCAGATAGCATGCATGCTTGCCCAGGAAATATATTAATTTCACAACAAGAAATCCGATTTAAATCAATGCACCCTTGGACAAGTGTGTATTAAGGTAAATGTCAAACTATGAACCTCTGACATTTACTAGGAGTTCTTAACATTTTAGGGAGCCAGTGGAATATTTCAGACAATTCTGACATTAGTCGAAGTATTTTAAAGCCAACCAAGTGTCTTTGACCAAAGACATTATTGTTTCAATAATTCACCGATAATGTCCAGAGTAAGTTTTGTGGGAAATTGTTCAAATATTTGCCAGTAATGGGAGAGAAAGGAGGATGAAATTTGGTCACTGTCAGAAAAAAGCACTCAGTTTGCCTTAAGATTCTTTGATTGGTGGCATGCATCTGTCTCGGCAAGACAGTGGAGAAGTGCGTTTTTGGACTCCTTGAAAATTTCACAGTTTACTATTTCCTACAGACCTCCAAAGACTTTAAGGATTACCAATAAACATCGGCATTCACTGAACCTCTTATGCTTACTGCAACATATACATTAGCTCAAAGTTTGTAAAGTCTCTGGCTTTTATTTGCACAACTTCCACAAAAATATACTTTAAAAAATTGATTTCATCATTCATTTAAAAAGCTTCCTTCATTTCCATACAGGCATCCTATGTGAACAGCCCTGAGATATTTTGATGGAAGGTGGTATAAAAATCAATTAAATAATGAAAGTAATAATAATAATAATTATTCAAGCTTCACTTTAATCAGTTGAGCTTACTCCTAAGTACATATGCATAGGATTGCAGCCTAAAAAATAACTTGCCATATTCATGTTATTCCCAACACAACAACAATTTTATTACAAGGAAGATTTTAAAGAATTTACCATGCTCTAGATGCCATAAAACAAATTTCTTTGAACTATGCAACAATTTTGTTTAATTAAAAGTATTCAATTCATTATCAGCATTTGTACTTTATTATAGTGCTTCACTACAGTGTTTTACTTAAATATTTTGGGTGTTGTTGTTTTAATAAAAGGGTGGGATCTACACTTATTACTAAAACAAACCTACAAATAGTTCAAGGTGAGGTTCCATGGTCTAATATCATCAATGCTTTTTCCTGGAAATCTACTGATTTCAGAGAACTTAATCTAAACAAATATGCTAATCTTGTGGTGGCAAATTAAGTCTCTTAGCGCTTGATAAAGCTCAAATGTTAAGTTTACATTACATTTCCATCATGACAACAGTGGAGGTCTTAGTTGCTTAAAGAGTGTCCTAAAAGTAATGGGCACTAAGCACCTAACGAGCTCCATCAGTGCAAGCCCTGTACTTGGACTTCTGCTTGCACAATGGAGGTTTTCCCTCCTCTCTCCCCCCACTGAAACTGGCTTGGGTTGGTTTGAAGAATGCCTAGAACAGCCCACAGGGGAGGAGAGGGGAGACTATTCCATCTGAGAAGCAGCAATGCCTGTGCTAATGGGACATTCACCGCAGCACGGTGCTGGATTCCATCCAATATCCTAAGACATAGAGGAGTCTGGAAAAGTCAGTTTTAGCCAGCATGACTGCCAAAAGAAGTTTGGTTTAATTCATTTAAACTGTAGGTCATCTTATCGCAAGGACAGAGAAACAAGCAGTAACACAATAATTGTTAACTTATCATACAGTACGCTTTTAAAACTCCAGCAACTGCTTAGTTCTGATCACTATAAGCTAGACCAATTGAAAACATATTTCAATGCTTCTGAAAGCTTTAGCAAATCTCCAGCAGAACACTCCGTAGCTGGTTGAGCAGTCACCAGGAATACCTTTCTCTGCATCACTGCCACATGGATTCTGCACATGTATGGTATAGAGTGAGGTAAGAGTTCTGAGTTAATCATAGAAAGATTGTTACACGACGTAAGAAATGACTCATACTCTTCATTATGAATCCAATACATTTCAAAAGCTTTGCACATCTGGGCTTGCGCATATGAATTGGCGCAGGAAACGAAGAGCTAGTACAGGAGAGAGAATTAGAGTCAAGTGATGTGTGCCAATTAGAATGCAGGCGGCTGCACCTCTATGTGAATGCAAGCAATTTCAAGAGAAGCCCTATATGGCCAAGGGGAGGGACCATAGTTGAGTGGCAGAGGACATGTTTTTCATGTCAAAGGCGCAGGTTTAATGTCCAGCAGCTCTAGCTAAAGGGTCTTAGGAAGCAGGGCCATACCCAAGACCTTGGAAAACAGTTGCCAGTGCAGGCACTCTGGGGCCAGATGGATCACCATTCTGACTCGGTATAATGCAGCTTCATGTCTGGCATTCAGTCTTGGACAGATTGTTACAGATGCAACCACATGGGCAGCAGCCACTCAAGAGTGGTTTTATTAGGAATCTTTAACAGTGATGCTCAAATAGCAGCCCAGCAAGTGTTTTTTGAAATGAAGCAGCATAAAAGGCAACGTCTCACTTTCGGTCAAGCTAACAGAAGCCTGGAACCAGACAAAAACATCTTTAGTAGGGCTGCTTAGCAAAAAAATGGTTTAAGA
The DNA here is from genome assembly GCF_964188315.1 of Podarcis muralis. Classification (NCBI taxonomy): domain Eukaryota; kingdom Metazoa; phylum Chordata; class Lepidosauria; order Squamata; family Lacertidae; genus Podarcis; species Podarcis muralis. The sequence goes on from NC_135656.1 coordinate 79,510,259, forward strand.
TATGCTGCTCCAACTGCCTTTCTGCTTTTCGGTACAAAGGGAGGGTTTGGGTGATTGTATCTCTGCTTAATAAGCCAAGATAGGAATATGCCTCTTGCTCATGCATGCAACCAGCAAACAAAACAGGAAGTTTTAACTATTGACTAGAGTTTTCCATTTAATCACAGTTTTCCCCATCTGGATCAACAGCTTTGGAATAAGCCAGGATATTAAACCAACTTCAAAACAGTGCTTGAATATCCCAGCCTGCTCTGAAATTTATAAATATAGTTTTCCAGTTCAGGTTCAACAGAAAACTTATGCACAGGAACACAGGAAGCCAACATACACTGAGTCAGGTCAACAGTCCACCTAGCTTAGTATTGTTTCTACTGCCAGGCAGAGTTTCAGAGAGGAAGTCTCTCCCAGCCCTATCTGGAGATGCCAGGGATTGAACCTGGGACTTTTTGAACGCAAAGCAGATGCTCTACCACTGAGCTACAGCCCTTCCCCAATGGATCTGTGGACTCAAGCAGGCAAAAGCCTCATTTACATCTTTGGTTATTAAACCTCTGAATGTGATTTATCAAGGCATGTCAGAACTTGCAAAAATATTCTTGACTGAAACTCCTGGGCCTACTACTCTGTCCCTCAGAAATAAATCCCCCCCTGTTCCCATAGGGCCTGCCATTATGTGTAAAAAAGTTAACCCTGGCTGAAATTAAGCCGGGACACTTCTAAACCAGTTCAGAATCCTGATTAAATCCAGCTTTGTCCAGTAACTTCTTCACTATTTAGATGCCTGCAATGGAATTATCCAGGCTCAACACCAACATGGCCTGTATCACGTAAGAAAGCCTGCAGAAGCTTCATGTGGCAGATTTACTTTGGTGCCAGAATTACATGCAAACCATCAAAACCTGGTTTCATGGCTCATCTACCTGGAAGCTGGCAATCACACCTCTGTGCCCTAACACTAGAATAGTAATTCATTGCAGCGAAAGATCACAAATGGCACCAAGATGCACTGGTAATTTCAGAGGCAAATAGAACTACAAGAAAGGTTATTTGGGTTATTAAAAACCACAGGCAAGAGAGCTGGGGCAGTAAATGGGGCTGATTAGCAATGTTTGCCACAGAAGACCCAAACCACATGGGCTCTAGTCCAAGTGGCAAGTTATTAGTGTGAAGCTGTATCCCAGGAAGCTCTTCATTTTCAAGAACTTTCACAAAAGAAGTTTGGTTTTTTAAAAGCCCAAATTATGTATTTGCTTCACACAAAATCACTTACAACAGTGATGTCCATGCACTTTGTAGCCTCACTGGCAACCATTCTACCACATCACATGTAAGATCAAAGGTAGGGAGCCTTCGATCTGTGAGCCAAATTCAAACCACAGTATCATTTTCCCCAAACCACACCCGCCTGCTCCCATCCAACGCTATGTGTACTTCAGGTGTGGAGCAGGGACGATGCTGCTGGATCAGCTGTTCGACTGAGTTCTCCATAGGAAACTTGATCACTCAGCCAATCTCTACAGAAAACAGGGGTGCCAGCCTTATGTTCAGACTGCCCTAGTCCCTTGAGCTGTGGTTCCAACGTGCCCAACAACTAGCTGGCTGTAAGGCACTTCAAAAGCAGTGCACAACGGACTTGGACAGATGGGTGGGGTAACTCACCTCTCAATCATCTGACATAACGATAACAGAGATTTACAAGTGTGTTGATTCACAAGGGTGGGGAAGAATAAGGATCGTTCCTGCTGGGCCAAAAGGATCCCACACTCCTGTGTTAGGTAGTTAACTTTTATAACCTTGTAATCGTTCCATTAACTTTTACAACCTTCTAATATTTTTATTAGGACCTTAATTTATGCAAATATATCCCAATGGCTGCTCCACCCCAACCCTGCTCTAGCTGCCATAGTATCCATTTGAATCTCAAACATCTTGTCTTCCAGATGACGTATGAGTGGCTATTTTTCATAGCAGGGTAGTGTTCTTGGAAACTGCCTCAAATTAAAAGCTATCATAGTCTTTTAAAACCACCAGAGGGCACTCCTGAAGCCAAAGAAAAACATATTATCCATAATCAGCCCCTGCTCTGATTTCAGTTAAATTTCAGTTAACTGATATGTACAGACAAACATGTAATTCTAAGGTACCATACATACGTAACCACCAAGATTATTGGAAAGGAAACACATACAAGAGACCAGGAGAGTCAGAACAGAAGAGGAAGTGATATAAAAGTATCATTTGTAGATTAGGAGGTTTGTCACACAAATCTAAGTTACTAACTAGCCTATAATTTATGCCCTCTCACTACCAACAACCTCCCGCTCCTTGCATACCAATACACCACATCAGAAAAATGTTGGGTTCAAACAGGGTTAAGGAACAGAGATGTCTGGATAGTCTGCCTCGTCTATAAGGGCTTCACTTTTGAGCTGTGGGTAGGCTCTGGCTTTACCACCACCACTTTTCAGTTTCTGAACTCCTTGAGTACATGACTCCATGCATTAAAGCAGACAGTACCCTCTTCACATTTGAATTGTGTGATGGAGACATCATATGGTGACCAGGAAGTGGGGGTGCACTGGCCCACCCCTGATACCAACACATAGATCTGAACACCAGCATTGAGGAGCCCTATGCATGAGCAGCTACTGTGTGTAGCCTTCCACATGTCCTGCACTTCTGATAACGCTGGGGCCCTGACCTCTTTGAAGCCTACATATGAGCAACTGCTTCGTCAGCCAAACCATGGAAGCCCCTAAAGGGCCATAGGTTAGCCACCTCTTAGGTTAGACTGTATTGGCCAAGATGAACCAATGGTCAACTCTGCACAAGTTGCACATTCTTTCTTGCCAAAATACAAGATGAGCCTTGCAGTTTTTACAGAGCAAAAAGTCATACTTTTTATATCACCTCATGATAAATTATTTGGTGGAGGGGGGTGGGAGGGGAGCAGCAAATCAGTATATCTGAATAGCGCTTATTTCAGAAGTTTAACTTGAAGCCTCACACAAACAGCAACATAAATTTTGTTTGCAAAAAGGTTGACAAACCTAAACAGTTTGGGAACGCTGAACTTGACAGCACTTATGTGTAGGAAATCAATAAATAGCTAAACAAAAACTGGTTTTAAAGCATCTATAATTCCACTCTCTCCAGCATGAAATTTGGTGGGGGTAGGGAACACATGTGAAATTTGAGAACAAAATATTACCTGAAAAGCAAGGGCAACAGTAGACCCCATTCAGAAAGCTGGGTGGCAAGGCAACCGCTATTCACTCTCAAGAAAGGAATTCTCTGTGGAAAATGGCCTACTGTAAGATTGCATTTTAAACAGCATAGCGCAGCTATAAAAACTGTTCAACTGCTACAACATGAGGCCAATACCCTAAGGAAAATGCTATTTGCCATTAATAATTACAGTTCCCAACATTTTCATCTTTGATGGTTATCTGAAAATTGCCTCATACAGAAGACAGAGCTTCAAAACCACTCACATAGAGTTCTTTCTATGCAGAACTGGGCAAAGCCTGCAATTTACTTACTGTACATTATATCCAAACTTAAGCAGTTACTGGCATTTCCCATGCTGAAAGGTTGCTATAAAACGGGGTAAGGATTGACACATTTTAAAAATTTGGCAACTTTCTCCTTCAGTATTGATTTATTTAATAAAGTGTATATACTGCTTGAATGTAAAAAACAAAAAACAAAAACAAAAACCCTCACTTCAAAGCTAGTTATATGTATTAGAAGAGATGATGTAGCTTTGTTCAAACAGATTGAGCTGAGAAGCCAAGAAATCAGTGGAAGTCCTAAGGCAAGTAACTATTTCCTCAACTATCTTCAGTTTAGCTCAACAGTGAGCAACCTGTGGTGCTCAAGTTATTGTTAGAGCACCTTTTCCCTCAGTTCTATGGGTGAGAGCCATTGATGCCACCGGTTTCTATAAACTCCTGGTGGACTAAGGAAGCCCAAACTGAGAACAGTAGTTCTCCACACCCCATTCTCATTGACACCACCATGCTGGAAGCATGAATACTTCTTTTAAAAAAACCAAATCATTGGCTGCATCTGGTATGTAGGATCTCCTACTGTGCACAAGATTATAAACATGCTTTTATTATACAAACAGTGAGAACCACTATAGTTGAAAAGCAATATACAAATATTACTTTAAAATAAAATCTGCCAAAGGGTTCACTGCTTTTGTCTTGCTTCATTCTCCCTCATTAGGCCTGGTCTCGCCATCTCAGCAGAATCCTTATCTCTTCCCATCTTTGCTTACCTCACAGGCCATAATACCCATTGAGCAAAAGCCAGATCGGCACAGTAGCGATTGGGCTGCCCTTGTGTAAACCTTGTAGCCAGTTCCCCATCACCCTCCCAGAGCAAATGTTTAAGAGTAAAAACTAGCATCCAGAAAATGTAAACTAAAGCCCCAAGTATTTGAACATGTAGCCATGCAGGCAGTTGAAAAAACAAAATGGCAGTGTGCCTAAAGCAAGAGACAACCCACATTCGGTCCAGAACCACGGATGTGAATCCACTGAGAAACTAAATCTAGAAATTGGAGAGGGCTCGTATTGAGCTTGTGAACAAAACGGCTGGACGGAACGAGGAAAACCCTGGAGTCAACTTCCTTTTGTCGTGGGAAAGATTCCACTCACTGGACCTCACCTCAGTATTGAAAATGGCCTCCATCCAGCAAGAATCTTAAGCAGACAGGTGTGGGTGAATAGAAGTGGGGGCGCAACACAGTAGTAGATATTTATTTTAATTTAAGAGGAACTGTGCTTTCTGAATATACTATGCTGGCAAGTATATTCAAGAGTGTTGGATTCCTGGGAGTGGTAGGGCCTGTGTGTGAGGAGCATAGCTGTCAACTTTTCCCTTTTCTTGCGAGGAATCCTATTCGGAATAAGGGAATTTCCCTTAAAAAAAGGGAAGAGTTGACAGCTATGGCAATGCCATCTGCCCTTTAAATCCTGTTCCTTAATTCTGTGATAGGCCAGTTGTTCTGTAGCAGGAGAAAGATGCTCTGCATATGCAGAGAGGCATATTTAAATATTCTTGCTGGCTACTAAAAATACAAAATGGCTACAAAGCCCAGCTACTATCTGTGTACTTCCGAATCCCACCACCTGGAGCCCCATCCACAGAACCATTTTACCTCATTTGGAAAGGATTCACCTGATTGAAACTTGTATGATTTTTGCCTTCAAAAATAGAGGTTATTCTTTGACTAGTAAAGAATTACTGGCGCAAAGGCATTTTTCAAAGTTTAATATTAAAATCTGCAGTAGTCATAATTTTAAACAGGATTAGTGTAAAAATATTGACAAAGTGGGATGAGGAAACTAAAACGTGAAAAAATTATTATGAAACTTTTTAAAATATAGCAACTATGCTTTGACATCAAGTTTTTATTAACTAGCAGGTCATTTTCTCTTCTACGTTGTACCCTCAGAGCAACAGCTAATGAAGGAAATCAACAGAATTGTCAAAACTTCTTCTCAGATTAGAAGGAATGGAATACCCTGAGCTTTGCTACGAGAAAATAAACTAAATTTAATAAAATGCCACTTAAAAATGCTCACTGCTTTAGAGGCCCCTTCATATTTTAATTTTCAAAAGATGGTTCTACTTTTCCTCATGGCTGCAATTATCTGATGTACAATGTTATCACTTAGTTTTTAGCTCCCCACCCAAAGCAACTGGGCTGCTTTTTACTTATACAAAGGGGCTCCTCTTATTAGCAAAAAGCAGACTGTTTTGTGTGTTTTTTAAAGGAAAATTGCAAACTACAAGGGCTGGTGAAGGAGAAACAAAGCACACCAGCTCTCCTTAGGAAGCCCACTCACACACCTGGAGGGAATTCCTAGCTGCCAACGGTGACCAGGTGAGTAGCTAATACAAGACTGAATTGTCATAAGTAACATTAAATGAATTATATGTTGAAATTCTGGATTTACTGCATATCAAATATTAAAGGATGCATAATCAATTCTGAACACATTTCTAATGGAAATGGAAATCAGAATTCATTATTATAGCTCCTATAACCAAAAATTACAGATGCTTTAACATGAGCAGTTAACAGCATGGCAGCCAGGCACAAGAGACACTTAAATGGGTACGGAAGTATCGTGTTTTTCTTTTTTCTTTTAAAATCTAACTGGGTAGCACTATAATTATGGAGGAGGAAGTGACATCACACCTGGAAAACGGAAGTTTGAAAGGAGAATTCTGCAATCCTGGAGAAGATTTTTTTTATAACCCAGTAACTGGAACCGAGAAGTCCACAAAAGAAAGTAGCAGCAGCAGCAGATTAAGTGGCTGAAAAAGACAGGCAGTGAATAGAGTTTTATTCTATAACTACTAGAAGAAAAACCTCAAACACTTCTGCTAACACAATGAGGATACCATGAAGTACACAAGAAGACAAAACAGTCAAGATATCATGTTAAGCTGAAGCATCTAAAAAGTTAATGGAGTGTGTTTAGAAATGGAAACGGCTACAGATTTTCTTCAAAGGAGAAAAATGAATTTGCACTAATGTATAAGATCAAGTAGACAGATGTTTGCAGCAGACTGTTAAGTTTCAATAAGAGTACATAACCAAAATTAATAATCAGACGGCAATGGAGGGGGAGAAAATGTAAATTGCACGTTATGAGATCATGACAAGCAAAGTTCATTGTGAACCCCAAAAGCCCAGAGCCTGACAGCTTGGAGCAATTTCTCAAGGAATGGCTGCACTTTTCATAAAGCCTAAGGATATTTAATCCCATTTTCCATGCCAAAAGTCTGCACTCTATACTTCAAAAGCCTTTTTTTATCATTTTCACTAGAAATGAGTTTTAAAAAGAAACCTAGATAAATTCTTCATAGGTTAGTAAAACTGAAACGCTGTTTCGTTTTAAAAAAGTGAGAGCTGAATGAGCAACACAACCCTGTTCTTAAAAATTAGACATTATCTCCTCATAGTTACAACTAAAAAGGCCCTGAGACTAAAAATACTCATGAGCAAAAAGGACTCAAAGATGCTATTGTCTTCAGAATCTCCACTTCTACACTGATGAGTGAGCAAATGTTATTTAACTAAGAGCATGAAGAGATGGTCACATTCACTATACAATTGCCTACAAAGAATTTTTTTTGGGGGGTGGGGAGAACAGAGTCTTTCTTGCTCACTCCAGGCTCCATCTATTCTACATTAACTCTTCCCTATCACTTTGCATTTTCCTTATCTGACATTTTTCCTGCATCAATTACAGCAGAATCAGACTATTAGAGCACTCATCTAGGTTGACCCCTTTACTTGGTTCTATTTCAGGCTTCAGGAAACAGGCTACACGTTTTGTATGTTGCTTCATATAAAGTACTCCCTGTACATACAGAACTATGTCAAGGAGGGCTCTAGACAAGCGTTCTCTCTTGTCATACTAGCTTGTTATGCACACTGATATTTCTCAATGTGTGATCAGGGGACAGGACATAGAAAACATGCAACCCTCCACCTGCAGTATAAAATTGTACAGTACAGCAACAGGTACTTTGTGTCAGTGCTCTCGATAATTTACATTTGCTCCTGGATTACAAATCCACAGGACAGAAATTGTCAACTGATTGTTATACACAACATCTCTTAGAGCCATTTCCAGCTATGACAAGATAAAACACTGCTGGGATAATGTGCACGCTGCACATACAGCAACCATATATAAACCTTTATAAACAAAGCTACATATCCTACTCTCAAGCTTAGACCTAACGTAAGACACGGTCACCAATCTTTTGGGACCAGTGAGCACATCTGGAATTTTAGAGAAAGTGCCACAGGTTGCCTGCGACAAAATGGGGTGTGTGACCTAACACAAAATGGCTGCTTTGAGGATGTGGTTCAACACAAAATGGATGCTACGTCTAAAAAAGGAGAGTCAGGACCACAAAATGTTGTGGGCCTGCTCCCACCCCATAAAAAAGCACCTACATGAGCCGCCACCCCACTTGGTCAGTTTTTGCACCTCTCCTCTGTTTCAGTACAGGGGAGCGGGTGTTCAATCCTGGCATCCAATGAAATGTGGGGATGAACATGTCCACTGTGGGGGAGGCTGATTCAGTACAAACAAGAACTGAACAAGAATAGCAAACTTACACACTGTAACTTTTTGAGGGGATATTTACGTTTCATAGGCACCACAGGGTGTACTGGTAGGCACACTTGCACCCAGGGGCACCCACTGCAGAAGACATAATGGAAGGGCAATGTATGGGAATTGTAGAAAGTGGGAGTTCAGTTAAAGAATGATAGGATGAACAATACCTCTTCATCCCTTCTTTCTTTAACTGCATTTAAATACAAAAAATGGAAGAATGGCAGAGTTCCAATGGAGCAACAAGAAAGATAAAAAACAGAGCACAGTGGGGAAATCAATACTGTAGCACTGAATTTACAGGGGACAGTGTTATCAGGGGAGTCAAGACTGCAAGAGAGGAACATGCACAACAAAACAAGTGGAAGAATGCATACATTTGAAAGTTAAATTGAATGCAAGATGAAAGAGAGCCAATGTACGTAACAGAAGACAGGAAGTAAAATCATCATGACAAGGATAGATTAGTTGAGCTGAAGAAGGAGAATACATAATTGAGCAACCTTTACATGAAAACCTACTGGACAAAAACTAAGTTACCATCAAGCAACTGTAGGAGATGCTGGAATCTGTCCAATTGGAAGCACCTTGTCTTCTGTGAATCAGATGCAACAGTAGCCTCTCTCAATGTGTGATGAGAGTAGAAAAAGGTGTCCAACCTCCGTGTGTTCATAATGAGGGGAAATGTTGCACTAGTTCCATCCACCCACAAGTGATTTTGATTTAAAAATACATCTAGCTTTTAGAGTAGGGGTATGGAAAAGAGGTCCACAAATAGACAGCAGACCAAGTGCCAAGATTGTTGTGAAGCAGGCCAAACTAGGTAGCCAGTGCTTAATTCAAAAAAGCACTTCTTCTGTGTTTACTTGGGAACATTTAACATTGATTAGCTATGCCTAAACTATTAAGAAATCCACTATTGCTTTGTAAATTTAAGAGCCTAGTGGACCACAGGGATTCCCAGGAGGCAGAAAGCTAAGAATTCAGCCCATTCTTGCCTCAGAAAACTGACAATGAATAAAAATTAGGTTATCTTATAAGCTGAGGCCTTATTTATGGATTTTTTTTAAAAAAAATCTAAGGTCTTAAAAATGACTCAACAACTAACCAGAGAGGTCATGAGTGAATTCCATTTCCTCTGTCCTACTTACTGGCTAACATGAACAAAATAATAATAGAAACTATTATTAGTTTTCTCTTTTCTTCTGCAAAGACATGTAAAGAAATGTTCTTAATCTTATTGGTTTGTTCCTATTCTTACATTAATGTAAGTACCACATATTTTAACATTGTGTATGTTTAGAGCTGTATGTTTTGGGTGTTTTAAATTGCTTTTAGGGGATCTATGTTCATATAATAAAATTTGCTTTGTATTGAATATAACTTCCTAATGTGACAGTTGAGTATACATGTTACATGGGTACCAATACCCAATAACAACGCTAGAAAACAAGACAATATTTTTAAAGTTTTAAAAGTGTCATCTATGACAATAAAGCTAATGGTTTTTAATGACTTTTTTAAAAAGCAGATGGATGGGGATGCAATTTGCTAACAGCACAGAACAGCTCATATAAAGATAAAGTTATGCAAGGTAAACAATGAGTGCTAGAACAGGAGAAACTGGAATGGAGCTGGAGAGTAGGAACTCATGCATTCTGAGACTTCATGACTGGATTCACATCAACTATAATGATTAGTTTATCAAGAACACACAGATGGCCCCCATTTTGCTTCTCCCCTAGCAGGAACCACAAATCACAATTCCTGGCTTGGTGTTCCGTCCAAATCAGGACTGTAGGTTGTTTCACTCTAAGCTAACACTGCTGAGAAGCTAAAGTTTGCTCTTGGCTTCCCATTGCTCCTCAGTTCAGATGTAACTCTTAGCCAGGGATCTTCTGATTGGAAAGGAGCATCATAGGCACAATCTTCACATTAACAGTAATCCATCAGCTATACAGCTATAGTTTACTGTTATTTGCAACTGTTTGAAACTAAGGCAAATTGAGAATCTTTTTTTATCCCAAGAAGACTACAAGTGTATTGGTGTGATAAAGATTAAAATAATAATAATTGATGAACTGTGATTGATGTAACTCTACCAGAATGAATGGGACAGTCCAATAGCATTCTGAAAGGTAACAGTAGAATCCTGTTTTGAATAGTGTCTCTGATTTTGGTCTATCTATTCAAGAAGACTTAATTCAAACCACTACATATGGCAAAAAGCTCCAGTGATGGTAATGAACACTTGATTACAAGAAGCTGAAGTAGTTATGCCTGTTTAGCCTGTTCAAAAGGAGGAAGAGAGCAAATGAGCACATAAGCCTTAATGTCAAACCAACAGAAGATATTTCTAGAAATAACTACACAGGTTTAATAGTACTGCAGATACAAATCAATGGTTGTAAAACAACCCATTAAGAAATTTATATTAGAAATCAAGTCAAGGCTACCCAACTACCATGCTTATAAAATTTTGCCTGTCTTTCTAAAATAATAACAAAGAACTTCAAAAGAACAGTGAAATCCATGTGTGATTAGTTTTAATCAGGTGCCTCATTTGTGAAACAATGGGGCACAGGTGGAGGGTGAATGAGAATGTGCTTGTTTGAGCCTGAGGCGGTTGGAATCCCAAATATTGAAAATTTTTATTTGTATTATTCTTCCTAATATTGTGCATTTGGAAAACACGGTATGCCACGGTACCTTGGGTGGTATAAATACATTATGGGTTGGAACTAAACTTGTAATTGGCCAAGTTTCACTTCTGTTGGAAGAGGAGAGGAAAGAGATGTTTTGCTGATCCCTCCTTCACCTTGCAGCTTCCTGAAAATCTGCACAGGTTGGTTGGGGAGCACTATGAGAGGCATCACATCCATGAACACAGGTCCCAATATGTAAAATTGTGATATGGAAAGCTGCCTAAGGGATGAAGTAGATATGACCTGGGGAGCATGTTTTTTACTGGGGAAAGCTGGGTCCCTGCAGTGAGGCAAGCACAGGAAGGCAATGTGAGGGGAAATCCAGCTCCCCTGATGCATGTACACCCCTTTTGTTGCAAAAGAACTCCCCACCACCCTGGCGCTCTCTCTCTCTCTCTCTCTCTCTCTCTCTCTCTCTCTCTCTCTCTCTCTCTGTGTGTGTGTGTGTGTGTGTGTAGTGAATAGGACAGACGCACAAACAACATACAGAGGTGCCTCTATTACATCTAGTTCAGCCTGCAAATTATCACCATACTAATGGTCAAAAACAAGCTTCCCTTCATCAGGTTTGCTACTGAGGTTTGGACTTCTTTTTGCCCATCTGTGCTCCAAGTAGCTTACCTCACCGCTCTGAAACATCTGGATTGTTTCCCCCTCGTGTCCAGGCAGACAGAAAGAGGAGTAAATGCAAGAGGCTGGTGGACACTGGGACAAAGTTATTTGGCCATTACAGTATGTAACAGGACAGCTACTTAAGAAAAATTTGCCCCACCACAAGCATAATCTGTGAGGCACAGATTATAGTGAGGCACTTACAATTAACATTTGTGCTGAATCACCCTTGTGCATTTGGGATTGTTACTCACCTTTTCTTCACAAACATGGATTAAATGGCTTTATTTTTTAAATAAGTAACTCACATTAAATACAAAGTGAAAGCAAGACCAGCAACTAGCATGCAGATTTGTAGCCTAATCTACATGTGATGATTTTGATGTCATGGCTTATGATACTGCGGGTTGAAGCAGGCCAAGGTGCTTTTGTTCCTTACAAGACTTTCTTTTTTTAAATGAGCATGAAAAGTTGAATATATATAATTACTCAAAATAAAGCAGGGGGGGGGGAGAAATAAATAAATAAAAACTTCCATAACTCCCAGTGCTCAACCAGCCTTGAATCTTAGGCTGCAATCCTAAACAAACTTACTTAGAAGCAAGTTGCAGTGTCACCAAGATAATTTATGTTCAAGACAACCTAATAGGATCTGGGTTCTTATTGTGTATGATGGCTTCTTCTCCACCCCTGTTGCTCATTCAGCAAACATAAAAGTATTATACAACTGCAACAAATAGTTAGATGGACTTAAAGTTATGCCCTTAAATCTATCTAAATTCCTGCAGCACTTTTTTGCAATGATGATAACTTCAGCACAGGTATCTAGGCGAGAAAGTGACAGAATTCAAGAAAACCAGGAGGTGTTTGATCTCGTTTAAACCATCAACTGTGTTTACCATTTATTAAACTCTGGTATGCATGTCCCATCAAGTCTAAGGAACCAACAGCACTTCTGAGAGCTGGAAGCTTAAGATCACCACTGTTTCAGATACTGAATTTTCATAAGCCGTACACCAGCACCCAAGCCCTCTGTTCAGGTTTTTCATAAAGTTGTCAAACTGGCAATACCATCACAGGTACAACTTTTGTACTAAACTTTGGTTCTCGAACTTAATCCATTCCAGGAGTCCGTTCAACTCCCAAAACCGTTCAAAAAACAAAGCATGGCTTCCGCTTGAGTGCAGGAGCTTCCTGCACTCAAGTGGAAGCCGCGTCGAACATTCAGCTTCCAAAAAACGTTCACAAACTGGAACACTTAATTCTGGGTTTGCGGCGTTCGGGAGCCAATTTGTTCGACAACGAAGCTGTTTGAGAACCAAGGTACCACTGTAAATGTATCTAGTATAGCTGAATACAAATAATTTTTTCTCTTAGAGCTATCAGAAAGAAAGGAAAGGGAAAAAGAGCAAATATTTTCAGAACTGCAGTCACGTTGCTGATGCTAGTGCAGTTTAGTATGATAAAATGAGAACTTAAACAAGAAACACGGTGTGTACATTGCCCATATGAGTGGAAAAACTTAAAGAACTCACTTACAGTGAAGCAAGTTCTCAGAGTAGTCCTCTTTTAAGTCTTTGGTGCTACTTTAGAAGACCCAACAATATTAGAAGTTGCCCAAATTATGTTTTATTCCTATGCTAGGTTATTTGTTTTAATGTCACAAATTATATTAAAGTTGTACCTTAAGAGAGGCTAGTGGATGTTCTGGACCAAGTAAACTCCAATGAAATGAAGCCAAATCTTCATCAGGTAGAATGTGATTACCTGGAATATACAATATGCAATGCTTTTAAAAAATATACTATATGTTACTTGTTCTTCATAAATGGTTGTCTCATTTACTTTTTTAAAATATCAAGGCAGTACTTGAAATTAGTGAAGTCTGACAGAGTTGGGGGGAAATAACAATCCTAAATTCAAATTTCACTTGCAGATAATGCAATTAGAGAGACTGAATATGATAATGAGTATTTATATGGTAACTAATCTACATTTTTTCCTGGTATCACGTCTAATTCAGAAACAATGTTTATCCAAAACTAAGTCCCATATTAATGGGGCTTACTTCCAAGTAATCACATTTAGGATTGCAGCCTTACTTCAGGTACCTCCACATTTCCATGTAAAAGTGATTGGGATAAAAGGTACCAGATTCTGATTCACTGCTATACAATTAAAAAACAAAAAACAAAAAAACCACACACACAAACCAAGAGGATGAAGAAATGATAAATCAAGAGTGCACAGAAACAGTCCTTCCAATAACACATTCTTAAGATCAGATAAATGTGGACTTCCATGTGTCATTCCACCTACCTAAAAGAGCAGCAAAAATAGGAAACCGATTTGGATTCAGGTCCAGTTGCTTGGCAACTTCATGCATCAGGTATTGGCTTGTCGTGAGGCTTTTTCCATTACGGCTCAGTTTTAGGGCATGGGCACTGAAATAGTAAGGGATGTTGCACAATGCGTAATCTGAATCAAATGCAACCAAGCCATGGAAGCCTTTTTCTCGGCAAAATGAAATTACTTCTTGATGGTGGTCTTCAATGCTCTGTGCAACCTATGCAAAAAGGGAGGGAGGGAGGGGGAGGAAGAACAGGATACATTAAATGTTAATACCAAATTGTATGAATGTGCTGAAATGTACAGTAGCAGTTCATGTTAAAAACAAGTTCTCACACACTGGAAATGTGCAGCTCCAACTTGTTGACAACAACAGGGTATCCTATACCATCCTCAGTCAAACTTTAGTCCTGTTCCGAACAACTGTCCTTCCTTCTCCTAAACACTATAATCAGGGCCAATGAAGATCCCATATTCAAAACAAGTGTGCAGTTTCCCAGTTCAAGCACTACTTTCTAACAAGAAGGAGAAGAAAGCTGAAAGCAACTCTTGATTTCACTGTATTCAATTGAGGGAACTAATGAACAGGCCAGACTCCCTATTCTGCTCCCCGCATCCCAAAAGACCTACATAAAAGACACCCATGTTCCCCTGCCAACAACTTTCTGAAACATACCTGTCCCCTTGGGACAGAAAGGTATTTACAAGACAACACACATCTCATCTGAAATGTTTGCAACTCTTTACAGGCTTATCAGGTCTCACCTTGTTTTTTGGCAGATCAGCAAGAGTCCATCCCTCCTGTGGTGTGGCATACAGTATTTTTCCGTCTATAAGACGCCCCCATGTATAAGACTATTTTGGGGGACTCAGATTAAGAAAATGGCCTTGGCACTAGCTGTGTATAAGGCGCCCCCTAATTTTTGACATAATTTATTAGGGGGAAAACCTAGTCTTATACATGGAAAAATACGGTATATATTTTTCCTTCTGGAGGTTAAAAGCCTGGAACTTGGACTAAGATCATTATCTGTCAAGGACCAGGACAGACTGCCATATTCACAGCCATGTATCCCTGAAATATCAAAGTCCATCACCAAGATGCAAAAATAAAATAAAATTGTAAGCTGCTTTGGGAGCCAATCTTCTTAGAAATATATTTCAGCCTCCAACTTTATTTGCCCATGTGTTTCAGCAAGCTTTATAGCTTTGCTGGATTTTAGTGGGGGACTTATTTATTTAATATAATTATTTATGTCCAGCTTTTCAGGATTCAAATCTTTCCATGGTAAACTATAAGTAACAAAGATCCATGAATGAAATCATAAGTTTTGTTGGAGTTTCTTTGTCAGTCTGTTTTTTATGATTTTATTGAATCAGGTTTAATTTTTATGCCATTCTGAGTTCTGTTATTATCTTCTAAAATGACTAAATAAATCAGGATACAGTGGTGCCCCGCAAGACGAATGCCTCGCAAGACGAAAAACCCGCAAGACGAAAGGGTTTTCCGTTGCGGAGGCGCTTTGCAAGACGAATTTCCCTATGGGCTTGCTTCACAAGACGAAAACGTCTTGCGAGTCTCGCCATTTTTTCTCGCTCCCCCCCCCCCTTTTTCAAAGCTGCTAAGCCGTTAATAGCCTTTTAACAGCTTAGCCGCTAAGCCGCTAATAGCGCTAAAAGCGCTAATCCGCTTAGCCGCTAATGGGGTTGCTTCGCAAGACGAAAAAACCGCTAGACGAAAAGAATCGCGGAACGGATTCTTTTCATCTTGCGAGGCACCACTGTACTATAATAATTAATTATATAATGCAACAAGGATCCCTGATGACTCAGGGATGATTATGATAGGGACCGAGGAACGGGAGTGCACCCCGCCGTGGGGATTTGAACCGCCGACCTTTCGATCGGCAAGTCCTAGGCACTGAGGCTTTAACCCACAGCGCCACCCGTGTTCCAGTATCACTGCAATAGTTTTACTCAAAAGGTAAAAGGACCCCTGACCATTAGGTCCAGTCGTGGCCGACTCTGGGGTTGCGGCGCTCATCTTGCTTTATTGGCCGAGGGAGTCGGCGCACAGCTTCTGGGTCATGTGGCCAGCATGACTAAACCGCTTCTGGCAAACCAGACTAGCGCACGGAAACGCCGTTTACCTTCCCGCCGGAGCAGTACCTATTTATCTACTTGCACGTTGACGTGCTTTCGAACTGCTAGGTTGGCAGGAGCAGGGACCGAGCAACGGGAGCTCACCCCGTCGCAGGGATTCGAACCGCCAACCTTCTGATCAGCAAGTCCTAGGCTCTATGGTTTAACCCACAGTGCCACCCACCTATAAATTTTTTAATAAATACTTGTAGGATCACCTCCTCCCAAACCATCCAGCTTCCTCAGATCAGGAAAGGCCCTTCTCTGCATCCTAACTAGAATGGAGGCTCAGTAGATGGCACAAAAGAAGCAAAGATGACGCAATGATTCTTCAACATCAACTTTGTTGGACTGGTTGGATGCCTGGTTATCCTCTTCCAAGGCAACTACTCTATTCCCAACTTAAAAATGGAAAGTGTAAATCTGGTGGTCAACAAAAGAGGTTTAAAGATGCTCTCAAGGCAAATCTTTAAAAATGTAGCATAAACACCGACAATTGGGAAACACTGGCTTGCGAGCGCTCAAATTGGAGAACAGCCATTACCAAAGGTGTCATGAACTCAGGACAAAACAAGCCAAGAGGAAGGCATGTTTGGCAGACCCTCACCATGATAAAACTCCCATCCGGAAACCTATGTCCCCACTGTGGAAGGACGTGTGCATCCAGAATTGGCCTCCAGTCACTTACAGACTCACTGTTAAAACCATATTGATGGAAGACAATCTTACTCAGCTATGAGCGATCGCCAAAGAAGACCTCTCTGGCTGGATATCACCAGCTGACAAAGACATTTTTAAACTGGCAGACTTCTACCTGCCAAACACCTTATGTAAAGGTTATGGTTTACCTCTGATCTCTGCCACTGTTATAGTTTTAATTTTTTAAATTTTATTTTAGCACCCTGCAAATTCAATTTACTGCAGGTTGCCCTGAGTAGTGCCTATGTTGGATAGGATATAGATATATAGCATAAAAATTAGAAGCCAGATTTAAAAGTGAAAGGAAGTGTGTAAGCTGAAGAAAACCAACAGGGAGGCAGCATGTCAAAATACCAAAAAACAGCACACCAGACAGACCATCCAGGGTTGGGAGTTCTACAGCCTGAGCATCGCAACTGAAAAGGCCCTGGCCCACATCTTAGCAAATCAGAAGGCCACTTATGATGCCTGCAATGAGCAGGCAGCCAAGTTCATGAAGGCAGCCTTCATATCTCTGATACCAATCACGTTTTGCAATCCAGGTACAACACAGAAGTGCACAAATGGGGACCTATCATTTTTGCATGCAACACACTTTTTTCTCAAAGGAAAGCAGTTTACTCACCTGTGGACCCTGCCTATGACACAAGCACAATTAATCATGCTTTGGTAACCTCAAGACTAGATTACTACAATGCACTCTATGTGGGGCTACCAATGGGCCCGGTCCAGAGGCTCCAACTGGCGCAAAAGGCTGTGCTTAGGCTGTTGAGCAGGACAGATTATCACCAGCAAATAACTGTGGTGATCAAAAGTTTCCACTGGCTGCCCATACACTAGGTCAGGTTCAAGACTTGCATTAATTTACAAGGCCTTTAATAATTTGGGTCCAGGATACCTTAAGACTTATATACCTCAATCCCTTATATTTCGGCAAAGTCACCAAGGTCACTATTAGTGGTCCCCCATGGGTCGGATGCATGACTCATATCCATCAGGAGTTGTGTGTTTGGTACTGTGGTCCCAATTTTATGGACTTCTCTCCCAATTGGTTGAACTTCTGGCACTTACTGAAGACTTTTATTCCAGCAGTAATTTAAATGAAAATCTGATTTTATAGTTTTAACTGATTTTTACCTTTTCTGAATTGGTATTTGTCAGGGCCGCCTCAGGTCCCAGCTCACAAGAGACCAACGCCAAGTCCACTTTATTTACAAAAGTCTTTATTGAAGTACATTGTTTGTTCCACAGCCCCACGTCTGTTACGCTTAGACCGCTGAAGTCCCCTCTGAGTCAGTCCCTCCTCTGCACCACTTTAAGAGGGCTGTGCTGCTCCACCTCTTCCTTTCTTTCCTTTTCCGCAGGGTCTTTCTGCCCCCCTGGGTTCCTTCCCTCCTGCTTTCCCCTGACGCTGAGTCCCCAGACGCCTGTTCCCCCCTCCTCTGTGCTTTGGGACCAGGCTCCTCCTCCGGGCTCTCCGCATTTCCGCGCGCCTCCACATTTGAACTTGGCACGCGTTCGCTACCCCTGACCTTCCTCTTGACAGTTACACTACTCTCTGTACTACTCTCCGCCCCTTCCGGCAGGACGTCTTGCCCCGATCTCCTTCCCCTCTCTGCTTCCTGCTCTGCTTCGTCTGTCACACTGGGAACTCCACCCTCTTCACTCCGTTCCGGCGGGGAAGCCGGCCCCGATCTCCAACTCCCACTCGGGGTTTCCCTGCTGCTCCCCTGCTCCTGACGAGTCCCCCCTGTGGCTCCCCTTGGCCTGACCAGGGGCGCCCCCTTTTGGGAATCCTCCGATTCACTTGACTCATGGAAACCCTCAAGTCATTGTCATCCTCCTCCTCCTCGTTCCTGGATTCTTCTCCCTCGCTCTCCGTCTCCTCCCTCATCTGTGCCTCTCTCCCTGAACCCCTGACAGTATTTATTATATACTGCTTAGAATCAATTGAAGATTGTTTAGATAAATAAAATGAATTTTGTACTTCAGTATCCACACTTGACTATAACATTCCAAATGCAGCCAATATATGGCAAAATAGCAAAGAAAAGATTGATGGCAAACCAGACTATGTGTACATGGGTCTCCCAACAAGTAACAGAAAGAAGAAAAAGAGATGTCTATATTTGCAATGCCTACTGTAAACACTAGAATTAGACTATGAAAATGACAACTATATTACTCTTTATTAGTATTACTTCCAGTTTACTTAGTGTCCCTAAATTTTAACTTGTACTGTATTATGCACTCATAATCTGACTACCCAACTAAAACGTGCTGTGTATTGACAGAATAGCATGTGTTCTGAATACTGTTTCCCACGCTCCCGATAGTCTACATTTTCCACTGACAATGCAGTTTGCTAGTAGAAATACCCACTTGAGATTTCAACATATCAGTGTCATGAATTCCTATTTCATTTGACTTAGCACTACAAGAAACCATTATATATGAACTGTCTTTTATATGAACTGTCAGCATGACAGAATTCCTAAGTTTCTATAAATTGATCTATTAAAATGTTTCTAGCCCACCTTTTATCCATAATGACATTCAAGACTTTACTCAAAATACCCATCATTAAAAACAAAACAAATATTAAATGGCATATTGGGCAACAATATAGTATCACTAAGCACAGAACAAAACTTCAACATTTATGTATTCAAGGTTCAGTAAAAGCCTTATATATGCAAAACCAGGAAATAAAAAATAGTAAGAATCAAATCATGGTTTGCTATACAAGTCACTGCTACAATACACTATACAAACTAAAAACATATTTAAAAATATTTTTCACTTCAAATGTACTATACACTTCTTTGAGCAAGAATCTTAGGGAATAAAAATAAAGTAGTTTTATTTTTCATATTAGAAAAAAATGCATACTGGTTTAAAGTATTATTAAAAATGTGCAGTAACAGTTGCACTGCCACATATTTAAAACAAGCTAAAAAGCAAGGTAACAGAAATTTCAATATGTGAAGAAACACAAAGATTTGTTGCACCTTGATAAGGGTAGCACTAGATGACCCTCAGGATCCCTTCCTACTCTACAATATGAAATAGTCTCTAAAAAGAAATAAAATTCTCAACCTAGATTATTCTTAAGTTTAGAACTTGAAGAGATATCACTAGTAAAACCAGAACTTTACACTCCAAGCCATTTTAAAAGGCAGTATCAGCATTCATTGGAATTAAACATATCTTCAAACCTAAGCAACTCATCGTATGAGGCCTGTAAAAAACAACAACACAGCGCAAACTACTTGTGATAACAAGTTTTTAGACTCAATCCTTTCGTCCTTTATTAGAAATGCATGTCACATCCGATTAAGTTACAGAGGAAAGTGCGGTTGCACTTAACAGCTTTCTGCTTCCATACAGATGAATTTAACAAGCGTACACGAACAGAACAATCTAACTTGTTCATAGGAGTGCTACACTTCCATGTCTGTCATTCCTGTAAGCCAATCATTACACTAGATCTGTCAACTTGCAGGCTTATAAAATTTCTTACCAGTTAAAAATGAAACAAGGGGTGGGACTTCCACTATCAACTTTGTCTGAAGTATCACTGCCTCTCTAAAAATGCAGGATGATTTCTAGGCCTTAAACCTAAGTTTTCAGCATAAAATCACCCAATCCAAGCCTCTAGTGTTATTTTTCCAGTTTCACTGAGTTAACATCACTGAAACTTAACTTTTAAGACATACTTTTTTAAAAAATAGTAATTTTTCTCTTTCTAGAGAAACTCTCCCCATCCTGAGAAATATCCTTTGTCCCGATTACAGATGTGGTTTAATCTGCCAAAAGGGCAGCACAAAAGCACAATAACGTTAAGCTCTGATTCTAGATCTGTGCACGTCTCTGAAGGTCACAAAATATTTGCTATGCTATGCAATGGAACTGAAAAAAGTGTACAACTACTTTCTATGTGCTCAATACTTTTCCTTTTCATAAAAATTCAAGCAGAAGAATATCCTGAGGATTATACACTTTTACCTACTTAATTTCTTCTGAAGATAAAATAAACCATAATGAAATAATACAACTGCCTCTTGATATTTGTCTTTACAAGAAAAAAGTAAATGAGGTGCTGTCATAAAATGGACATCGATTATTTGACATTAAGTATAGCTTAAAACTATAGGCACTACTCATTTTCAACAGTTGCCAGTTTACATGTACAGTAAGAGAAGTTTAAAACGATTTGAAACCAGAGTATGTTTAACTTGTGTATAGTAGTCATTTTGCAAAATCTAAACCTAAAGCTAGTTCAAGCTGCAGGTTCTCTTTAAATGTAAATCATATGTTAAAGAACTTGTTGCTTACTTTCATTTTCTTGGCAAACTTGTGTCTAAAGCCCCTCAAACATTTCACTTACAGTTGAGTCAAGATGCAGAAGTGATTGTACTTTTCAAAAACAAATGGCTCGGATTTGAATTGAGTCTGTTTCCAGAAGACTGGCTGCTAGCTTGCAAGGGACATTTTATAAATCCGAGTGATCAGAACAATGGCCTCCCAAACAACATGGAGTCAGAACACACCTCGCTGGAGTTTTGAAGATGAGCAGAACAGCTCAAACTTCAAAGCATTCATTAGGGTGGCTCTGGAGCACAAGTGCTACAGATTCATTTTGCTACCTGCCCGTCTTCAAATTCTCCATCAGACAAGGCAGGGTGAGAGCACTTACCTCCCCTTCTTCCCATTTTATGGGATGGGGAAAGAAATGGATCCTGAGATGTGGGGGGGGGGTGAATAATGGCAAAAGTGCTCACAAAACCAGCAGTGGAGAATACAGCCTTAGAAACGCTGGAAAAATGAAATTATGATTGCATCTCCCAGTTTAGCCTTTGCTATTCATTAGGACATCTATGATAGTGGATGGGAGCCTTCGGATGTTCCAGATCACCCTCATCTGGTTTTCAAAGCTTGACAGGTATGTATAAATAGAAAAATCCCCGTAGAGATTGAGGACATCAGGGCGCTTACGAAGTCCTCCCCTTTGCCAGCTCAAGGCACCCTGCTAAGGAGGAGGCGCGGAGGCGACTTAAGGCCTCTTGGCGGGAGGGGGAGACCCCCGGCCAACGCCGAAGCGGCAGAAACTTTTTGGCCCCGCTCGGGCGGCTATTAATGGCCAGCGGGGAGCCCGCTTGCTCCCAGGAAACTCGCCGCACCTCCTCTCCCCGCCCAAGCCGCCGACACCGCCAGCTTTTGACGACATTTTGCGGATATGGAGAGACACAGATTCCCTCCCTCTGAACTCCGTCAAGCCACAACCAAGAGGGCAAAACCTGCTGCCATCTTAAGAGCGCTGCCCCTCCTCTCCCCCCCCTCCAAACACCAAAAAAGACCCCCCCAAAAAAAAACCCCGCTGAGCTGCGAAGAACCGAGGAGAGGAAAACCTGGCGCTTCAATGGCAAGGAGAAGCAGCCTCGGAGTTGGGCACCGCTTCTTGGGCGCCCTGGTGCCAGAGGAGCCCCCCGGGGGGGCCAGGGAAGGGCCCCTATTCGTGTGGGCCAACGGTGGGGGGGGGAATGGCAAGAGAGGGCAGAAATGGCCAACCCAAAGGAGGGGGCCGCAAGGTGGCAGAGGAAAAGGGGCACTAGGGCAGGGGAGAAGATGCAAGGGGGCGCTGGCGCAACGTGGGGCTGGCCAGGAGGGGAAAGGCAGGGGCAGTGTGGACAGCAGCACCTAGCGCCCGAGCCCGGGCCTCCTGCTGCTGCTGCTGCTGCTTACCTTGATGTGGAAGCGGATGAGGGCCAGGCGGATGCAGTGCGCCATGCAGACGGGCGGCAGGAACCAGACCTTGGGCGGCGGGGTGCCCTTGTTCTGGACGTGGCTGACGATCTGCTGGGCGGTCTGGCGCTCGTTGCCCTGCCGCTTCACCCACTCGTGGAGCCGGGCCTTTTCCAAGGCGCCGTTGAAGAAGACGAAGAGCTCGATGTTGCCGTTGAAGCAGGCCTTGGCCAGCGCCGCCAAGTAGCCCAGCATGTGGTTCCACTGGCCGCCGCTCACCCAGTCCGTGTAGAAGCCGCCGTAGAGCCGGTGCAGGCAGTTGTCGGCGTCGATGAGGAGGCGCAGCGGGGTCTGCGGGGGCCTCTGGCGGCCGCCACCCACCAGGCTGCCCCGGGCCAGCTTCTGCAGCTCCACCGGCACCACGGCGCTGGGGCAGTGTTTCTCGATGTAGTCCTGGAAGCCTTGCACTCCCATGGCGGCGGCGGCGGCAGCAGCGGTGGCGGGGACCGGACTTGGCTTGCTGGAGGCGGCGGCGGCGGTGCAGAGCGAGCGGCCCGGGCGAGGCAGGAGCGAAGAGTTGCGGGGTGGGAAATGATGGCCAATGTGATCCGACTAAGACGGGGCGGGCTGTTTGGTCTGGCTGGCTGGCTGGCTGCTGCTGCTGCAGTTGCACGGCGGCTCTTCAGGGGGGAGTTGTGTGGGTTCGTGGGGGGCTCATGGCTGCTGCGGCCGCCATGTGCTGCTCTCACAGCGCCATGGCTCAGGGGATCCGGGCTGCTGCCGCTGCGGCTCCTACTGCCTGCCGGGGGAAGGGAGGAAGGGAGGGAAAAGAGAGAGAGCGCGGGAGGGGAGGGAGGACGGCGAGGAGGAGGAGGAGGAAGGGAAGGGAAAGGAGAGGAAGGGGGCAGCGGCACACGGCGCAGGAAGCCAACCCACTCGCCGTCGCGGAACAGGCGGGACTTGGCCCGGGCAAGCGGAGCCGCTCACACCGCCCGCCCGCCTTGCTGGGCGGCAAGCGGGACCAAGGCAGGGCGCCGCCCCCCGGCCTCTCCACTCCGCCTAGCGGGAAGGGAGGGCTGGCCGGGCCGCCTCTCCCCTCTCCCTTCTGGCGCCCGCCGCCCTCGACCCGGCCTGCTACCCAAGCGGCCGCCGCCGCCGCCGCCCCTGCAGCTGGGACCCGCTCGGATGCCGGGGCCTGTTGCATAACCCAGGCATGCGCACGGCAGGGCAGGCGGGAAGAAGGCGAAGCGGAGGATTGGACCGGGAAGGGCCTCGCAAGCGGAAATGGAGGGAGGGGGGCTTGCGGGGGGAGGGAAGCGGGGGCTGCCGGGGAGGAGGCGAGGGGAGGGGGCTCGCGGCGGGAGAAGGAAGCGGCGCCGCGGGGAGGGGTTCGAATCTGTCACTGGCGAGGGGGACACGCAGCCACAGCCAGGCGGACGAGGTGTTCACCCCAGACACACACACAGGAAGCTTCTGGCACCTTGCGACACAACCCTACGCTCATTTACACGAGAGGAAGCCCCCATTTTGCTCGCTGAGGCTTGCTCCCACTCCACCCCCCCCACCGTAAATATGGATAGGGTTGCCACCTTGAAGCCTTAGTGCTTTTATGGGCGTGCACACCAGCTAACCCACGGCCGGTCTTTTAAGGTGCCACAGTGCCTTTCCTGCGTGCTTGGACACCACATACTAGGACTGGCATGTGCAGTGCTGTCGAGTGGTACTCAGGGGCCCACACAATGATGTGTCAGACAGGTGTCGATAAAAGGAGACAGGTATCACTCCCATAGGATCAGGTTGTTATCCTCTCACCACCCACCACCAAGTCACCACCAAGAGAACCAGACAACTCTCACAGGAACATTTCACGTATTGCCTTTTTAGATGTATTGCTACAAATTTAAAGGATGACAAATGCATGTGTCATATAAAGGTACATTAGTCAGGGAGCAGTTAGTGGCTGCACTTCCTTGTTCAGGGGTACTCTCTGTGCTTTGTATGAAGTGTGAAATGGCTCATATTTTAGCAAGCGACGATACTAATTTTCACCGCTTATTAAACAGGGATTGATGGGTTCCTAAGGTCAAGTCAGAATCTATCTAGATGTAATGACTGTGTGCCCTTTTACATATTAAAACTCATTGGTCAAGGCCCAGACCTTGCCATGTGATTAAAATCATGAATGTAAAACCTTATGAGCATGGTTTTTAATACCATGATTTCAACTGCAAATATGTGCTTGGCTGCCTGATTCTATGTACCATTGTTTCAATAGTCTTAAGCACAAATAACTGCACAGGATTGGAGTATACATATCTCCAACAGAAATAAACAAAACTTGGGGGAGGGACTTCAGTTGACTGAATTGTACTCTTGATATGTTTCTAGCTCTGCACTGCCAGAAATAAAAGTGACATAAAGGGGGCTGCCATATCTAAGACATTTTGAACAAAATAACTTTAATATTATTTATACTGTTAACAGCATTTATAGCAGGTAGGTCACCAAATGCTCAAAAGGAAAAGTCGGCAGAAGTTGTTACCTCTTTCTGACTGTTCAGATAATAGGCATTTCATATATCAATTCTAGTGAGCAGGGGAGCCCTGATTCTCACCTTATTTTAAATGTTGATTTAAGATAATTCAGTGAAATATAGGGGATGGAGGCCAGATTGGAAAGAAGCTAGGTGAACCTGAAAGAGAATAACTCCATATCACACCTGTAAACCACATGTTCAGTGAGTTAATATAAAGGAATCTGGTTGCTAACTGAAGGAGAAAAAAGCATCTCAAAGAAGCTTTAAATTGAAAAGCAAGAGAGGGGAGGGATGATATTAAAAAGCCAGTGATGAAAAGTTGAAGCAAATTGATAGAGAAGAAATGTGTGTGGAAGTGAAGGAGACTGGAGATGATACAGCAAAACAGTAATTGCTTTTCTTCAAAAGAAATACATGATAAGTACCTAAGAAGAGTCCTGCTAGGTCAGACCAAAGGGCCATCCAGGCCAGCATCGTCTTCTTACTGTGTCCAAGCAGTTGTCAATGGAAGTCAGCAAGCAGAATCTGAGTGCAACACCACTATTCCTACTTGGGATTTCTGGCATCTAGGAATAAATTATTATTATTATTATTATTATTATTATTATTATTATTATTATTATTATTATTATTATTATTTCACATCAAATAAACACATAAAATAGTTTTAAAACTACCCCAAAAAAAAACAATACAAAGTAAGGCCGAGAACTTTTCATCTGAAAAAAACATGTTGAAACAAAAACATATTTGCTGTTCCATGTCTTATCTGTCATATCTTAACAGGGATGTTCAACAGAACAAGAGCAGCCCACTGAAGCCCTGCCCCAAGTTACTGTGGAATGGGCTTCTGATATTTTAAGGACTTAAATGGAGAACTCCTGCAGAATGTTGTGACCTCCTGGGGATACAAGGGATAGAGTGGTCTCTCAAGTAACCTGGTCCCGTGTAGGGTCTTTCATGTTGTTACCAAAACATTAAACTTGGCCTGATAGCAGATTGCCAGCCAGTGCAAATTCCATTAAAAAAGATGTTACATGCTGGGAGTAGTTTGCCCTCACAAGCAACCTAGCTGCCATGTTCTGCTCTAGCTGTAGTTTTTGGACCAACCTCAAGGGTAGCCCCTCACAGAGCAAATTCCAGTAACCTAACCTTGTGGTTATTTAGGCAAAGACAACTGTGATCAAGCTATACTCGTCCAGAAATGGCTGTAGCTGCCATACCAGTTGAAGCTGGTAAAAGGCAGTCCTAGCTACTGAGGACTTTTGTACAGCAAGCACCTCCTAGAGCTGGATCTAGGAGCACTTGCAGACTATGCACCTGCTCCTTCTGGAAGAGAGTAACTTCATAGAGGAGAAACAACTTGCCTACTTCCCAGACCTGGAAGTCACCCATCCACAGAGTGTCCATCTTGCCAAGATTCAGACACAGTTTATTAGTCCTCAGCCAGCCCATCACTGATCCAGGACCTGCGTGGCCATTCCTGATTAGCGATGGCACATCACTCCAGATCTCCTGATTACTGTTCCCAGCAGCTTCATACAGATCCTAAATAACATTGGAGACATGATACTACCCTGTGGCACTCCAAAATTGGGTGAACAAGAGACACTCATCCAGTGCTATCATTGGAACTATCCCAAGACCAGAAACGATGCACAACAGTGTCCCTGATACAATCTCTTGGAAACCATAGTTGATGGACTCAAAAGCTGATGAGAGATTGAGAAGGAGCAGCCCCCTTCTGATAAAGACCATCCACCGAGGTGACTGTGGCAGACTCAGTCCTAAACCCAAGTCTCAACCAAGATTAGAAAGAGGCTAGATAATCTGTTTCCTCTAAGAATGCCTGCAACTATATCACTATGATACTGTCCAGTACATTGCCCCAAAAGGGAGTATGTGACCGTGTGGTAGTTGATAAAGACTATCTGGTTCTGGCGGTTTTTCTTCCAGGAGTAGTCACGCTACCACCTCCTACAAAGCAGCAAGCTTCACACTGCCGTTTGCAACATAAAAAAGAAAAAAGCAGACCATTGCCCAGGAGCTTATAATCTTTTAATACTGCAGTAAGATTGTAGGGACAGGTATCTGAGGGCAACAATATATGAATACAGTGGTACCTCAGGTCAAGTACTTAATTCGTTCTGGAGGTCTGTACTTAACCTGAAACTGTTCTTAACCTGAAGCACCACTTTAGCTAATGGGGCCTCCCGCTGCCACCGGAGCCTGATTTCTGTTCTCATCCTGAGGCAAAGTTCTTAACCTGAAGCACTATTTCTGGGTTAGCAGAGTCTGTAACCTGAAGCGTATGTAACCTGAGGTACCACTGTATATGAAGAGACAATGGCCTTGGTTTTATTGTGGTGGAGGAGAAAGACTTCAGGAGCTGGGGTTAAGTAAGGGCTTCATGGGAATGATCAACCTGGAAAAGGAGAATAGAGGTAGAATCACAGGTGGTGTAGTAGGGCATTCCAGGAGAAAGGGGTAGGGTAATGGTTTTACAGCCATGAACCTGAGGACTGTAGAATTCCAAAAGCAAAGGTAACTAGAGTATATTCAGGAAGAAAGTCGGTGGAGAAAATATAGGGATGGGGAACTTGTGGCCCTCTAGATGGACTCCAGAGGACTCCCAACCCCCATCAGCCCACATGGCGAGTAGTCAGCCATGATGGGAGTTGCAGTTCAACAGCATTTGATTGGCCACGGTTTCTTCATCCCTGAGTTATGGATGAAATTACTATTTTTCTTCTTGGCATTGTTCCTGCAACAGGGAGAAAAATGAGAGCTTTTCTGAAGTGAACAATATTCTTTTTAAGATGGAAAAATCGTAAGTTACTACTGACTATGTTGGTAACTAATCTTTCATCTGGATATAAAGTACATTTATCACCACTTTTATCAGCTGAATATGATAAATGCACCTTTTGACTCGAGAAAGGAAGCAATACAATATGTCGTTAGCTTGATTTGACTCTCTAGTTTCTCTAGTTTCTGCTGCTGGAGGTGGTTTTAACCTGCATCATTAGAATTGGAGTGAAATATATATGTGATGTGCCATAAACTACAAAGATAAAGGGATGCACATAAAACCCATGTGTTGAAAGCACATGTGGAAAAGTGGGACATGCATATGTGAAAGAGCCACACATTAGTGTGAATGTAGGGCCCCTGCACACTACCACTGAATTGGCAATCCTGTTGCCTGCCACGGCTGGCACATTTGTCATTCGTATAGGGGCAGAGCTACAACCTTTTTGCAATCCCCTCATACATGAAATTCATGAGAACCCCATTAATAATAAAGAGTTGTTCGATGTTATTTTTCACTTTTGATGTTTTTTTTTATAAAACAAAACAAAAAACTTGATCACTTAATCTTTAAAAACTGATGTACATATGTGGGTATAATGTTGCCAGAGTTCAGTACTAATAAGGTCTATTGCTCTCAAAATGTGAGTAAAGCATAGGTCTAATTTTTCCTCACTATAATCCATGAAGTTTAGGGCAGTACTAAGCACATGAGGCAGTGTCTTCTGATTCATGGAGCATGGAAAAGTGCCTTACACTGTGTTAAATAGTGGGTAGACATAGCAGATGATGCAGCAATTTCTCCAAAGCAGCTCTTTATTTGTAAGCTGGAACAGAACTGAACAGCAAACAGCTCAGCCGGCCTGCTTTTATAGGCAGCCGGCTGTCAACATTGTAGCAACAACAACCCAGGGTTTCCCGCCTAAAGTAACTGACGTGGACCTGAGTGAAAACTATATACACGATACTCCTGGTGGCCAGGGTGAGAACTTCAATACATAACACACTGAGTCTGACTATTGCTCCATCTAGCTTAGTATTGCCTATGCAAGAGGTTTGCTAACCTTTCTGGGTCCATGGGCAAATTCAGAATTCTGAAAATGTGCCTTGAGCATCAGTCATGAAATGGTTGCCATTGTGGGGAACATGGCATATTACAAAATGGCTGCTGTAAAAATGTGGCATAGCACAAAATGGCTGCCATATCTAAACGAGTACACAGAGAGGACCACTAAATTGTGCAAATATGGAAAATTTTAATTGAAGTTTGAAACATATAAGTAGCTAAAAACATTACAGGAATTTTTCCAAACATCGATAAGCCTAGTATGTTCTGTTGCTGGTGAAGTATTGTATTTTTGTTGTTAATATTTCAATATATTGTATTTTAGAGCTAGGAAATAAAACAATGCAAAATTGTTCCTGAACTCAATTATAGCATGACTATACATACACAGTAACATATACCGGTAAAAATACGCTGTTCATGTTGACTGGCTAGTAATCATAGTATTTTACATAAATATTTTTTATCTCAGAATGCCCACTAAATAAAAGCCCCTGGTCTTACAATCTGAAAAGACATGGCACAACAGGAAAATGGATTGGGATGTTGCATGAAATAAGCAAATGCATGTATACATCCTTAGTTACAAAAGAAAGAACAGCTCAGTAGCGAGAACTCGCTAGTGTAGTAGTTGGAAAACACTGCCCCAGGCTAGTACAATGACTGAGGCCAAACGACACCCGCAATTTGTGGAACTTTCTGCATGCAAAGCCCCTTACCCATATGTCCTACCCCTAAGATTTGGAACATCTCCCTTCAAAAGACCCATTTGGCAATGTTGCATACCCTCCCAAGTGTCCTGATTTTCCAGGGACTGTCCCGGAATTACGAAAGCCATCCTCGCCTCTGATTTGATCCCGGAATGTCCCTATTTCCCTGCCGCTGAGCTCAAGGAGGAAGATAAGTCAACGCTTGTCCCGAGCAGTGGCTGCGAGGGGGAATCCTGTTACCTTTCCATAGCTGCTGCTGCCAGCCTCCTCCCCTGGGCAGTTTGTAGCAGCTGTTGGAAAGCGGGCAAGGAGGAGAGGCTACCACCAATGAGGCCCTGTCCCACATGATGTGCTGGCTCCGAGCGGTAGGAAGAGAGCAGGGCTGCCCTGGGCGGGAAGAAACGAGGAGCATAGCAGAGCGCAAGGAGTCTTGATTATTTTTCAAAATGCTTTGTGCATCTGTGCCTAATCTTGCTCCTTCCTAAAATGTATTTATTGGTGTTTGCTTTGCTTTTCGTAAATCTACCAAAGAATGAAATGAAATCAAATAAAATCAGGCTTAAGCAGTTTTCTCAGGATGGAGGGTGTGTGTGCTGTGTCCCATTGGTTCAGTGTTCATGGCATTCACCCTTCGTCCAATAGGAAATGCTCTGTGGGCAGGGGAACCAAAAATGGGTGGTGGTGAAGAGGGTCAGTCGGGGGGGAGTGAGAAATGTCCATATTTTCATCTGAGGACTGTTGGAGGGTATGTTGTTGCTGTTCCCCTTCAACTGGGCAATAAATACCTTGCTTTTTAAGCAAGACTTTAACATATATCTTTCTACTTATGCCTTCAGTTATGTGGTCACCAACTCTCTACCCCAATGTTGACACATGAGGGGAAAAAGTAATGACTCTTGCCCCCTCTATGATAAATACAAATACCTTGTAGGGAATAATTCTCTCCATGCTGTTTCTTGCTCCCTAACTTTAAAAAATCCTTCCTGTCTGTACATGGGCATAGCCAAGGAGGGGGGCAGGGAGGGGCAACTACCCACCCTAAATAAAAAAAATCCATAAAAATACTTAGCTAACTGCGGTTCTGCCCCCCCCCCAAAGGCCTGCCCCCCCACAAAAATCCTGGCTATGCCCATGTGTCTGTATCTGCAGTTTTACCATCAGAGCCTTCTGTAGTACAAAAGTCTTCTGTTGTCTTGATTTCTGCAACATTTGCCTGTCTACCTTTGTCTCGCAGAACTTTTACACCTTTTTCACAGCACAGTGGTCAACTTTCCTTTCCTTGCTAATTAAACAGTTTATCAAGCATTTCCTGACTAAGTTTAATAGTTACATATCCCCATATATATTGCATTGTTTTCCTCACCATTACCTTCAAGGCTTTCTCGTGGTCCTTGTTCCATTTTGTAAACCTGCGACCTTCACTTTCAAAATCTTGCTGCCTATAAATTGCCTGGTGTTTCTTCCCATTTGCAGATTCCCCCTTATGGCTGTCATGTCACAAACAGGATGCTTAGGCTTTGCCACTTTTAATCATTTCACAGATTTGCTGCTTTTCAATAGCTTTTACCTTTAATTTA
Organism: Podarcis muralis; assembly: GCF_964188315.1. Lineage (NCBI taxonomy): Eukaryota > Metazoa > Chordata > Lepidosauria > Squamata > Lacertidae > Podarcis > Podarcis muralis. Next base: position 79,541,367 of record NC_135656.1, read on the forward strand.
TTCTATTCAAATTGTAATACAAAAACATGCAACATCAGAAATGAAAGAACCAATAAAAAATAGAATTAAAAACAGGCAGAAAAAATATTAAGTGGTCTCCTAAGACCATATTACTTATTTATGTATTAGTAGCACTATTGTAAGCAATGTTCCATGCCTATACTCAGAAACTCCCAAAAGTGCAATTTTGAAACTAGTTTTTTAAATCACTGCAATTTTACAATATGTATTCTGTCACCTTGATTCAACATGGCTCCCAATCATATCCAAACACAGACAAAAACCTGCTTCTTGATCTCAGGAACCATCATGCAATATTTGGTAAAAAAACAGTGCTGTTTTGAAGGTTTAAGTCTGCCATATGGTTCACATGGTGTCTATCTGTTTGCAAACATAGACCCACACACCTCCCCACCAAAAAATACCCTGCTCCTTGATCACAGGAACCATCATGCAATATTTGGTTGCAATATCTTAAGAAAATGTAACGAACTAACAACATTCCAAATTATATAGCAGACGACAAAATTTTATCATATCTTTCCTCCAAAGAGCTGAAAGTGGTGCACATGGCTCTCCAGCTTCCACATTTGATCCTCACAACAACTCCCTGAGTTGGCTAAGCTATGAGACACATACGCCTCTGCTCAACCGCTTTAGTCAGTGGAATAGGCGCTGTTACAGGTGCCATGTTATACCCGTTCCTCATGAATAAGTACTTGATCGTTTGTGTAGTGGCCCCTACACTTCTTGCCTATTGAGATGGAGAAGGACTTCACTGTGCACTTTCTGGCACCTGCTAAACACACTCTTCTTTAGACAAGCCTACCCAGATGCTAAGGAAATCACAGTAATTTTAATCTGTTTTAGTATTTTAGCTTTTGTATGTTTTAAAGTATGGTTCTATTTTCCCCCTTGATTTTACTATTTTATATTTTTGCAAATGGCTTGGTTGGTTGGTTGGTTGGTTGGTTTGACAATCAATACAACCAAGCTGTGTATTAATTTTACAAAATAAATAAATGGTGAGCTTCATAAATGAGTAGCAGTTTGAACCCTGGCCTCCTGGGTTCCAGCTCAGCACCTTAACTGGTACACCACAGTGATCTCATGTCCACAGACCCACATTTGTTCACTGTCTTTCATGGAATCATAAAATTGGAAAGGACCGCAAGGGTCATCCAGTCCAATCCCCCGCAATGCAGGAATCTTTTGCCCAACATAAGGTTTGAACTCACAGCCCTGGGATTTGAGCTATCCAAAACATGTAACTTTTATCTTCTTCCTGTTACACTTTCAGTTTGTTGCCTCTCTTCCTTATCTAGTTTTATATTTTAAACTTTGTTGAGTAGCTGCCTTTAAAAAACAACAAAACCCTGCCAATGGCACTTTATAAATAATAAAAGTAATGACAGCCATGTTCATGGATAAAACCCACTTTAGGCCTGAAAAAGAGAGAAGGCTCGTTCCCTGATGAATAATGGCATTTCAGCGCAGTCAGTGATGGATGCCAAAGTCAGAACTATCATCCTCTCCTGTAACTGCTTCCAATATCATGGTTGATAACTTTCAGCCACATGGCCTAGATTTAGCTTCGGATGCTAGCCGGCATTGTGGCTGCACACAGTTTATCACTGCAATATCAACGTACTGTCTTCTTATTCCTGTATACTTCACATCTGTCTCCAGATGCCCCAGGATAAATATTTCATTGCTAAGGAAATAAAAATTGCCCCAAGAAAAGTAGCAGGAGTGTATACAAAATGTTTCCTCTTCCTGCAGATTTAGATATATATTAAATAGTCATTTTGTAATGCGTGTTTGCAATGGCACACGAGGAAAATAATTAGTATGGCTTTATATCAAGCTGGTAAGGGTAAAGTCAAAGTTAACATATTTGAATCAATGACACAGCATACACACTAATGAAAAACTGAAAGCACTTTCTGGAACTCCATGTTGAAAACATCTGGAAAGTAAAAGAATTTTGATGACACTTATATGGTTTCCTGAAGAAGTCCATCCTATTCAGCTAAGATCTCCTTCAGTGTTATTTAGACACTTCCTCTTGCATCTTCTTGTCTTCTCTTCATTGTGGCTGAGACATAATGGGTGATTTGCCCTTATAGGGGTGTTTTAATTATGGGTTTCCTTGACCCCCACCCCTTCGTTGCAAAAAAGAAAGAAAGAGCTATTCAGCAATTAAAAATAGAGAGGAGAACACTGAAATGGAACAAGCTGACAATATTACAAACTGATTTTCTCGATTTTTCAAAGTAAGTGAATGGAGGATGCTAGTTTGAAATTAAATGGTTAGGATGGATGCAACATACATTCATCGATTCTAGGGCAACAAATTATTGAAAACAAAGTCTTACTATCATAGCTTAAAGTTAGAGGAGAGAAATTGTTTGATGCTGCCTTTACTCTGGCTTGAATTCTCTCAAGAGCTCTACTGGGGTAGTACAGGAAAAGACAGGTGTCTCATAGCACGTCTTCTGGAGTCACTAAAGAACTCTTAGTGGTGTGCAGTGCTTTTTTTCTTTAAAAAAAATGTTTAGGGGTACTCTCATTCCGTCTGAGACTCAGGAAACACTGTGACGTGAAATGAGGTTGCCGACGGGTGTAGCAACGGAACTGACGATTCACTGCGCTAGAGAAGAAACTAAAATTTTAATATATATATTTAATATATTCTGCTCCCGTTAGATTCTCAAAATGTTTAGGGGTATGCGTACACCTGCATCTCCCCAGAAAAAAAAGCATTGGTGGTATGCACCCAGAGAATTTCAGACCTAGGAAAGGCCCAGTTAACAAAGCTTTCACACAGGACAGATGAGGAAACAGTGAAGTACTTGCAGAGAATTACACAATTCACACACACTCATGTATACTCTGGCATACTGCCTTTGTGTACATGTGTGTCGATAGCCACCATGTGCAGCATATGTACAGGACTTGTAAGAACCCACTTCAGAATTTGTTATCATTGAAGCCTAGGGACCAGCTAACAAAAGTCAGTACTGTGGGATTCAGAGTTATCTTCCATCACTTGCTTTTTGATCATTTTTAGCTGTCTATGACGGGGATTGGACCTGAAACATTCTGCATGCAAAGCAGAAGGCTGTGGGAGGAACTCAACGTAGCACTATGGCAATTGTTCCACCAGTGCAAACATTTCAGCTTGCCAGCCAGAAAAAAAATCCCCCTTCTCCTCACCCGTGCACTGTTTTCACAACCTCAGAATGTAATGTGGGGGGTGTTAGGGGCACAAAGGGGAAAGCCTCATTGAGGTAGTGGAAGTCCCTGCGTGGGCTTTCACTCATTGGCCGTGTTGGCTGAATTTGGGCCTATGTTTCCTCTCTGCTTTTGCTAATGCGTTTAACCCACAACAGTATCCAATGAAGTCCCTTTGCTAGTGCAAAGATTTGCCCCCCTGCCTCGTGCCTTCCCCAGATCTGCTCCAGAGGGTTGGGAGCAAACCCAGACCAGTTTAGGGTGAATGCAGGAAGAAGAAGAAGAGTTTGGATTTGAAACCCTGCTTTATCACTACCTGAAGGAGTCTCAAAGCGGCTAACATTCTCCTTTCCCTTCCTCCCCCACAACAAACACTCTGTGAGGTGAGTGAGGCTGAGAGACTTCAGAAAAGTGTGACTGGCCCAAGGTCACCCAGCAGCTGCATGTGGAGAAGCGGGGAATCGAACCCGGGTTACCAGATTACGAGTCCACTGCTCTTAACCACTACACCATGCTGGCTCCCAGGAGAGGAGAGGGAGGGTAAATTGTGTCACACAGACAAATGTTCTTTCACTACTGGAACTGCTTTGGTGGGTACCACCCAGAGTAATTTGAAAAATTGCAGATGATAAACAAGGATGCTAAGTAGATAGTAGTTTATATCAGTGTTTCCCAACCGGTGTTCCGCGGCACACTAGTGTGCCGCGAGACGTTGCCTGGTGTGCCGCGGGAAAAATTAAAAAATTCGAAAGATATCCGGAGAGGCGGCCTTCAGGCGAGTTTTAATTTTAATTTTCCTTCTCCCACTTAATGCCCCACGCTCGCCCGAGCAGCTTGCAGTCCTCGGTAACCACGGCGACCCGAGGGAGGGGAGGGAACAGGGAAGTCGAGGGTGGCGGCGAGCCGCGATGACGTCAGTGGGCCGCACCGCCTCGCCCTGGCACGGTGTGAGAGCCCCGGCTAGTGGCGCGAGCTTCAGAATAAGTGGGATCCGCGTGCGCGAGACCGAGATCGCGGGTAAGGAGCTCAGCCCTGGGCAGGAGGAAGCGGGGCTGCGCGTGCGGGCCACATCCCCACAGAGAGTGAGCCTCCCCCGGCCCACCACTCCGGGCAGGTCCACTCGCATGAGGGGGCGGCGATGGCGACGGCCGGCAGCTTGCCTGCAATGCCATCCCTCGAGCAGGCGAGGAGCCCGGAGGCTACCAGATGCGAGTCCTCTTTCCCACCCTGCTCGGGAGTCCAGAGCACTTGGTCGCATTCAGGATCTAGAGTGGGGAAGCGGGGCTTGTGTCTGGGCTGGACACATTGGGCTGCCTGTGCCGCTCGACCTGCGGGGAGAAATCAGGGTGGGAGTCACGACCGTGAGGCAGGGCTGCCAAGTGTGGCAGAAGAGGACACGGCCATCGCACCTGTCCTTAGGTAGGAGCTTCTTCCGTGTCGACCTGCTGCCCTAAAGTCTTGGCTTTTTTCTTGGCTTTTTGGCGGTTGGCACAGAAGGAAGGCAAGGGGGAGGGGGAAAAATTGAAACTTACACTTTCGTGCGTCCCTCCCGGCGTGACGCTGCGCGCTGACGTCACGGGGCTGTAATGGTGGTGTGCCTCGAGATTTTTTTCATGAAACAAGTGTGCCTTTGCCCAAAAAAGGTTGGGAAACACTGGTTTATATAGACACTGCACATACAATTCTAGCCTTGGTGGGTCTTCTTAACCTACTTTTCTATGCACAGTGATTGGTTCTTATATGTGGAAGAACTTTCAGTTATGCAATCCCCTTCCTTCTATCAGAGGTGGTACAACCAGGAAAGGTTTGGCTGCCTAATCTGTGTGAAAGAAGGCCATGATAATTTAATAAACAGTTCCAAACTCATGTCTTCAGTAAAGGGAACTGTCAGGGGTTCAGGGACAGAGGCACAGGTGAGGGAGGAGACGGAGAGCGATGGGGAAGGATCCCAGGGCAGTGAGGAAGAGGATGACAATGACTCGAGGGACTCCATGAGTCTTTCGAGTGAATCGGAGGATTCCCAGAAGGAGGCGCCTGTGGTCAGGCCAAGGGGAGTCACAGGGGGGACTCGTCAGGAGCAGGGGGCCGGCAGGGGATCCCAAAGTGGGAGCTGGGAGTCAGGACCGGCTTCCCCGCCAGAGCGCAGTGAAGGGGGTGGAGATTCCAGTGTGACAGGAGAAGCAGCTCCGACAGCAGAGAAGGGGGGAAGGTCGGAGCAAGACAACCTCCCGGAAGGGGAGGGGAGTAGTACAGGGAGCAGTGTAACTGTCAAGAGGAAGGTTAGAGGTTGCGAACGCGCGCCAAGTTCAAATGTGGAGGCGCGCGGAAGCACAGGGAGTTCGGAGGAGGAGCCAGGTGCCAAAGCACGCAGGAGGGGGCAAGAGCTGTCTGGGGATTCAGCGTCAGGGGAATCAAGGAGGGGCGAAACCCCAGGGGGCAGAAAGACCCTGTGGAAAAGGAAAGAAAGGAAGAGGTGGAGCAGCACAGCCCTCTTAAATTGGTGCAGAGGAGGGACTGACTCAGAGGGGACTTCAGCGGTCTAAGTGTAACAGACGTGGGGCTGCGCGCCTCGGCTGTGGAGCGTACAATGAACTTCAATAAACATTTTTATATATAAACTGGACTTGGCGTTGGTCTCTTGTGAGCTGGGACCTGAGGCAGCCCTGACAGGAACCAACTTCAATTCACATTTACGTATGTTGAAGCAGCAGAGCATTGCAAACACCCTTAGTAGACTGTTAAAATATTGGTAGGTAATTGTTTGAGCCATGGATGTAAAAACCAAACAGCAACTACCATTTGCCTGACCATCACCAGCTGCTTCTGGAGAGATTTGAAGAGATGCAAAATTCCAATAAAGAAAGTTTTCTTTTGAAATCCTACAGCTTTTCTCTGTCCTCACATTTCCGGTGCATTTGGCCAAAATTTTCATTCCCTCTTTCCACCACCCCTTTCTGCCACCATCGCAGAGATGTGGAGGGTCTCTCTTTACATTCATTTACAAACTAAGTCGGAACTGTGGGTGTCTTTGATCTGCTCCTCCTTGGTAAAGTACAGAAGAGAAGAACACGTTGCTAAGCAACAGTGTGCAGTAGAATGAAACTTGTGGAAATCAGGCAAGGCGGCTGGTGCGGGGGGAGCGAGAGAGTAAGGAGAGAATGAATGGCCCAGAATGAAACAGCAATATATGCAGCAGAGAAATTGGGGGAAAAAACCTTTATAAGAAAGTAACAGGACGATCATACAAGAAACTCACATTGGCACAACCTTAACCTCAAGGAAACAACCAAAGAAACAAAGCACGTCAGATTGACTTTAGCACAGCTTTGGACTTGAAAGGGAATCAGAGTTTTATTATAGTTATTTTTACACTAGGCAAAGTTATTTTTAACCGAGCAAGCTTAGTGGACTGAACTGACAATAGTATCGCAGCTTGAGTGTCACACACCCACACACAGTGGTGTGCAAGTGTATGCACTAAAGGTCTGTGGGTACGGAACAATGCTTTTGAGTCTTTAGTGTAGCAGTATGTGGTGGGCCTCCCGAGGTGAGGTGTGGAAAGATCCTAAGGGAGGCCCAGATACTTACATGACCCTATGGTGTTTTTTTAATTATCAGGAGATGGGGGATAACAATCATTCAGTCTGTTTATTTATTTATTAATATTTGTATACAGCCCACCACTGGAAAAACACAGGGTGGTTCACAACATAAAAAATACAAAATGAGAACACAAAATACATAAACAAAACTAAACCGATATCCCCCCCTCCCACAAACAGATTTAGAAGGCCATAGAATGTTCAATCAGCCCAAGGCCTGGCTATAGAGAATATTTATTTTGCAATCCTTTTTTGAATAGTCTCTCCCCTCCCCCCTCAAAAAATAGTAAACTGGGAAACAGAAAACCATCACAGCCAGCTAAAGAATGGATTTGCTTTTGCACTAATGTACTTACTTTCCATTTGCAGGAATCTGGTTGCTTCTCCACAGGTCACTCAAAATGGAGATCCCTTACCTGCTGTGTGGTACAGACCCTTTTATGGCCTCAGCAGTCTCTGGCCTTTCCATCTGCATGTTTAGCCCAGACTGCAGAACGTGAAGTGACTGAAGCACTCAAGAGAAGCACTATATAGTTATAGTATCTGGGGAAGAAGGCTAGAAGTAATAGGGAAATGGTGATTTCAGATATAAATGAAATATTTGGGCTGAAGTTCACCCGTGAAACATTGTTAAACATGAATGATTGGAGGAGAGCTCGTGTGGCATAGTCTTCTTCTTTGGCAATCGCTCGTAGCCAAGTAAGATTGTCTTCCATGAATATGGTCTTAACGGTGTGTCCTTAAGTGACTGTGGAGGTCAATTCTGGATCCACACGTCCTTCCACAGTGGGGACGTAGGTTTCCGCATGGAAGTTGATCACAGTGAGGATTTGCCAAACATGCCTTCCTTTTAGCTCGTTTCTCCCTTTCGTCCTGAGTTTGTGCTTCTTCAAAGTCCATGATGCCTTTGGTAGATACTGTTCTCCAACTGGAGCGCTCGCAGGCCAGTGTTTCCCAATTATCTGTGCATTTTTTTAGATTTGCTTTCAGAGCGTCTTTAAACCTCTTTGCTTGTCCACCAGCATAGTGCTCATGCTAGGAGTGTCATACTAGGAGCTGGGAGACCAGGGTTCAAATCCCCACTTGCCCATGAAGTTCATTGGGTGGCCTTGGGCCTAACCTCAGCCTAACCTACCTCACAGGGTTCTTGTAGGAATTGAACGGTGTACGGAGAACCGTGAATACCACCTTGAGCTGTTTGGAGATTAATGTGGTATTATACATGTGATGGACTGACTGGATGCAGAGGAGTAGTGGGAGGCACCAGTGAGGGAACCCCCAAGGAAATCCCCGTCAGAAGAATGCACAGAGCCAGGGGATTGGTGGTACAGTACATGGTCAGAGAGAGAAGAGGAAGCAGACTAAGAGGGGGAGGTGGCAGAAGCTAAAGAGGCAACAGGTTTAGTGAGCAGGAAGAGGTGGTGGCAGAGAGCAGTCCAGAAGCAGAGGCAGTAGAGGAAGGGGGCCAGGAGACAGAGTGGAGGCAGGCTGAAGGTGGGGACCTTCAGTTCTCGCAAATGCATCAGTAGACCAACTGGGAAGAGTTACTGTGATCACTAGGCCTGAGCTGTTTGGTTTCTTTTAATAGAGAGTTAACTTCACTGACACTCTTTTTATATTTCTGACCTACTCCTGACTTGGACTCCTGACAATATGTGTGTGTGTGTGTGTGTGTGTGTGTGAGAGAGAGAGAGAGAGAGAGAGAGAGAGAGAGAGAGATACTAGGATACTAAAGCATATTCATATCCAAATGTTGTATATGTTGATTGTATTAAGATTTATGTTTGAAAAGGCTTGGAAGGATAACTACAGTGGTAGCTCAGGTTACAAACACCTCGGGTTACAAACACTTCGGGTTACAGACTCCATTAACCCAGAAGTAGTACATTGGGTTAAGAACTTTACCTCAGTATAAGAACAGAAATTGTGCAGTGGTGGCGCTGCGGCAGTGGGAGGCCCCATTAGCTAAAGTGGTACCTCAGGTTAAGAATAGTTTCAGGTTAAGAATGGACCTCCAGAACGAAATAAGTACGTAACCAGAGGTACTACTGTATAAGAAAGAGTCAGGATGTTATTGGGAGCAGATGGCAATTGTCAACTGGACAATAATGTTAAAGAAATAATGAAAACGCAGACAGAGTAAACATTTGGAAAATGAACGAGTAATATATAAAAAGAGAACATGGGATAGCTAGAACTACAGTAGATTACGTGTTAATATAAGCAAACATAAGAAAGGATAAAATGAATTTATTACATGTTTTTAACCTATTTATTACCTATGTAGATTTGGCCATTCATTTCAGTGGGGCCTTATTAGGAGGTAATCTAGAATCGGCAGCTTTATAGGCCTAAGTGGAACCCTATTGGTCCTTTTGGTCACCTGACTCCTGCTGAATGTGCAGTTACAGCATCGTTCTCTGACCATCTGTCTTGCTGGCGCAGAAGAAAAGCAGAGAGCAGGCTAGCAGCTCCCTCCTCTGGCTAGCTACCATTGTAGCATAGAAAGTAAAGCACCTGAGTCCCAGTGCTGGAGATCCTATGGGGCCTTGGACTCTTTGGACAGTTGTATAGTGTTACATGTACATTTCACAGTGTAGCTGCTATGCACAGCTGCTAGGATCCAGTGCATAAGTGCTATAGCTTCTAAAAATGGCATGCTGCTTTTTTCCCATTTCTACTATCAATTTAGATGAGCCATCAGATCTGAGCCGGTTGGGTGCGGTGATCTTTAGATGCTAACAAAAAAGCACGTGCAGGTTATCGAGTTTTGCAGAACCTAGCAGAATAGAAATATGGCTAATTTTCATATGTATGTAAAAAGAGATCAAAGCTTCCTGCAAATGCACGTAACTCAACCACTTTCGAGGGATAATAGCTTAGTCACAATATTGTAGGATTTAAAACCCATGAAAGGAATATAGATTCTTGCAAGAACTTAAAGATCTGAGATCTTTGTTTAGGGCTGCATACACATCATACATTCAAAGCACATTTAAAGGATATTTAAAGCACATGACTTCCCCAAAGAATCTTGAGAACTGTAGATAACTCCCCACAGAACTATAATTTCAACACACTTAGCAAATGAGACATTTCTAAAGAGTCTTTCGGGAAAGCCATGTGCTTTAAATGTTTGGTGTGTATGCAGCCCAAGTCATTGGTTGTTTTTGTTTGTTGCTTGTTTTGTAGTAAGCAATATTTAGTGAAAATGTCTCTTGCATTTTTTCCTGGCCATCCTTTATCAATTTATGAGAAAAAATACTGCATTGGAAAATTAGCAAAAGAGGAAATGAAATTAAGTGAAATTCTCATGAGCAAAATGCAAGGTATTAGTGGAACATACCTTACTTTCAAAGAAGCCAAAGAGTGCTTGAGAGTGTCCTTTCTTACATTCCACCAATCATTTTTCCATTTAAAGAAATCAGTGTAGAATTTTTTTAAAGGTAAAAGGAAGAACTTCTCTTAAAAACAAAATCAGTGACTGCACTGATTTCAGGTGCTTGGTAGCCGACATCTCTGGGTTTCCATGCTTGAATTAAAATATCATGAGGTAATTTCTCCTAAGGCACTGTTTTGTGATCAGGAAACACAAGTGACTGGGGAGACTGTACAGCACTGGGAAAATGTTTAATGGAAGGAAGAACACCCACACAACTCACAACAATAAGGTAAGCTCATGTCCACACCCACTGAAATTCTAAAGTGCCCTCGAAAGAGGTAGAAATGCAGAAGTCTCTTTTCAAGTGAAGAATACTTTAAAGAAATTAGTGGGCATAGCACTAACAATTAAAATTTTAAGGCGTAGGCGTTTTGTTTTTTTAATTTAGCAGATATCATAAGCTGTTCAGGTTAGAATCAAGCGCCAGAAGACGATCATCTACCACCTGAAGATTGGACATTGCATTTTGAGGGCTGCATTCCCCTCCAGCTAGGTTATACTGCACAATTTGACTTCAGTTTGACTCTTTTTACCTAGTGCACCACCCAAAATTAATCCCTGGCTTTGCCAAATTAAAGAATATCATGTTTCTCTTTACTTCTAACCAATCTGGAACCTGTGTGTTTTCTCAAGACTGGCTCTAGCAGATAATCAGTACTAGTCGATTGTGAAAATTCACCCATTTTGATAGTGAAATAAAGCTTTCTGGAGGTCCAAAATATTCTCACCCCAAAAGCCCTTAATTACTGAGAGTGTCCATCTCTTCCTCCCTCCCTCTCCTTTTTTAGGTATGATTATCACCCCTACCTGAAGTTGCCTAAACTTCCTTAGGTTGGGTTTCTTTCTCTTTTATGGAGTGATCCTAACAAATAAATGACCCTGTATTGAAATGATGAACATTACAATAGCAGATAGGAAACTGGTTGTGGCTGCATGCTGACATCACTGAGAGTGACCGAAATGAAGTTGATTTAGAAGGAAGGCAATGACTCCTGGGTTGATCCTAGCCAGTTAGGAATGTGATGCCATAACTGAGGATAAATAAAGCCTATCTAGGGCATTTCTTCCTGCTTAAGTAAAAGTGCATTTCAGGCCTTCTCAGAAAGTCTACCAAAATGAGGAGATGCCTTTTTTATTCTGATTAAAATCCTTTTGCCTTTTGCCTCAGCTCTACTGATACTCTTCCTGTTGCTATTATAGATCATGCACTGCAGAGGAGACTCTTAAGTACATGAGACTACCATAATCTTATTTCAAACACCAGTATATTTATCTTTCTTATACATCAGAAGATCATTGTTTGGACTAGGATTAGAAATACAGTTGACATTCCCCACACTGTTTCCAAAGTACACTCAAAGTAAGTGGAGGTTTGCCAACATCAGAAATGTCATCTCATCTCATTCAGACCTACAAGAGATGTTCCAAACTGTATGTCCCTGTTTGCTAATCTTAGGTGAGAGGCAGAATCCAGCTGGCTGTCTATGAAGAAGCAAGAACAATTCATGGGTTAGCTCCTCCATGTGAGTTCAAGATGTGGGTGCATTGTTGGTTTACGGTCTTCAACAATTCTCACAAAAAGAAGCATAAATCATCAGTTTATCGGTGAAAGGACAGGAAAGAAAGATTACTAAACGAGTCCTCAAATGCATGTTTGGATTAAAAGTGGGTCCTGGGTCTAAAAAGATTGAATCCTACTGCTCTAACAGTACAGTGTGAGAAATTGTTGCTCCAGAAATAAACACTCTCTTCTAGCATCCATAGGGTGCTGGAGAATTAGTACTAGGAATGTGAGTGGATGTAAAGATTCTTTGAAGTTGGTGATTTATGGAAGTGTAAGGAGGAAGTGGGGAACTTATTCTGGCTTGATAGCCATTCCCCATCCCCCTACTGAAGGAGATGGCATGTTATTCAGGGGATTTGCATGACTGAAGCAAAGTGTTTGTGAAGGAACACCTGGTTAAGATTTTGGCAGCTATTATGATTTCATTCCAGCCCCAGATGTTATGCCATCTGCCAGAAGAACCTCAGTTCCAATGTTCTCAACTTGCTCTTGCGTCGGGCATCACCAAAGATTAGGGCCCCTGGCTTTTTGGGAGGAGGAAAACACAGCCAGTTAATAGAAATAATGGTTGTAATGGAGGAACTGTAACTGCCTTGCACTGAGTCATATCTATCAACTTTTCCCTTTTCTTGCGAGGAATCATATTCGGAATAAGGGAATTTCCCTTTAAAAAGGGGAAAGGTTGACAGCTATGTACTGAGTACAACCACAATTCAAAGAAACAGTGAACCTCAATGGCCCACCCAAACCCCTGTAGTAGTGATTATAACTGCCTAGTGCCTTTGCCAAACTACTTTGAAAACCTAATAGCTGGTGAGTTACATTAGACCAGGCATCCCCAACCTTCAGCCCTCCAGATGTTTTGGACTACAATTCCCATCATCCCTGATCACTGGTCCTGTTAGCTTGGGATCATGGGAGTTGTAGGCTCCCATGACATCTGGAGGGCTGCAGGTTGGGGATGCCTGCATTAGACTCTTAATGCTACACATTTCACTTATCTGGAAGTGAAACTGAAATCCTGTGCAGCCTTCCCTGGCAATAAGTCACATAAGACCCACCGTGGAATCTGTGTTTGACTAAGCATACATTGGATACCTCCAGAGATGATACTGCAGAGCTGGAAAAGGGCTAATAACATGCTCAGTATGAAGGAAAGTTACAAAAATTGGGGCTTTTTTTTTTTTAAAGGCAAGGAAAGGGGAAGAAACACAACTGAGCTTAATAAACAATGCATTGAATGAGAAAAAGGAAGCACGGTATTTCATGCAATATTCAGTTAAATTACGGAAATCATGGCCATCAGCTTAAATGGTTCCCACCCACATCTCTCAATATATCTATATACGCTTCTCTCCTCCCCATGCCTTTTTATTTCTTATCATCTAGTCCGATGAAGAGTTCTGGAGTAGTTAAAAAGGTACACACAATTCTGCAACATTTTGCTTGTCCAAATAAAGGTATTACACAATGTGTATTTTTGAATTGCTCTTGTGGGTTAGCATGACTCTCTTTGCTCTTCAGTCAGTTTTGGATGACTGATGTTGCTCAGAATTCGCCGAAGTCATTTGCTCTATGAGTAGGTGAGTTATCTGTATGCACTTCTTGTATGCTTTAGTTTACTCATTCACTGTTAATTTCTGGAATGAAGTAATGGTTATGATATTGTGGTTTTATTGTCTGACAGCATACAGTATTTGGAATGTTACTGCCAATTGTTTACCACCCCAGGCAACTTTTACTGAAGGGTGGCATGCAAATGCTGTCATCGCCATCTGTTAGTCGCTGTGAAAAAGGACAGTCCTTGCAAAGAGACTTCATAAGACTAAGATATTATGTGGCATCCCCGCCTCGCTCCAAACACAGTGGTTATATTAAGGCCCAGCTAAAGTTTCTCAAGGACAATTGTGTTTTCCCTCTGTTGTTGTGTACACTTGTGCCTAAAACATATTTTCTTTGAAATAAGTCCTCAACTCCTCATTAAAATAAAAATTCAATGGACTGGGACATATTTCTAAGTAAGCATGTTTTGGATTGCGGCCTTAGATATTAAGAGAGTTTTAAATATTAATATCCACATGCATAAATACATGGCTAGTTTCCTTCATCGGTAATTCTCTAGCTAACTGCTTTGCTTCCACTTAAAAAATGAAAACACCAGCAGCTTGGTGAGGTATATACCTAGTGTGTAAAGGAAATAATACGTTGGATAGATGGACAGTGTTACAGTGTTTTTTCCTTGATTGTTTATGCATATAAGGTTCATTTATCTCCATATATTTTTCTCTTTGCTTTTGAGAGTTGTTAAAGAGAAACAATATGTACATTTTTAAAACATGAAGATGATCCAATACGGAGAGATCAGAAAAAAGGGACTAAATTTGTTGGCACACATCAATCATTACATCCTCCAGGTACCAGTCTAGCACCTGAACACAGACAACAGAGAGAATTGGGTGCCATTCACATATTGGTGACACTTCATGCCAAATCTCCTGATGACCTCTCTCAACAGCTTCATATAAATGCTAAATAGAAAGAGGGGGAGGGCTATATACTTGGAGCCATGGGAGTTGTCCTGTGGTGTCCTGCAAGGATCCATCTCGTCCGTCCCCCTTCATTGAAAGCAGCTCTGGAAATGGAGCTGAACCACAATAAAATAGTTCCCTCTCCATCACAGAATCACTACAAGATGATTCAGTGGTTATCAGGAGCAAAAGCTACAGATAGGTCAAAGAGAAGGAATGGATTACACCCCCACTATCTCGATCCCAACAAAGCCACGAACCAAGGCAGTTTTGTTACCATGACCAGGCCAAGTCTGATTGAAATAGAACTAGATCAGTGTTTCCTGGCTGGGGGCCCAAGAAGGCATCAATCACCCCTGGCCCAGCCAGCTGTCCCCTTCCCAGTAGTTTTTATCAGCCAAGAAGGACAAGGGCCCAGGGCACAAGTGGTTGCCTGACAGACCAAAGCACCTAGTCCACATCCTCGAGCCTTAACTACTGAAACTCATGCAACACAACAGGACTAGACAGTACTCTGGATACACCTTGAGATTCATCTGCTGTACAGTGAAGCAGGAATGCCGGCCTGGCCCCGTGACTGTGGGTGCCATGCAGCATGCATGGCCCTGGCACTGACATTTGTGGGTGCCTGGCTCCTTCATGGGGAATTTTGTGGGTGCTTGGGCAACCAGCGTCCCAGGGAGCTGACACCTATGTAGTGGAGACAAGACAGATGCAAGCAATTTTGTTGTCAAATGCTGTGCAAACAACCCACAGTGAGCTACCATTGGTTCTGCCACTTTTCTTGGGCCAGCTTTTAAGAGGCCCCACACTACCCAGAAAAGCTCTGCTGGACGGTAAAGTGAGGATGCAACGGTGGCAGTAAAGTATGGCTTCTTTGCTGCCTTCACTGCCACCAGGTAGGCTTGATGATGAGGCCTCACCAATGTTCGATATTTGATAAGCCCCCCCCCCCAATCCCAGTGCCAGGCTGGTCCTGGAAATTTAATATGTGGAGACATTGTCTCAATTTGACATTTGAAGATATTTAGGCGAATCTCTCTATTCCCCTTGTTTTTTCAAAGGAAAACAAAGTAACAATGTAGCTGTTACTGGAGTTTGGACTCTAATAAAGCTATTAAGAATCAAAACGTTCTAGGTACCGGTAATTTACCTTTGAACTACTTAGTAACAGGGCCTAATTAGCAGGGAAGCTGCAAGAAGAGGCAGTTACTATATATTTATGCGGGATTGAATCATGCCATTAGAGCAAAATTACAGGGATTATATTTGTGCAGAAGAATCAGGGTCCAGAATATACAAAGCACTTTATTTTCCACTGCCTAAAATTGCTAGATACAGCAATGCTGCTTAGCAAAGCTCTGCCTTCTGCTGTGTGTAGATATGAGCTACAGGTACCAAAACACATGTTATCCAAGACAATGACATTCTCCAATAAACTCCTCTGGTCCTGTGCTCTTTTAGACAAGGTTATTTCTATTTCAGATGGCAATCCCAATGTGATATAAGTAGCAGTGGATACGGGTTCCCCTCCCCACATGCAATAGCCCTTCTTCCTGTGGTTGTTGGCATTTTTTGTGCCACTTTTCAGCTGAAAAAACAAAACTCGGTTATGAGAATAATAAGTCCCTGCCTTCAAGATCACAATCTGAGATAAGACAGCACAAAAGGAAAGGAGGACTGGGAGGGAGTAGGAAATAAGCAAGCTCAAGCACTGGTTCTCGCAGTGAACAGCAGAAATGGGGGAGGGGGGAATGGAGGCAAGTCAAAAGTTCCTGGTCTTTCAGCAAAGTCAATGAAAATGCCCTGCACTCCAATCTCTCTCTCCCTCCCTCCCTCCCTCCCTCTCCCTCTCCCTCTCCCTCTTGCAGCCTGGCCAAATGGTTGCTCTAGATGACGGACACCACTAGTTTGCTACCCACTTTCCCAACATCTGCCTTGTTGCATGGAACATTTTATATGAAGAGTCCCCTGGAGGTAGCTGTGTGATCAAATTTCGCAAAGGCCAACTGCATATTCAGTGTGCAGCCGCTTCCCCTCTGAGCCCGGATATATCTATGATAAGAGTATTCATGATTGCTTTTCAAAAGGCAGTTCTCAAATGCTTAAAAGAAATGCAAAAGCATACGCCATGTATTTTGACAATGCTTTGAATATGCAAAAGGGCAGAGGGAGAAATCAAACAGTGGTCTCTTCACCTTTTATTATCTCATGTATATTTGTGAAATGTAGGCACTGAATTGAGGGGTGTGCATAGTTGCATTCATGCCATGAATCATGAAATATGGGTCTTGAGGTTGAATCTAGGAGGTCCCAAAGAACTGAAAACCAGGAGGACTGAATGAGAATTGCTCTCCAACAACTTATTAATGCAGGAAGCACATCTGTGCTATATCCTTCTGGCAATAAGAGAGCCCCCAAAGAGTGGCACCCCAAAGAGTATTCACTTCCAGACTATTTTTTGAATTCCATAGCTGATTTCTTGACCATTTAAAGTAATAAATATGTAAATATTATGGATAACCCTATGCACAAGGACTGGTTATGGTTAAGACTTTCTTTTTCCAATTTTAACACTGTTTCCAGTTCTCTATAAACTGGATTCTTTGTATTAATATAAGAGTGTAATAATATACAATTTGCATTAATTTAAAATTAATGTACAGGGCAACCGTGGAAGATTTTGCTCTGTAGCAGAGAACCACACAAGTTGATATTTGGATTATAGCAACTTTTAAAAGATGTTTTTATTTTTCTTACTCAGGACCATACAAGACATTATGTGCGATATCCAGGTTTCTGTGTGCAATGAATATTTTTGTATGGAGTCCAGTCATTTGAGTCCCCTACACAGCTTAAATTGGTACAGTCCAGACAGAGAGAGGGATGGAGGAGAAATTGCATTCAGTTCGCATTTAAAGGCAACCTACCTAATCCTCACTTTCTGAAGCACTACAGGAACTGAACCACAGCCATCCTTTTGACATTTGCACTTCCCCCAAATTTTGCAATGCACGTCTCCGAGAAAAACCGAATCAACAGATTCAGCCATCTGATCTACCACCTCATCTCAAGTTTGACAGAACTAGACAGTAATGCCTTGATACGAATAGTAGTGGCTAGTTCCATTTACTTAATCTGATCCATTTGTTCAGTGAAATAAATACTTTTGCATTAATCCATTAATCTGCTGCAAAGGGTGGTGTCTCATATACATGTATGAAACTCTCTCCACAAGCGTTCTTCCACAGTTTTCCAAAGTGAAGATAGCTTGCATATTTGCACATACAGGCCTTGCCTTTCTACTCAAGAAGTCCGCATATCCAAGAGCTCTGTACATGCATCAGAGCACATGTTCGACCCAAGAATAGGACAAATTGGGCTGGATTCAACTAAGTAGTTCTCAAGGGCTCCCACTAGTGCAACAGGACTTTCCCCTACTTTCCCCCTTGCACATCGCTCCCAAATCAGTTGGGAGAATTCCTAGAATGGAAGAGAAGGGAAATCGTTCTGTTGGGCAAGCAGAAATACTCGTCTTGGCAGAAGATTTGTTTTAACACAATGTTGAATTCATCCCATTACTTTTCCCACTGTAGAACGGCTGTACCTGATGTTTAAGCATCCAATAAAATAGGACTTTATTCAAGTAGAGAGGTATTATTCAGCATTTTATACAATACTAATGGTTCTTAGAGTGTGGATGCTACTGGGAAAGGAAATATGGCTCTGGTGCATTTGTCATTCACCAAATATAAAATTTTAACACCAGCAGAGATTGGAATAGGCCAACGGTACATTTGTTCATCTAACAAGGATGGAAAGGTGGGCAGCTTTCCTAGATAAAAGCTATTACTGGAGCTATTACTGTTCAATGTCTTCATAATTTTCTTGTCTAGAGGGACCTGATTTATGGAGAAAGGAGGAGGAATGTTTTACGGGGAAGACTTATAATAGAACATGATAGGACATGTCATTTGTTGTATTAATTCACACTTTACACATTGGCTGAGTGCTACCACACTGCCACTGTTAGAAATTAATACAGTTCTCAGAGCCTTGTTGTGAGTGATTTTGAATACATATTACATAAATTGCTCAGAATAATTTCAATCCTAATTGTATTTTGTTGCCCTGTCATTAC
This sequence comes from Podarcis muralis, assembly GCF_964188315.1. NCBI lineage: Eukaryota > Metazoa > Chordata > Lepidosauria > Squamata > Lacertidae > Podarcis > Podarcis muralis. Next base: position 79,559,881 of record NC_135656.1, read on the forward strand.
AGTCAAAATTGTTACAGAGCCAGTCAGTGTGACCTTAGTTCATTCCAATCCAAGTTTCTTGTCTACAGTGTCATTTGCAAATATATACACGAAAAGCCACTGGAACACATATAAAAAACTATTAAACAATGTGACAGAAAAGGGCTTAAAATCATCACACACCACTAAAACAGCAAAAGCAGCCTTAAAACACCAGGGAATAAACCCACAACAAACCCTACAAAAATAGAGAATTTAAAGCAGGAAATTCAAAAGCAGCAGATTTTTAAAGGCTGAGAGAACAAAATGGATTTTGCTTGGTGCCAACTCCCCCCAAAAAAACATTGGTTCCAGGTGGGCCTCTCTGATGAGAACATTCCACAGTCATGGTACCTCCACTGAGAAAACTTTGTTGCTGCCACCTACCATAACTCAGCTGGAAGGGGCCCTCAAATAAGGGGAGCCATTGATAACTTTGGAGCATAGACAGGTACTGTCAGGAGCTGGAGTCAAGAGTAGGTCAGCAATAAAACACCAGGTGTCAAGTGAACTTAACTCTTCATTCACAGAAACCAAACACCCAGGCCTAGTGAGCACAGCAACTCTTTCCAGAAGGTTTTGCCCCAAAGAGGCAGTTGTGAGGACTGAAGTTCCCCACCTTCCCACTGCTCCCTAAGACTCCTCTCCTGGGTCCTTCCCCAGCAACCTGAGGCTCCTTCATCTTGTCTCTCTTTGCTCCACCCTCTTCATTCCTCTTCATGTTCTGGGAGACCGGGGGGAGCATGTCTGGTCTCTGCCTCTCAGAGCCTCTCCTCCTCTCCAGCCTCCACTTCTGCCTCTGGACATTGGACTGCTCTCTGCCACTGCCTCTTCCTGCTCACTAAACCCTGTTGCTCCTTCAGCTTCTGCCACCTCCTCCTCCCAGTCTGCTCTCTCTGACCACCCATCGTCATCCCATCACCAGTCTCCTGACTCTGAGCCTTCTTCCCCTGGGGGTTCCCTTGGGAGATGCCTCCCACCATTCTTTTGCATGACAGGTACATACTGGTAAGAGGCTGTGGCTTCAGATCCTGTGCCCCAAGCCATTTCTGAATGGCTTTCAAAGTCAAAATCAGCTCTTTGAACTGGGCCTAGAAATGGGATGGAAGCCCATGAAGATTATATAGTTCAAGCATTACTGCAGGACAGCAAGTAACGAATTGGCAAAAGAGCAAGATCCACATGGCAGGAAAGAGAACAGGGGACATCAACCAGTATAAAATTTGCATATGGTAATTTATATGTATGGATGCAAACTTAGAAAGAATTTCCAGTAATGGAAATAGAAGTGTATCTCACTATAGTGGGGAAGATGCCAGGCGATGTGTGCGCCTGCCTCAGCCTGCTATTCAGGAGCAGCCAATGCTTGCTGGGCAGCCTCAAGGCTCCTGTTCTCCCTTTTGATGGTTCCTGTCTTTAAACCAGACTTGGACTGGACACCTTCAAATAGAGAGCTGTCCTCTATAAAGTAGAATGTGGAGATGCCAGGGTTTGAACCGAGGCTGCTATACGTGCTATGCCATTAAGCTTCAGTCCTTATCTTGGTGAAAACTGCATTTTCCCCGGCGTGAATATTGCTGAGTGAGAGCTTACTAAATTACTGAGAATGATTATTGATCAGTTATGATGGTGGCCTTTTGCTCTTCCCATTTTACTCAACTTAAATCCATGAAGAACTCAAAATAGAAGAACCCAGTTTATGTAGCGCCATGGGAATGCACGTGGGAAACAGGCCACGTGACACAAACCCAATCAATTCTAGTATATATAGAGCAAAAACGTGAAGCCTCTCAGTCTTGAACAAACTGATCTCAAATAATCTACAGACTGAAAAACTGTCAAATATTTCCAAACAAATCTGTTCAAGGAAACCAATCTGTTTAGCGACATATACTGTACTGGATGGAGAAAAATCACATCGTGAATTTTAATATTAAGCAGTGACATTTGTCAGTACTCTGGTGTTTTTTTAAAGCCATGTTGTGTGGTGGTAAAGAACAACTAATATGCTTTGCTGTGGTAATATTTTCAGTATTCAGTACCAAATACCAAAATTTGAAGATCTTAGCTTTTCCTAACTCCCCGCCTTCCTGTGGTGTAGTGGTGTAGTGGTTAAGAGCAGTGGACGCGTAATCTGGTGAACTAGGTTCACTTCCCCGCTCCTCCACATGCAGCTGCTGTGTGACCTTGGGCTAGTCACACTGGCAGCAGGCTCTCACAGGGCCTGGAGATGCACAGGGTTGAGTCATTCTACTATAACTTCAACTGGATGAGGTTACTTCATATTTGTTTTGAGAAATCTTCCTTCATCTACTTGTTGGCTCTCCTTGACTTCTTCGGGTTTCCAGGTCCAGACGTTCAGAGGACCTCTGTCCTTGTAAGAGCTGCATGGATGCCAGGGATTTATCAGCTAAGTGACTTTTCTCTTCAGAGACTTACAATGACACAAAAAGCTGCAGCTGGAGCCCATTCCCTTTTATGCATTTCTTAATGGTGTGGGAGCACCCTCATTGGTGTAGGCTGAAGGTATAGGAACAGAAAAAAGATGGCCACCCTCCTTATCTGTCTACAATTCCCAGTCTCTCCTGTTCCTGAGACTTTTTTTCTGTTTATATTGCTTCAATGACATAGCTGGCATAAATTTTCCTCCTATGCTGGAGGCATGGCAAATCAGAGGTTTAAAATCCTCAGTTTCTTTGATAGTTGTTTGCAAAACCCCTCCTGCCCATAAGCCACTGTGAAATTGTTTCTTTCCTCCCCCCCCCCCCCCGCTTCCTTCACCAAACCTTTATTAGACATTACAAGTACAGGCCATCATAAAACATCCATATGTAAATTTTTAAAATATATACAAATAAACAGACATGTAAAATATGTAATAACAAGGATTTCCATTGGAATTTCTTCCCGCTAAATAGTGCCATTCACCACTCTAAGAGATACTGTTGACAAAAACTCAGCCATGAAATTGTTTCTTCTAACCTTTCACTTCAACTCACAGAAATAGAATGTCAATAACATTCTAACTCTGATGGCCTCACAAAGCCTATTCTGCCCCCCCCCCCTGAAAATTCCATGATATCACAAAGGCGCTGTCACCCAAAAGTCCCTTTGCACAACATTGTATAGATTCATTGTCCTGGAACCTTTGAAACTGCCTAGTTTGTCCACACAGATTTCTTTGCAGACTTCCCCTGGGAGCCAGAGATATGGCTATATAATCCCTACTCAATTACTTTTAAATGGAGTAACAAGCCTGGTTCAGTGCTATTGCTTCTATATATTGCCTGTTTTATTATTGTTACTGCGGACTTCCTCCTGCCTCTGGCAATACTAGATTCACAGCAATAATGAACAAACTATGATGAAATAGTAGATTGAACATTGCCTTATCTGGAAGGCTTGTGGTGCTGCTTCCGATTTCTTCATATTTCTAGTTCATTTCTTCTCTGATAATATGAATGCCAGGTGACATTTTTGGAAGGAACTGAAAATGCATTTCCTTCCTTCCAAATGCTGCAATACGGTTGCATAGGAGGGCTGGTCTCCTGCTGGTTCCCACACGCCCGTCTGTTCATGGCAGGCTGGCAGCCCACACACTGGGCTTCATTTGTGCTCAGCCCTGGAACATGTGAGGTAAGTGTTATGTACTGCATTTCTCACTCTATAAGACGCACCAGACCATAAGACGCACCTAGTTTTTGGAGGGGGAAAACAAGAAAAAAATATTCTGAATCTCAGAAGCCAGAACAACAAGAGGGGTCACTACGCAGCGAAAGCAGCAATCCCTCTTGCTGTTCTGGCTTCTGGGATAGCTGCACAGCCTGCTTTTGCTCCATAAGACGCACACACCTCTCCCCTTACTTTTAAGGAGGGAAAAAGTGTGTCTTATAGAGCAAAAAATGCGGTATTCATCAAATGGCTGTAAGTAAGTGCAAGAGTGTACTTCCTCATGTACAGTGGAACCTCAGTTCTTGAACGTCTCCGTTGACAAACGTTTCGGAACCCAAACACCAAAAACCTGGAAGTAAATGCTTCCATTTTTGAGCGTGCCTCGGAAGTCCGCTGCGTGTTTTTCAATTTTCTCAAATGAATTTGCTGACAGCCCTTTCTGCTTCGGATTTCGAACGTTTCGGAAGTTGAACAGTCTTCTGGAATGGATTACGTTTGAAAACCGAGGTTCCACTGCATAATAAATTAAGGAGACACCTCACACCTATCCGGGCTTGTGGTGGTATTTTGGGGTCAGACTCATGAGAGCCAATGCCACTTTATTAGGGTAACCATCAGTCTACTTCACAGAGGCCCACCCTCTATTTCAAGGAACTTTCTGTATGAAGGGCTGCATGGTCCAAATCTGGTTTAAAGATATAGAACCCTAAGAAAAGAGAGCATGTTCCTTGAAGTTGCCCCTTAGCATAGGCCTCAGTCTCTCCCACTGCATTGTTTTTCTGTTTACACTTTAGGGGTGTAGTCAATGAAGTTATACCACTCAACCTTCTGTTACCTCTCCCCATCCACTCCAGCACTTCACCTAAACCTCTTTTACGGACACAGAGGAGGAGAAGGAAGGGAAGTTCTGTTGCACGACTGGAAGTCATTCTGCAACTACCGTACCTTATTGCGACTGGGTGCAACTCATAGTAACTATTTCTAAATTTGCACGAACACATGCAAATTAGCATATGTAAATCATATGCAAATCAGTGTCCTCTTTTGCCCTCTTTTTATTATACATTACCCTTTTTTTTGGCAGCACATCAGCAGCCATTGTACTCTTTATCTAGAAATGAACTGCTGCCCATGCCCCACAGCTGGATCAGCCAGGAACAGCTCTAGCCCTATGCTAGCACAATCTGCTCTTTCATTTTCAAATGAAGTGAAAGTGGTATATTCTCCTCCATGCTTCCTGCCTCATGCTAAGGAACAACAGAAGAAGAAGAGAGAGAAAACACACGGAGTGGCTGTCTAAGTGTGCCCTCAGGTATCCATTTCTGCTGGGCTGGCAATAAAATCTGAAGTTGAAATTATTCATTTCCAGGCTGCTGGTCCAGCCCACCTACATCTGCTGCTGCTAAGGAGCCAGAGAGCAGTCACTTTCAGTCTCACATTATATACTGCGTTTGGAGGAGAGGTCAGCCAATAAACCCAGGAATGCTTCCTTCACTGGAAGAGAACGGAGGATCACAGGGAAGGGAAGAAATGTAGGCCTGCAGCTCTCTTCCACCTACTGTTTTCTTAGTGTCAAGGCCACCTGAAGGAAAGAATGGCTTTGCTTTTATTGTCCAGCCAGCAGGCCACCACAATAAGTTTCACCAGGGGTGGGGTACATCCAAAAACCTTAAAACACTCAATGGCGCTGTAAATGTGATCCAGCAGTGGATTCCACTGTACAAAGAACAGCCAGAAGGGTATATTTAAAGCATTCCAGTACTGTTCAGATTGAGCTTTTTAAAGCAAAAGGTGCAGTCTGTCTAAGAGGATGGTGGGCAGGAACAGAAGAAGAAGAAGAAAACCCAGAGAGTGGCTGTCTAAGTGTGCCCTCAGGTGGGAAGAGCAATACAGCGCTATGTTTAACCGAGGGCTCTGTGGTTTTTTAAAAAGGTAGAGTGAGAGGGCGCGGAATCATAGCTAAACAGTGACAAAGCGTAGGGAACATAAGAAGAGCCTGTTGGATCAAGCCATTGGCCCACGTAGTCCAGCATCCTGTTCTCACAGTGGCCAACCAGATGCCTGTGGCGAGCAGGATCCAAGCACAAGAGCTCTCTCCCCTCCTGCAGTTTCCAGCAACTGGTATTTAGAAGGATTGCTGCCTCTGAACATGGAAACAGGAATAGGTAGATTGGAAGGAGCCTAAATTGTAACTGGGGAAGGACAAGGGCCATCTCTAAGACGGAGTGGGGGTGAATGAATGTATGAAGCAGATAACTGGAATGGCGTTGATGGGATTTAAGCAAATTATGGGCCTTGTCTGTGAGGAGGATACATAAGTGAGTGTGTGTCACCATCCCTCCATCAGAAAAAAGATGCACCTAATGAGGCCCTACAGTTCTTGAATGCACAGAATTTCTGTCAGGTAACGAAGCAGCAATCCTGGTGCACCATAATGGGTTAGTGTATTTGCCATGAGTTCACTGTGCAAACTTAAGCAAACCTCTCTCTCTCTCTCTCTCTCTCTCTCTCTCTCTCTCTCCCTCTCCCTTCCTCGGTTTCCCCACCTTCAATGTGAAGGATGACAATACCGACTTACTTTACAGGGTGTTGTAAAGATTATACCTAGATAATGCATGTGAAATGCTTTGAACATTGGTTCAAACATTTGCTATACAAATGTTAGGGTTGCATCAGATGATGCCGATGATTTAGTGCCACTCTTTGGGGGCTCTCTTATTGCCAGAAGGATATAGCACAGATGTGCTTCCTGCATTAATAAGTTGTTGGAGAGCATGGCCCAAAGGTCCTCTTACCCTCCCTCCCCCCCACCCCAGTCCCTGTATGCAGCCACTAGACTTCTCACCTTACTCAGAAGAGATACTTCTAAAACAGGAATGGTGTCATGGACTGGTTGGATGCAGATGAGTGGTGGGAGAGACCAGCTGGGGAACCCCAAGGGAAGAAGGCTCAGAGCCAGGTGGTGGGCCAATGATGAGTGGTCAGAGGGAGCAGACTGGGAGAAGGAGGTGTTGGAAGCTTAAGATGTTTAGTGAGCAGGAAGAGGCTGTGGCAGAGAGCAGTCCAGAATCAGAGGCAAAAGCTGTAGCAGAGGTGGAGGGAGGCCAAGAGGCAGAGGTGAGTCAGACGTGAGGAGTCATGGGTGTCTCCCCCTCCTGCTGCAACAAGCGTCCCCCTCCCCCTTGTCTTCCAGAACCAGAAGAGGCATGAAATGTGCAGAAGAGAGATTGGCTGAACAGAGGCACAGTCTCCAATTGCTGGGGGGAAACTCTGGAGAGGAGGGGACTTAGGCAGCTGTGGGAAGGCAAAGACCTTCAGTCTCAGCAACTGCTTCATGGGGGCAAGATCTACCAGGATGAATTGCTGTGCTCATTCCTCCAAGTCTGTGCAGATTGTGTTTTTGCTAATAAAGAGTTAACTCCAACTTGCACGGTGTGATTTACTGCCGGCTCGCTCCTGTGAAGTGGAGAACCTGTGTCCCTCCAGCTGCTGCTGGACTCCAGCTCCCATCACCCCTGACCGATGGCTGGAGCTCATAGGAACTGGAGTCCCATAACATCAAGAAGGCCACAGATTTGCCCCATCCCACTGCTAAAAGATTGTGAGCATAATGCTGCTTTAATGTAATCCCACACACTTCTGCGTGTTGAATGGAAGCTATTTCCTTTTGCCAGATGTATTCTGTGCCTGCAATCCCCATTCAAGCTAATGGGAACTCCATATAGCTGACCCATTAAATATCAGGCCACCTTTTCATTCATTTGTAATTCAGATGGCGACCGTTGCCATACAACTCATTTACTCAGCTGCCTCGGAGAGGAGGAAGGCTCCTAGGAAGGCTGCCACAAAAATAGGTTAGGAAATTGATTTGTGGTCAAGTTTAAATAATGGGAGCCATTTCCCAGAGAAATAAAATGTGCTTTCTCTGTCTCATTAGGCTGCCAATAGCTGGATATTAAACGGCTTCACCCGAGTTTTCATAAACACCCCAAGGAAGGAAAATGTTGTCTTATGTACTTGCGTTTTAATGATCACTTTGTATTCCCAGACATTTCATGAGGACAAATGAGTTGTGTTAGCAGGAGACAGTCTCTTGTTGTCATTATTGCTATGTATAGGCTTTCACTGTGGTGTCTGTGAGGGGCATTGACAGTGCAAGTCCTTACTCAGTGTATGTAGGAGCATAAAACAACAATACCACCACTATCAGCGCAGCTTATTGCTGAGAGTGGCTGAGATGCTTTAGTATGCACAATCTTGCTCATGCATACTTTCAGTTCCATTGGCATGTGTGTTTCGTACAATGCGTACATTTATAGAGAAATACGAAGACATTTCATAGGGATGGTGGCTGGGGCTTTAGCGTGGTAAATATGAAATCTTTGGTCCAGCACACACAATTCCTTTCCCTTTAGCCTAGAGTGATCCTTTTTAAAATTGTAATTTGGAGGGGGGAAATGTTTGTTAGCTAGGATATCATATAGCTGTAGCGGGTGGCGCTGTGGTCTAAATGACCGAGCCTCTTGGACTTGCCAGTCGGAAGGTTGGCAGTTCAGATCTGCCTGATGGGGTGAGCTCCCATTGCTTTCTCTGAGCTTTTGCCAACCTAGCAGTTCGAAAGCATACCAGTGCAAGTAGATAAATAGTTACCACTGAAGCGGTACGGTAAACAGCGTTTCCGTGCACTCTGGTTTCCGTCACGTGTTCCGTTGTGCCAGAAGCAGTTTAGTCATGCTGACCACATGACCCAGAAAGCTGTCTGTGGACAAACACCAGCTCCCTCGACCTGAAAGCGAGATGAGCGCCGCACCCAATAGTCGCCTTTAGCTGGACTTAACCATCCAGGGGTCCTTTCCCTTATCTTACCCTTATGGCTGCTTGAAATAGTGTTGCTTCACTGCTGGATCAGACCACAGTAACATTTCTTCACCCTAGTTTCAAGCCTGTAGATGGCCAATGGGGTAGTCCCATGTAGGAGAAAAGGACTGCAATCTCATGCTACACTTGCTTCTTCATCAGACCCATCCCCTTTGAGTGTCAGCAAGGGCCATGTGCCCCTTTTATGAAGGTGGTCTTATTTATACAATATCATTAATGGACACCAGGAGTGAGGAACCTCAAGCATCAAGCCAAAGTGGCCCTCCAAGTTAGGAGTGTTGGAGATTATTATTATTTTTGTCAATTTCCCCTTCCTCCTAAAGTCCCCAGCATCACCTCTCATACTGGTTAGAGGCTCTCTCAGCTTTTTAGAACAGATCATGGGTGGGCACAGGAGTTTTTAGGGGGATTCAATTAAACTTACTTACATTTTCTGCTGGCTGGAGCATTGCGTGAATGACACTCCTCTCGAGGGACTCTCCTGCTAATGGAAGCCAAGTCAGGATCCAAGCCAAAGTCTATTCTAGTTTCTGTACAGCAACAAGACCAAGGTTAGATCAAGTCGTTGAGTAGTGGCACTGTTCCCCTTCTAAATAAGTGATAGCCAAGGTGATAGCCAATGTGATAGCCAGTGTCACCTCCCATCATCCTGACCATTAGCCACATTGGCTGGGGCTGATAGGAACTGGAATTCAAAAACATCTGGAGGGGACCACATTGACTACCCCTAGCCCTCAAGTTGTTCAGGGCTTTGCAATGCAAATCACTTGCAAATATTATTTATGTAAGGGTACTGAATGAGTTTCAAAGACCATGGTACTAATTATACAGATGAAGTTCAGGTAGAGTGACTCACCTTAAAAGCTGGTATAAAACAGCATGAAATATTGCAGACATGTATAATATTTGGCATTCACAACAGGTTACGAAATACCAGAACTTCCACATACTCCTTTGCAGGAACTATGGGACAGCATCAACAAATAAGTATTCACCCACCATCAAGCACAGCATCTTGCTACTGTGTAGACAGCCTGTGAGTTGACTATTTAGAGGAGACTGAACGGTAGTCTTGACATTAAAAATGAAACAACTGGCTGGAAAGACTCTGCCAGAAGCATGCTATGTGGAGTTCCCCTCATCATGCTGCTTCACTCCTATGCTTAGAAAAGGCAGTACAGTATTAAAATAGAACAAGCTGCCTTTGGAAAAATGAATTAAGTCAAGCCTGGACCTACTGGGTTGCCTTTGATTTCATCATACTATTCTTCAACTTGCATCAGCTGGGAGGCACTACAGATATATCCAGGTACAGAATTAAGGGTAGAACTACATGTTAGATCAGGGGTGTGGGAATCTGTGGACATCTGGATATTGGCAGAATTATAGAGTTGGAAGGGATTCTGAGGGTCTGCGAGTCCAACCCCCTGCAATGCAGGAATCTCAGCTAAAGCATCCATGCTTGGGCTCCAACTACCATCACCCCCAGCCGGCATGGCCCATGGCCAAGGATGATGGGAGCAGTAGTCCAGCAACATCTGGAGGGCCACACACACACTTGTCCATCTGTTTCAAAAAGTCAAGGGATTTTCAGGAGTGACTTACAATAGAGAAGAAATTGAGGGTACATAGACAGAAATGTTTGCACACAGTCATGGGTATAATTAGATCTCAGGGGGCTACATCAAACACAGGACTGCAGCTTCCCATGTCGGATAACATTCCTCACATCCGAATTACATGATGAATTTCTCCAGCCAGGGTCCACACTATAAGGTGCTGCAGCACTGGAGATTGGGGGGAATGTGGAGGAGCAGAGTTGTCAGTTTCTAAAGTGCAATTCTCCCCTCTGTGTGTTTTTGAAAAGGAATTTTTTTTTATGTTAAGGAGGAAGCTATGTACAATGTACAATGGAACGTACAATGCTCACAATGAATAGAGTTGCTTTTGGTGTGATCACTGAGCAATGTCACAGAAGCATTAGTTAGTCTACAAGGGAAATGCTACTCATAAATTGGCAAAAAGCTATTCAGTATGTATACTGGGGTTGGCGGGACCACCCACAAATTTAATGCCAGGTATCTTTTATTTGGAGGCTCTAAGGAGAAATCTAGAAAAGGTTCTAATTTGCAGAAATTCTCCGTCTTCAGTATTGGTTGCAGACCATCTGAAGGGCACTATTTACAGGGGATTTCTGAATGGGGTGGAATTTTAAAAAGGAGGCCAATGCACCATTACTGGGCATCCTGTTGCTGAAGCATGTGATGTCAGCATTGATTAGTACTCAGCAGCACCCAGGCATTCATGCACAGCCACATCGTGCATTCAGATCACCACCCTCAGAACAACAAAAGCTTTTCATGTCCGATTCCCAATGTGGCAGTTCCCAGTTTCCATGTGCAGTCTGGGATGCTACAGTAGCCAGGTGCAGGAGGGAGAGAACATGGCTCATATTTATATTTGGAGTGTTTGCATGAGTCTAAGTTTTTTTGGTGGAACTAACAACCCCGTTTTCATTCTACATCTGCCGAGGAATCTGCCAAGCACATTTACCTTAGCTTGTTAGGGAGAAAATTAAAGAGGCAGGAAGTGGTTTTCTCTTTTTTTAATTCACAGCCTGCAAGCAGCAGGGATCCTGAGGGAGACACAGCAAGCATTCAGCATTGCCTCTGAGGGCAGCTCATCCAATTCAAAATAAGTTAGTGAGATCTAGACGCTGTCACTTCCTTCCACCTCAAAAAAATGCTAGGCCAATGCCAATCAGCAGATTCTCCCATCAGCTTCTGAACGCAACATTGACTCGTGATATTTAGGACAAGGACTTCTGAAGAACGTGTCCCCGTTTCAGCACTAAAACAAATGTTGATTTTTCAGAGACCTGAAGATAGAAAATCAAAACGAAGCCTCTTCATCCTTTCATAAGGTTTTGCTCTAACAGATTTCTTAAACAAAATTTATGTACTGCTTGATTGTAGTAAAAATTCTAAATGGTTTGCAGATCCATGGTGTGGCCTCAGAACTCATTCTTGCTGGACATGCAACAACAAGTCGTATATACACCTTGTTAATCACTGATATAAAGAGGGATGGAGCTGGAATCCTGAATGGATGGAAGATCACAGCGTTGCCTGCAAGGCAGTTGTATGGATCACTCATTTGGGCAAAAGGTGCTCATACTACGGTACAAGCCCAGTGATGGTCTTGTTGGCCCAGGGATGCTCGTTGTTGTTTTGACTACAGAATAACATAGATCTTCTTCTGATGTGTTTTTGAATTTGCTTAAGGACAGTGTAGTCCTTCTCCTCCATCAAGGCAGACAAAACTTTTCTTGTTTGTAACTTGATCATAAGCACTTTGCCTGAATGCCAGTTCAACAGCAGCTGTGTACTCACCAGGGGCACACAGATCCCCTTTCTCCATGTGTGCTTTTATGCACATTTGTCCACACAACAGCACTTTCAATTGAACTCTGTCTCAGTGTTCCCCATCCACACTAGTGGATGGGATGTATTTGCACTGTGCCTTATTGCCCCCTCCTCTCAATTATGGCTTCCCCACCTTCACTTAGTTCTGGAAACCTGAGGTCTATTGTGGGCACATAGATGATAGATGGATGGATAAATAAATAAATAAATAAATAAATAGATGATTAGGTAGATAGATAGATAGATGATGATAGATAGATAGATAGATAGATAGATAGATAGATAGAATCATAGAATCATAGAATCATAGAGTTGGAAGAGACCACAAGGGCCATCGAGTCCAACCCCCTGCCAAGCAGGAAACACCATCAGAGCACTCCTGACATATGGTTCTCAAGCCTCTGCTTAAAGACCTCGAAAGAAGGAGACTCCACCACACTCCTTGGCAGCAAATTCCACTGTCGAACAGCTCTTACTGTCAGGAAGTTCTTCCTAATGTTTAGGTGGAATCTTCTTTCTTGTAGTTTGGATCCATTGCTCCGTGTCCGCTTCTCTGGAGCAGCAGAAAACAGCCTTTCTCCCTCCTCTATGTGACATCCTTTTATATATTTGAACATGGCTATCATATCACCCCTTAACCTCCTCTTCTCCAGGCTAAACATGCCCAGCTCCCTTAGCCGTTCCTCATAAGGCATCATTTCCAGGCCTTTGACCATTTTGGTTGCCCTCCTCTGGACACGTTCCAGTTTGTCAGTGTCCTTCTTGAACTGTGGTGCCCAGAACTGGACACAGTACTCCAGGTGAGGTCTGACCAGAGCAGAATACAGTGGCACTATTACTTCCCTTGATCTAGATGCTATACTCCTATTGATGAGGCCCAGAATTGCATTGGCCTTTTTAGCTGCCGCGTCACACTGTTGGCTCATGTCAAGTTTGTGGTCAACCAAGACTCCTAGATCCTTTTCACATGTACTGCTCTCAAGCCAGGTGTCACCCATCTTGTATTTGTGCCTCTCATTTTTTTTTGCCCAAGTGCAATACTTTACATTTCTCCCTGTTAAAATTCATCTTGTTTGTTTTGGCCCAGTTCTCTAATCTGTCAAGGTCGTTTTGAAGTGTGATCCTGTCCTCTGGGGTGTTAGCCACCCCTCCCAGTTTGGTGTCATCTGCAAATTTGATCAGGATGCCCTTGAGTCCATCATCCAAGTCGTTGATAAAGATGTTGAATAAGACCGGGCCCAAGACAGAACCCTGTGGCACCCCACTAGTCACTCTTCTCCAGGATGAAGAGGAACCATTGATGAGCACCCTTTGGGTTCGGTCAGTCAGCCAGTTACAAATCCACTGAGTGGTAGCATAGTCAAGACCGCATTTTACCAGCTTCTTTACAAGAATATCATGGGGCACCTTGTCAAATGCCTTGCTGAAATCAAGGTAGACTACATCCACTGCGTTCCCTTCATCTACCAGGCTTGTAATTCTGTCAAAAAACGAGATCAGGTTAGTCTGACATGACTTATTTTTCAGAAATCCATGCTGACTATTGGTGATCACAGCATTCCTTTCTAGGTGCTCACAGACTGTTTGCTTAATGATCTGCTCCAGAATCTTCCCTGGTATTGATGTCAGACTGACTGGGCGGTAATTATTTGGGTCCTCTCTTTTCCCCTTTTTGAAAATAGGGACAACATTTGCCCTCCTCCAGTCTGCCGGGACTTCGCCTGTTCTCCAGGAATTCTCAAAGATGACTGCCAGTGGTTCTGAAATCACATCTGCCAGTTCTTTTAATACTCTTGGATGCAGTTCATCTGGCCCTGGAGACTTGAATACATCTAGACTAGCCAAGTGTTCTTGTACTATCTCCTTAGTTATTCTGGGCTGTGTTTCCTCTGCTGAATCATTTGCTCCAAATTCTTCAGGTCGGGCATTGTTTTCTTTATCGGAGAAGACTGAGGCAAAGAAGGCATTGAGGAGTTCAGCCCTTTCTGTGTCCCCTGTTTGCATTTCACCATCTTCTCCTCTGAGTGACCCCACGGTTTCTTTGTTCTTCCTTTTGCTACGAACATACCCATAAAAGCCTTTTTTGTTGCTTTTAACCTCTCTAGCAAGCCTGAGTTCATAGATAGATAGATAGATACATAGATAGATGATAGATGATTATAGATAGATAGATGGATAGATAGATAGATAGATAGATAGATAGATAGATAGATAGATGATAGATGATAGATGATTGATTGATTGATTGATAGATAGATGATAGATGATAGATAGATAGATAGATAGATAGATGATAGATAGATGATAGATAGATAGATAGATAGATAGATAGATAGATGATATAGATAGATAGATGATAGATAGATAGATAGATAGATAGATAGATAGATAGATAGATGATAGATGATAGATAGATAGATAGATAGATAGATAGAGATAGATAGATAGATAGATGATAGATAGATAGATGATAGATAGATAGATAGATAGATAGATAGATAGATAGATGATAGATAGATAGATAGATAGATGATAGATGATAGATAGATAGATGATAGGTAGATTTGTGATTCCCCATACTTCAACAAAACTGCAGGTTAACACATTTTCTCCCCACAAAAAAGTGTGGCACACTTGTTCCCACTGGTAGCCCATCCTCCTTGAGTTCCATAATCCTAAGGTCTATTGTGGACACACACAGATGTTTGTTTACCTATGTGTGCAGCCTGTTGTTGTTTTTTGTGTGTGTTATTTTAAAGATAACAAGTTTCCTCACATACTAGACCAGCACAAACCAAAATGTTAATATCAGTGCTATTTTCCAGAGAAAGGTGCCAGAACTCACCATGAACCCTTGTTCTCTTATAATGGCAATGGTGCCCACCTGAGAGGTGCCGGAACCGAGTTCTGGTGAGTTCCAGCTGAAAAAAGCCCTGGTTAATATATTTTTAGTGCACACGTGTTGCACCTGGTCCCACTACAGCTTGCCAAGGAGTGCTTTACCAGCAGAAATACAGGGTAGGGTGATAGAATGGACCCCACAAAACATTACTACACACATTAAAACACCAACTATGCTCAGACAGTGCACTTCAGTATGTCTGCAGTCATGTAATATGCGGTTTTATGTTGGATGTTTTTCCTTGCTGCATTAGCAGTGGTTTGGGTATATCTGAAAAAAAGGAGAGATGGAATGTGAGCTGTTACTGGGATGAGGGCAAAGTTGTATGTGGATGATGCAAAAACCACTCACCCATGGCCCGTATCAAATCCACTTTCATGTGCCATTTGTAAACAGGCAGCATTACAACTATGGAAACCATGGCATTTGCACTGAATGTTCTTTCAGGGCAACCATCTGTAATTAAAAATCCAAATCTTAACATGTGGTTATTTAGGACCGATTCAGATAAAATGTGCTCATCTTTAGCTGACAACAGCATGAAATGATGACTTGCGTGTATGAATCAGCTGTCACTACAGATAGCATTTCATGCTGCCTGGGGCCAATCCAAATACAAAACTTTCAATGGGCATTCATTCAGCTGATAGTTATCAAGTGATTAGTTATCTAGTGATTAATATACATGTATCATCCTCTGACCTCGGTATCAAAACTTTGACCACAGAAGTGCCAGAGTTTCAGTGGTGTTCTTTCATGAATTGACACTGAACCTCAAAAGAGCAACAAGTTCTAATTCCAGGCTGCTTAACCACGAGAAAAGTTATCAGGATGGGGGGTTGGGAAATGAGACTGTGCTCAGACTAACCTGTGTCCTGGTTAACACTACAACCCAAGTGACACTCCAGGCTTGCTAGGCAACTGTAGTACAATGTTGGTTTACTAACCAGGATCTTGGAAGATCCTGGCTGGTAAACTGACATAAAACCACAGTGCACTATTTAGGATGTGACTGGTTTGAACTAACAAGCACATGGATAAAGGAACGTAGTAATGGGATGAATGACCTTCCAGGCTTCATGCTTACTTCACGCTTATGTTCAAACCAGTCCTACATGATCGCAGAATCATAGAATTGGAAAACCCCTGCAATGCAGGAATCTCAGCTAAAGCATCCCTGGCAGATGGCCATCCAACCTCTGTTAAAAACCTCCAAGGAAGGGAGTCCACCACCTTCCCAGGGACTCTGCTCCATTGTCAAATAGCTCTTACAGAAGTATAGAGTTGGAAGGGACCACGATTTTGCCCAATGTGAGGCTTGAAACCATGACCCCGGGATTAAGAGTCTTATGCCGTACTGTCAGAAAGTTCTTTCTGATGTTTAGTTGGCATCTCCTTTCTTGTAACTTGAAGCCATTGGTTCAGGTCCTACCTTCCGGAGCAGGAGAAAACAACCTTGCTCCATCTTCCATATGACAGCCCTTTAGATATTTGAAGTTGGCCATCATATCTCCACTCAGTCTCCTTAGTCTTCTCTGTGAACAGGGATTATTAAAGCACTCTGGGAATTGTAGCTGTCTAAGGAGGACAAGAGTCTCCTAACAATTCAGCATACCCTTAAAAGACCACAATTCTCCAGATTCTTGGGGTGGAAAACCATGATGGTGTAAATTAGCTTGCTTCAAATGCATAGTGCAGATGGGGCCTCTTTTATCAACGTTCTGACTATTAATATCTATATGCTTTGTTTTGAAAGGTCATAACATTTGCTCTTTGCTCTGAAATACTTTCAGGGGGAAAAATATTTAAAATGACATCCAGTGCTGATCCAATGTGGAGCCTTGTTCTGTCCATGTAGTCTCATGTTTCTTATGGGGTGGTGTTCTTGCTTTCTCTCCTAGGCTAACAAAATAGGCATGTTAAGAATAACTCACCCAGCATATTTTGTGGGCAAAATTTTCCAAAGCAAAGTATGAACTCAGAAACCAAACATTTTGATTGGGCGTCTGCCACGGAACAATGATAAGGAATGCAACTTGTTTGAAAAGTATAGCTTTTCTTCCCAGCGCTTCAAAAGAGGGTTTTTCATTTTGTTTTCGTTTTTAAGGCAGTCTTTGGCATTCCAGGAGTAGTATATTTTGAGGGGCAATGAAATGCTTGGGAACTTTAGCCACAGTTACTACCACCTAGGATTTTCAAGAAGAAGAAGAAAGCACTTGCAGGGTTTTGTCATGTTTTCCTTGAAGGCTCATAAAAAAGAAGAAGAGTGAATCTGAAACTAGGTATTGGAATAACAAGGGACTGGAAATAGATCATGGCTGCTTTCAGTCTTATACACTCAAACTATGAATAAGAAAGCTTTGCAAACTTGCTGGCTCCAGAAAGAACTCTGCCGCCATGACAACAGGAAAGCATTACTGAATCACCATGACAAAGAGCTTTAGACAACTGCTGCGGCAATGAAAAAGCCAGATTTAGGAAATCAAAGTTTGGCACAAATAGAAAAACACAACCAGGGAAAAAAAATGTTCTCACTTTATTTATTATAGTACTGGCTGTTGGTATGTTGATCACGATCAGCTAAAACAGCATGAAAATAACAGGATATTCTTATGACTGGATTATATCTCTTTAGAGTGGAAGGAGCAAGCTAAATCTGTATTTTCCTAGGGTCTTGTAAAGAACAATAATTTCCAGTAAGCTACAAACCGGTATATAAAACAACAGCAGTTTTATTATAAGGGCATCTACTGCTTTACAACTGTGCATCACTGCACTAGTCACACTGAACTTATTTGCCATTTTTCTGGGTGTTCCTTTTGCATAGAGGGGGGTGTTTACTTCAATAGGAGGGCAGTTTTGTTGCTGGAAATGCTGTGCTGCTACTCTCCTTCCCCGTGAGTGTGGAAATGCTTTGGGAACTGTGGTGTCTTTAGGATATATGATAAAATACAGTCAGGTTTCTTGAGACGTATCCTGGGGCCCCCAAGTTCAATCAATTGTGAGATGATGTGTGCAGAACTAGGTATACACACGATGGACTATTGGGTGTGGGCTAGCACTATAAAATACTGGTTGCATTGCCGTTTGCATTGCCAACCTTCAAGTCTGCTCTGAGTTACTTAAGGACTGCTATAAATCCAGATGGTTCCAACTCTTACATGGCAAAATCAGATCTATTTGTATTGACTTGGAACTCTTGTATAATTCAAGTTAGCAATATATTTATCGTAATATTAAAACCAGATCAAAAAACAAAACGTTGAGTCAGCTGTAAATAAAATTTGCTCCCCCAAGTTCCGTGGTTTAAATAAAATAGATAACAGGGGCACTTCTATCTCAAAATTAATAATTCCTTTGTTAGCCCAATTGAATGTTTTTTCCTCAGCTTTTGTCATCGCACACAGAGCTCCTTTCCTTTGTTCCCCTTAATGGCCCATCACCCAGGCAATTGCCTCACCAGGAAGCAAGCCTGGCTTATATTTTAACACTTGCTAGATCCAGGGGGGAGGAGAATCCAGGAGTTAGAATGGTCTTGGCATACATCCCACTCCCCACCCCAACTCATAATTTACACTATGGGAACACCTTTAATGTTCCTCATTTTGTCCCTAAAGTATCCTTTCGTTATCCCTCACTTTGCTTCCATTCTCTACAGTGACACAATTGTTCACCTAGTCTGCACTTGGTGATATTTATCTCAAAAACAAACAGACTTACAAAAAGCTTCCCCCAACTCAACCTGTACAAGCAAATAGTTATAAAAATATATAGTTGTCATGGGTAACAAATGGCTACAGTGATCTTTTGTTCCTCCGAACTGAATTAAAAAGAAAGGTAAAAGCCATAAATCTGAGCTGGATTTCTTTCCATAGGTTACACATGAATAAAACTTGTGATAGTATCTGTTATTCATAGCCATGTAAATGACTCAATGGAATGGGCGAAAACTTCCTACATCATGGGTAGGCAAACTAAGGCCCGGGGGTCTGATCCGGCCCAATTGCCTTCTCAATCCGGCCCGCGGACGGTCTGGGAATCAGAGTGTTTTTACATGAGTAGAATGTGTCCTTTTATTTAAAATGCATCTCTGGGTTATTTGTGGGGCCTGCCTGGTGTTTTTACATGAGTGGAATGTGTGTTTTATTTAAAATGCATCTCTGGGTTATTTGTGGGGCATAGGAATTCGTTGATTCCCTCCCCCAAAAAATATAGTCTGGCCCCCCACAAGGTCTGAGGGACAGTGGACCGACCTCCTGCTGAAAAAGTTTGCTGACCCCTGTCCTACATAATCTACACTGATGTCTAAAGGTGGCTAACTGCTTCTGACTATCTTTGGGGTTAAAGTTAGGCCTGAGTCAGCAGCCTCAAAACTGCCAAAAGAGACCAAAACATCAGTTTTTCCTACTCTCTCCCAAATATTTCACAAAGATGTTAATTTCAATATAGAAAAGCTTGATTCTGGTAGCATTCTCTGTCAGTCACAGACAAGATTTCTGATCTATGGAAAGAGAATAGTGCTCTTACACAGTGCACCGACTGACTAAACAACAGATTGTGAATCAGGTAATTTTATGCATCTACTGATTTTTCATTTTAGCTAGGCAATTACCTTCCATTTGTCTTAGTCATTCAAGTTGAAAATAATAGGCTAAAGCAGATTCTTTTTGAAAAATAGGTGCCATGAACAATTTTCTTACATGAAAACAAAACTTATGGATCTATCAAAAATTGTACAACTGTAAAAGAAACCCATTATGCTAGATTCTAGGATGCAGCAATCAATCTTCTCTTGTTATGGATAGATTACTTACAGTACATTCCTATATATATTTGCTCAGAGGAAGGTCTCGTTTTCAATGGAGTTTCATCTCATAGGATTGTAGCCTTAACTTCTTTACATATTGCAATTAACTATCTAGATTTCCCATGCACTGTGGGCAGGAGGGAGGAACCACTTTCTCTTGGAGATCTCGTTATGTTAATTGGTTCATGGGAACAATTTAGTTTGATGAAGTAATTTGATTAGCTACCACATGGAGAGCTGTTAGTTTTGCTTGATCTAAGCCCTTAGGTGCAGGGAAAGTGACATAAGGTGTCTATGTGAAAAGCAAACTAGTGTGTCTGGAGTTCATTGGATATTTTATTTTTGTGGGAACTCTCTCAATGCTGTCCTTGCTTGCTGCTTCACACTAACACATTTTTAAAAGGAATTTGCTTCCCTTCCTGCAGTTTTCTGGGCAACAATTTTAGTGTTTTTTTTTAAAAAGCATACATTATATCTGCTCTATGTAACCTCCAATATTCCAGAAAGGTACTTGAAGGAGTTAGAGAGTTATGCTGAATGAAAAATATATAGCTTCGGGCCTGTTTTCTCCTCGGTTGTTACCCAAATCACAGAAACAAAGTGCAAAGCTGATTTGATAGAAGGTGGTCTGTGGGCATGTGGTGGAGGCAGAAGAATATGAATGTCCAGCATTTTTCAAGCAAGCACTAGAACTAGCAAAGAGCATGGAACAGACAAGAACAAGGTGATATATACTGCAGCATCCCTCCCCTAAAGTATTTTGACTACAGAGCCGAGGAATATCAGGTAAAATCCTTATCTTAGCTTAGAACCTAGACCTGTCACTCAAAAAAAGAGCTTACCCTCTTCCCTCTCATCACCTTGGCATTCTCTTCAAATGTTTCAATTTTTGCAGACGCACTGCAGTTTTTTAAAATTTCCAGATCACACTGAATAGCTAGTGAGCTCGATTCAATATGGGGTGATTTGGAGCAATTTGCTTTGGCTAAAAATTCATGCGCCCCTCGCCTCCTGTGTTCCATTCTACAACATTTTTGTGGCAGCATGGTGACCCCTGCAGCTGCACCAGTTGCGCCACTCTAAAACAGATGCCCTAAAAGCGTAACTATGATTGACAGATGGAAAGTTCCACCCGCAACCCAAATGCGGTCTGCGGATGGTTGCCCACTTTTTGATCTAGCCTGCCAGATGCAGGTGTGAGCTTAGTGTCCAAAAGGACCCTTCCCTAAATATTCAGGCACTCATTTAGACTTCCATTTTAGTCAGAGGCAGTTTTGAAGAATAATTCCCGTTGCTGCATCTTTCATGTAACTGTCAGCACCAGTTCACTTGCTGAGAGGCAAATTCACAGCATGAAGATTAGGCATGACCACATCAACATATGCAAATATAACCTTCTTCAGGTTATATCCTTATTTCCTGTTTTTCTTGTTTAAATAGAAGGCCCATCACAACACAGAATTTTGGCATCTTTGCCACATCACCACAATCTCAAAATGGCTATATGAACCTGACTTTTAAATATATATTTTTAAAAGGTGACATTTGGATCAAGGAATGGTATGCAACTCAGTTTACTCAGAATAGACCCATTGTAATTAATGGACCTCTCTTAGCCATGTTCATTAATTTCAGTGGGTCTACTTTTGAGTGAAATTTTGTTGAATACCACCCAAGTGGAGTATCATTTGTATCCTAAAAGGAACAAGAGATTTTGCCAGCCAAAGTAGAATTTGAATGTGGTTGATTTGGCAAAATAAAATAATTGCATGGGTTTTCATATGAAATAAATCTTATACCATAAGAAAAACAGATAATTTCCCACTCAAAAATGGATCAAGCCTTTTCCTCAAAATAATTATAGTTTATTTATTTTTGCATAATGTTTGAATTTCCAACTATAAATAAAAAAAGGTTTAGAAAGAAGTTACAAAATTGAATTTAATGGATAAGAATAGTACAGAGTTTCTCACATGTGACATCAATTCCCAGCTTTTCTTCCCTTTCCTTAGTTGAAGTAAGATCTTGATGTTGACCCTATATCCAAGCTTGGACATGCATCACTTGTGGGTGTCCTCTTCCTCAGAATCTAAAATAAAAATATCAAAATCATGTATGATTAGAATTAGAGGCCCAAACACGCTAAACATCGTATTATATGCATAACCTTGCACTATGGATATTTCAGGTGCCTTACAGAAACAGCAAGCCAAACTCATGACAATCGCAGACACCAGTGCCATGCTTAAAGCTCAATGGTTTACCTTTTATTATATTTTTCATCTAATCCAACAAAACAGAGGCACCCTTGCCAAACCATTCAGTTTTGGCACAACAGTCATCATACAATCTGAGCCGCATTTTCTATCTATATGGAACCCAAAAAATGGATAGATGAAAAAGACGGAAAGCAGCCACAATTAATGTATATGATGCGATGTACAAAGAGAAAAACAGATTATTATTTTTAAAAATGAAAACAATAAAATAAAATAAAGAGAAGCCATGCACGAGCTGCTCCATGGGCCAGGAAATCCTACATAGAAAGCCATAGAATTCTTAAGAAGCACCACAATGTCCGAATAGCTCCATCTTCCTTAATAAGGCACATAGAAGCAAAGGGCTTAGCAGTGCTGATCTTTCGACCAGGCCAGTTCCTCCCTGGACAAAGCTCATCCTTTTATGGGAAGTGTTAAGCAAGACCACCAACATAAATGGTGAGATTGAGGGGTGGGAAGGATCTCATTTCATTGGCTCCTGTTGTACAAGGAAATAATTAAGAAATCAAGTATCAGGAAAGCCATTATTAATAGGTGGTGGAGGAGATGGGTAACTCTGCTCCTCCACATGCTGCTGGGTTCCAGCCCCCATCTGCACCCCAGTCAGTATAGTCAATGGTCAGGGATGATGGGGGTTATTGTGCAACAAATCTGGAGGGCTATTGCTCCTTCCATGCCTGCCTTTCTATGAGATAAGGAATATCCTTAGCGCTATACTTGAATTAACCCCAGCCCGATACCAGTAACACAATATTATATTCTTATTTAAGTGTGTTTGTGTGTAGGGGGAGAACACATAGCAGAGGTACCTAGGGCTCCTGTTTGAGGTAGTCATATGTGAGCTTGACAAACACACTCAGCTGCTGCTCAGCCTCCAAACAATTTAAATACAATAATGAGACTAATAGGATCTCTTAAATCCTGTTTCTCTTTGTTTAGCTTCTTCTTATTTGATTATTTTGCTATATTACTGTGTATATTGTGGGGTGTGTTTTTTTAATTGTAACCCACTTCAAACATACAATAGCCTAGAAATACAGGTGACAGAAATCACACAAATAACCACAATCACAAAGTGTCGGCATGGGAAGAGAGGGTGTGTGCCTTGATACAAATGATATCTCAGGAGAATCCTGTAACTCTTCACCCAACCACTCACAGTAGTAATGGCTTTTCTGTTGAGAGGTGGAGATGTAGAAATTACATTTTCCCAGTGAAGAAATACTGCATTTTGGAGTGTTGGAGAAATGCAATATCTCCAACACTCCAAAAGGAGTAACAATTGCAAATTGATTGTGCTGTGCTGTGTGTGTGTGTGTGTGTGTGTGTGTGTGTGTGTGTGTGTGAACTAACAATATTGTCTGGAAACACCCAATGTGTGAAGGCTCAAGCATGATGTTTAATCAACATGAATAATAATTTAGGCAATCTAAAACTTTTTCATGCGATTGTATCAACTAACCTTTCTCATGACTGAACACAGCAGGGAATACAGGGCCCAGAGCCCATTGGGCATTAATTGCTGTTGTCAAAATCCACTGACATCATGCAGTCCCAGTCAAAGCATGGATTAGTACATAAGAAAACTACACAGTTTCCCACTGTCAGATCATGCTTGAATAAGTTACAGGCACAGATTAGAAATTATTAGGGTGCAATGGTATGCACACTTAATTGGGAAGTCCTGTTGACTGCAGTGCAACTGATGTTTGAGTAGACATGTATAGGATTGCACTGTTAACTAAAGCAAAGAGAAATACATTTTCTCCGTTTACATTGTTAAGGCATGCATTCTCTATACTCAAACTGGCAAGCGTGTACACACTAGTCACTATGTATTTTAGCAGACAGGGAATTGCCTTCTACACTGGAGGAATTTCAAGGCTTATCTTCCAAAGGGGAACTGAAACCTTGCTGCGATGTTTAGCTGGTGATATATCATGACGTTGAAACCCATATATCACCCAGCCCTACTGTTCGCCTCTACATAGTTCAGACATTGTGATATATCGGTATATCACAATGTTTACCTGGTGATATTTTGCATTGTTGAAAACCAGACATCGCCCAGCCCTGGTGCACAAGCACTGGGTTGCAACCTTCTAAACTGACCACTCCAGTCCTCAAACCTGCTTTCTCAACATCTCTAGATGGTCCTGAGTATTACATGGCTTTTCAAGCAGCAAGCCTCACCATAAACTCTTCTGAATTCTAGCCAATCTCCTCTTTCTTACATAACATTCACAGGCAGCACTCACACCTGTTCCCTGTTGTGAGATGGATTGTCACCAACTACAGGTATAGCTCACACATCTCATCAGGTGAAGAGAGAGGATGATACAAGGTTCCCTATTCAGACATTAACAGCTAATATTCAAGTCCCTTTTACTTTCGCGGTTTCCCACACCCTCAATTCTACTTGGAAACATTATTATTTCTCTCTTAACTATAAAGTGGAGCATTGTTAAGACATTCTAGGCACATACAGGGCAGAAAATACCCCTGCATAGTTACTTGCAGTACAGATATAACAAATAGTTGTAAGTTAAAAAATGAACATGCCCAGCATTTTTAAAAAGCAACATTTAAAAACATCACATTTTTTTTGGCG